>NW_026136721.1:1365000-1380000 GCF_905237075.1 Dicentrarchus labrax
CACACAGACAGACACACAGTAACACACACAGACACACAGTAACACACAGACACACAGTAACACACAGTAACACACAGACACACAGACAGTAACAGACAGACACACAGTAACACACAGACACACAGTAACACACAGACAGTAACACACAGACACACAGACACACAGTAACACACAGACACACAGTAACACACAGTAACACACAGACACACAGTAACACACACACAGAGTTGGTTCTTTACCACTCTCATGCTCCAGATGGGGGAGTCTGCTGGACGGTGCTTAGGGCTGTCCCACCCTCCCTCACCCATGGAATCCTGGGAGGATGAGGGGGGGCTCACCGCCCTGCGATTACTCCACCACGAACCCTGAGTTAGGAGGAGGAAGAGGAGGAAGAGGAGGAGGAGGAGGAGGAAGAGGAGGAAGACAAAATGCAGTAACATAAATTCAACAGCCACAAAACAAAAAGTCAAATTAAAACTAAAGAAATTAATCATAATGTAAAGTATCTATCTATAATGAGACGATGTAACCATGACAACAACATGCAACCAATCAGGAGACAGACAGACATTCTGGGACTGATCAGCTTCCATCCACATTATTGATCCAAACCAATAAGTGCTGGCCCTCTGTGACGCTCAGCTACAACCTGATCTCAGACAGGCTTCCTACTGATGGCTAATGTAGCTACTGCAGCTGATGCAGCTACTGCATACACACTGATTACACTGATTACACTGATTATACTGATTACATTGATTACACTGATTATACTGATTACATTGATTATACTGATTACACTGATTACATTGATTATACTGATTACATTGATTACATTGATTATACTGATTACACTGATTATACTGATTATACTGATTACATTGATTACACTGATTATACTGATTATACTGATTACATTGATTATACTGATTACACTGATTACATTGATTATACTGATTACATTGATTACATTGATTACATTGATTATACTGATTATACTGATTATACTGATTACACTGATTATACTGATTACATTAATTACACTGATTACACTGATTACATTGATTACATTGATTACACTGATTACATTAATTACACTAATTACATTAATTACATTAATTATACTGATTACATTAATTACAATAATTATACTGATTACATTGATTATACTGATTATATAGATTACACTGATTATATTGATTACATTAATTATACTGATTACACTGATTACATTGATTATACTGATTACATTGATTACATTGATTACATTGATTACACTGATTACACTGATTATACTGATTACATTGATTACACTGATTATACTGATTACATTAATTACACTGATTACACTGATTACATTGATTACATTGATTACACTGATTACATTAATTACACTAATTACATTAATTACATTAATTATACTGATTACATTAATTACAATAATTATACTGATTACATTGATTATACTGATTATATAGATTACACTGATTATATTGATTACATTAATTATACTGATTATATTGATTACACTGATTATATTGATTACATTAATTATACTGATTATACTGATTATATTGATTACATGAATTATACTGATTATACTGATTACATTAATTACACTGATTACACTGATTACATTGATTACATTAATTATACTGATTACACTGATTACACTGATTACATTAATTACACTGATTACATTGATTATACTGATTACACTGATTATATTGATTACATTGATTACACTGATTACATTGATTATACTGATTATATAGATTACACTGATTATATTGATTAGATTGATAACACTGATTATATTGATTACACTGATTACATTGATTACACTGATTACATTGATTACACTGATTACACTGATTACATTGATTACACTGATTACACTGATTATATTGATTATACTGATTACACTGATTACATTGATTACACTGATTACATTGATTACACTGATTATATTGATTACATTGATTACACTGATTATATTGATTATACTGATTACACTGATTATATTGATTATATTGATGGTTAGGTGCATCTTTCACATGCTGGGAATGAAACCAGTAGGGTCAACAACACACACAGAGGTCAAAGGTCACGTACCTGTTTGACCCTGGCTCTGCCCGGGGAGAACTTCCTCTTAGAGATGGCCGGTTTCCCCATACCGATTTTAGGGGTGAGGGGGAGTACAGTGGTGGGAGGTGCCTGGGGCTGGGAACAAAATATATAAGGAGGAGACAGTCAGTGGGAGGAGACAACAAGGAGGAGACAGTCAGAGACAACAAGGAGGAGACAGTCAGAGACAACAAGGAGGAGACAGTCAGAGACAACAAGGAGGAGACAACAAGGAGGAGACAGTCAGAGACAACAAGGAGGAGACAGTCAGAGACAACAAGGAGGAGACAGTCAGTGGGAGGAGACAACAAGGAGGAGACAGTCAGTGGGAGGAGACAACAAGGAGGAGACAGTCAGTGGGAGGAGACAACAAGGAGACAGTCAGTGGGAGGAGACAACAAGGAGACAGTCAGTGGGAGGAGACAACAAGGAGACAAGGAGGAGACAGTCAGTGGGAGGAGACAACAAGGAGACAGTCAGTGGGAGGAGACAACAAGGAGGAGACAGTCAGTGGGAGGAGACAACAAGGAGACAGTCAGTGGGAGGAGACAACAAGGAGACAGTCAGTGGGAGGAGACAACAAGGAGACAGTCAGTGGAAGGAGACAGTCAGTGGGAGGAGACAACAAGGAGGAGACAACAAGGAGACAGTCAGTGGGAGGAGACAACAAGGAGACAGTCAGTGGAAGGAGACAGTCATTGGGAGGAGACAACAAGGAGACAGTCAGTGGAAGGAGACAGTCAGTGGGAGGAGACAACAAGGAGACAGTCAGTGGGAGGGGACAATAAGGAGGAGACAACAAGGAGGAGACAACAAGGAGGAGACAACAAGGAGGAGACGACAAGGAGGTTACAGTGGGGGGACAAGTTCTAGTTAGATTTACCTTGGAGAGAGTTGGAGATTCTCTTGCAGGGGGGGCGCACTGGAGAGGAGGTGAGAGCGGGGAGAGTGGAGGTGGGGTGATGGGAGCTCTGGCGGGGGAGGTCTCAGGGGAGGCCTCCGTGGAGAAGGGAGACTGCCTCAGACGGATGGAGAGGTCATCTGATGGCCTTGAGGAGCAAGGAGGAGGCCTGAGAGTCCGACCCTTTCCTCGGCGGGAGAAGGGAGGCGGGCTGGGGGTGGAGAGGTGCAGGAGGGACGGGGGAGGAGACGAGGAGGTCATCAGCTCCATCACCTCCATGTCTAAAGAGTGGTCCAGTTCCAGCACGGGACTCATTGGGTCCTCCTCCTCCACATCTGATTGGTCCTCAGGCTCAGTGCCTTCCCTCGCCTCCTCCACCTCCTCCTCCTCCTCCTCCTCTTCATCCATCCTACCAGTCACCACCTCCTCCTGCTCCTCCTCCTGTGCATCCTGCTCCTTCCTCATTGGCTGTTGCCTGGCTACCACTTCACAATCAGCTGCCATATTAGCTGCCGACTCCTCCTCCTCCTCCTCCTCCTCCCTTTCTGAAGGCTCAGTGTGCGATTGGTGCTCTTCTTTGGTGGATTCTGTTGCCACAGCAACAGGTTCAAACGGGCTCTGTGATTGGCTGTCATCATCCCCCAATGTCACATGACAGGAAAGCATGTCGTCCTCTAGCACCGCCTCCGCCCTCTTCCCCGTCTCAGCTTCTCGTTGATTGGTTAGTTCCTCCTCTTGGGGGAGGTCCTCCAGAGGGGAGGAGGGGGGAGACAGGGGGTGGGTAGAGCAAGAGGGGAGTAAGGCAATCCTGTGAGGGGAGGAGGGGGAGACTTCTAGAGAGCCAGCTCTAGGAGGAGGAGACTGTGGTGAGGCAGGAGGTGAAGACGAGTGGGAGTAGGAGGGCTCCTGGCAGGGTAAGGCAGAGTGTGGTGTGGTGGGTTGGGGGGAGGGAGGAGTTGTCTGTGGGAGGAGTGGGGAGGCAGGAGCAGTGTGAGGAGGACTATGAAAGTCTTCATTCAGGACAGATCCCAGCTGGACTCCTGCACAGAGAGAGAGAGAGATCATGAAAGTGAACGAGGAGGAGAAAACCAGGAGGAGACAGTGAGCAGGAGGAGAAAACCAGGAGGAGACAGTGAGCAGGAGGAGAAAACCAGGAGGAGACAGTGAGCAGGAGGAGAAAACCAGAAGGAGACAGTGAGCAGGAGGAGAAAACCAGAAGGAGACAGTGAGCAGGAGGAGAAAACCAGGAGAAAACCAGGAGGAAACAGTCACCTTCTCACCTGGACTGAACTCTATTACATGCAAGTGTGGACAGTACCTGCAGTGGAGCTGTTTTGCTGATCCTCCTCCTCCTCCTCCTCCTTTTCTTGTTCTGCTCCCTCTTCTTTACTCTCAACAGGCTCCTCCTCTCCTGGCCTCTTCTTTGTTGTCTGTTGAGGCTGCTCCTCTTCCTCCTTCTGCTGCAGAGGTTCTCTCTCCATCTCACCCTCTTCTTCAGTCCTCCTCGGCTGCACCGTCTCCTCCTGCTCCTCCTGCTCCTCGGCTATGTCTAGAGGAAGATTTGTGAAACCAATCACACTGATCAATCCGACTGATCTCCCGTTTACGTTACTTTAACTTTTAGCCTGCATTATAGCTGCTAACTAGCTGGCGTTTGCTTTCCACATGAGTAGCGTTATTACTTCATATGAAAGTAATTAGTTACTCGGTAAAGTAACTGTACATTGTTAATGTCTGCTGCGGTTCAGATGACCAGAGGCCGCAGCAGCGACGCTTTTTAATGGTAAATGTTTGGCTCATACTCACCCACTGTGGCTGCAGACTGCTGGGGGCTGGAAACAGAGAGGCTACCAGGATCAGGACCAGGCTGCACACGGCTAGTTGGACCAGGACTTGGGCTTTCTTCAGACTGTCCAAGGGTGGCAAGAACAGAGCTAACAAAATGGGGTCCAGGGCTAGCCTTGCACTTAATTGGGCTACCAAGACCAGGACTGGAACTAGCCTCTGGCTGCACATGACGGGCAGGATCAGGGCTAGAAGGAGACTCTGGCCGCACAGGGCTGGTAGGGACAGGACTAGGGTCATCACCTGATTGCAAGGGGCCACAAACAAGACTAGCAACCATGTTACTGTGCCCAGAGCTAGCGTGAGGTTGTGGAGCATGAGGAGGGCTAACCTGTGAGGGGGCAGAGGGTGGAGGACTAGCGGGTGTTTCACTAGTGCTAGGCATCACAGTGTTATCCTGAGTGGGACTAGCATGGCTCGGACTAGCCTGAGTGGAAGTAGCATCAACAGGGGCAGCTGAGCTGTGACAGAGAGGGCTTCCCGGGGCAGGGCTTTGTTGGTTCTCAACAGACCTGTCGGGGGTATGAGGAGGACCAGCTGGGGACCGGCTAACCTGGCTCAGAGTGGCCTGGTTGGGGCTAACAGCAGATAAGTCATCTGGTAGGGAAGTGGCAGATGTTGGGCTCGTCTGCCTAATGCTGTCTGTAGAAAGAAGCTGAACCACAACAGGAAGAACAGAGCTCTGAATTATTGAACTGGCAACCATATCAAGATGTGCACTAGCCACAGCAGGGCCAGAACTGGTTCCAGTGTCAGGAGCTGGGCTATACTGGGGACTATGATATGTTTCACTGGCCTGAGCTGGACTGTGAGGTGGGCTCACACAAGCGACAGTAGCATGTGCAGGGCTGCTGTGTGTCGTGTTAGCTAATAAGGGAGTCTGTCTTTGGGCTGGGCCTGAGTGGGCACTACTAGAGGTGCTTTGTATGTGAACAGGACTAGCTTGACCAGCAGGACTAGACCTAGGTGGACTGTGGATGACGCTAACATCAGTTTCGCTAGCAGGGTAAGAACTTGTCTGGCCACTGTGGCTCAGACTGTGGCTGACAGAGCTACCAGCTGAGCTAGTATCAGTCGGCCTACAGTGTGAAGGACTAAAGCTAGGTGGCAGGGGGCTTGTCTGTACTGTAGAAGCCTGTGAAGGACTATTTGTAGTTTGGACATGTGAGGGACTGGACTGGCCAGGATGTGTGGGACTTTGGCTCGTCTGTGTGAGCTTTGCAAAACTACAAACAGAGGGACTAGCTCTCTCCTGAGCATGCATGGAGCCCATCAGACTGTACTCGCTGTTAGTTTCTGTGTGGACTGGGCTAGCATGAGTTGGGCTAGTATGAACTGGACTGCCCAGAGTGGAGTTGGGATGACTGGGACTAGTTTCTAACTGAAGCAAATGGTCGACAGATACCTCCATCTCCTCATCTTGACATGTGATGGGGTGGATGGGGCTAGCCGGTTGCATTGAGGGTTTAACAGTGTAGCTGACATGGACAGGGCTAGTCTCCACTGCCACAGGGCTGGCACAGGCCAGAGGAGAGCTGGCAGGGCTAGCAGGCATTTGACTGGCATGTTTGGGACTAGAACTAGCCAAGCTGTTTTGGATATGTACGGGACTGGCTTTACCTTCATTAGCTTCTGCGCAGCGTGATGGGCTGTCACAAGAAGGACTCTGATGAATGTGTTCTTCTGTTCTATCAGCACAAGGTGAGCAGATTAGGCTACTGTGTTCCACTGAAGAGCTAACGTGAACAAGGCTTTCTGGTGTGGGCATTGCTGGGACGTGAAGGGGGCTTGAATGGTCTGGGCCAACTGTGCTACTCTTAACTGGACCAAGCTGGTTTCCATCTGTGCCATGGCTATCAGGCGGCATTGTGGACAGGATAGCGGTGGGGCTACTTTCCAGTGTTTGGCCATCAAGGTTAGGGCTCAGCTGCTCCAAGGACTTTAGCTCTGGGGTTTGGGTGCATTCCTTTGTGACTTCTGACTGTGTAGCAAGTTGAGAAGGAACAAGGCTAAGCTGTGAAGGCCTAACAGGCTGTAAGGAGTGGGCCTTTACTGGGCTTGTAGGTTGTGACAGACTACACTGTGTGGCTTTGGGTGGGGCCGGTGATGGGCTACATGGAGCTGAAATAGGCGTCAGTGAGGCGTGTCTTCTTGCTGTCTGAGTGGACCTACAGTAGTCCTGGTCCAGTGTAGAAATGTCCTGTGCAGCCCAACATTGCAGCTGAGCAGGGCTGCTTGATCCAGGGCTCCCCTGGTCCAGTGTAGGTTTAGAATCCTGTGTGGGACTCTGTGGGTGTGATGTGCCAACTTGTGCAGGACTACGTGGTGTAGGACTGTGCTGAGGCTGTGTGATGATGTTAGTACTACATGGTCGGTCGAGCTGTGCCTGTGAAATGTAGTCCTGCACAGGACTGTGTGGTGGAGGGCTTTGCTGAGGCTGTGCAGGCCCTGATTGAACCCGGGTAGAACTAAGCCCTGTCTGGGTGGGACTGTGAGGAGAATGTGCATGGCTACAATACATGGGACTACCTTGCGCTGGATTCTGCTGAGACTCTGTGGTCGTAAGCTGATCCTCTAAGGAACTCTGGGTACAGCTTGAAGAGGTGTTAATAGGATGGGGAGGACTGTGCTGAGCCTGCGTGGAAGTCACATGAGTAGGACTTTGGTGTAGCTCAGCAGGACCAGCTGGGCACAGTATATGAGTTTTTTGGAGTTCTGTTGGACCAGAGTGAGACTGTGTAGGGCTTTGTGGAAGCTCTGCTGGACTAAGGGGAGGTGGGGTATGGCTTTCCTGGTGTTCTCTAGAATCAGCGTGAAGTAACACAGGGCTTTCTTTAAGCTTTGTAGTTTCAGGGTGAGACAGCGGTGGACTTTGTTGGAGCTCTGCATGATCAGTGTGAGATGGTGCAGGGCTTGTTTCAAGCTCTGTTGGTTCAAAGTGAGACGGCGGTGGACTTTTCTGGACCTCCGTTGGATCAGGGTGAGATGCCACAGGACTTTGTTGGAGCTCTGCATGATCACAGTGAGATGGCAGTGGACTTTGTTGGAGCTCTATTGGATCAGCGTGAGATGGTGCAGGATTTGTTTCCAGCTCTGTTGGTTCAGAGTGAGACGGTGCTGGGCTTTGTTGAAGCTCTGCAGTATCATGTTGAAATGGCAAAGGACTTTCCCAGAGCTCCGTTGGATCAGAGTGAGATGGGGCAGGGTTTGTTTCAAGCTCTGTTCGATCAGGGTTTGACGGTGCTGGGCTTTGTTGGAACTCAGCAGTATCAAGATGAAATGGTGAATGGCTAGTTTCTCGGTTTGCTTGATCAGGTTGAGATGGCAGTGGACTATTTTGGAGCTCTGTGGGTTCAGGGTGAGATGGTGAAGAGCTTGTTTCAAGCTCTGTGGTTTCATGGTGAGGACCATGTTGGAGCTCTGTGGGTTCAGGGTGAGATGGTGGTGGACTTTGTGGGAGCTCCGTTGGTTCAAGGTGAGATGGTGAAGAGCTTGTTTCAAGCTCTGTGGTTTCATGGTGAGGACTACGTTGGAGCTCTGTTGGTTCAGGAGGCTGAGGACCACGTTGGAGCTCTGTTGGTTCAGGACGGTGAGGACTATGTTGGAGCTCTGTTGGTTCAGGAGGGTGAGGACTATGTTGGAGCTCTGTTGGTTCAGGAGGGTGAGGACTATGTTGGAGCTCTGTTGGTTCAGGAGGGTGAGGACTATGTTGGAGCTCTGATGGTTCAGGGTGAGGACTATGTTGGAGCTCTGATGGTTCAGGGTGAGGACTATGGTGGAGTTCTGTTGGTTCAGGAGGGTGAGGACTATGGTGGAGCTCTGTTGGTTCAGGAGGGTGAGGACTATGGTGGAGCTCTGTTGGTTCAGGAGGGTGAGGACTATGGTGGAGCTCTGTTGGTTCAGGAGGGTGAGGACTATGTTGGAGCTCTGTTGGTTCAGGAGGGTGAGGACTATGTTGGAGCTCTGTTGGTTCAGGAGGGTGAGGACTATGGTGGAGCTCTGTGGGTTCAGGAGGGTGAGGACTATGGTGGAGCTCTGTTGGTTCAGGAGGGTGAGGACTATGGTGGAGCTCTGTTGGTTCAGGAGGGTGAGGACTATGGTGGAGCTCTGTTGGTTCAGGAGGGTGAGGACTATGTTGGAGCTCTGTGGGTTCAGAGTGAGGACTATGGTGGAGCTCTGATGGTTCAGGAGGGTGAGGACTATGTTGGAGCTCTGTGGGTTCAGGGTGAGGACTATGGTGGAGCTCTGTTGATTCAGGACGGTGAGGACTATGTTGGAGCTCTGTGGGTTCAGGGTGAGGACTATGGTGGAGCTCTGTTGGTTCAGGAGGGTGAGGACTATGTTGGAGCTCTGTGGGTTCAGGGTGAGGACTATGGTGGAGCTCTGTTGGTTCAGGAGGGTGAGGACTATGTTGGAGCTCTGTGGGTTCAGGAGGGTGAGGACTATGTTGGAGCTCTGTGGGTTCAGGAGGGTGAGGACTATGTTGGAGCTCTGTGGGTTCAGGGTGAGGACTATGTTGGAGCTCTGTGGGTTCAGGGTGAGGAATATGTTGGAGCTCTGTGGGTTCAGGGTGAGGAATATGGTGGAGCTCTGTTGGTTCAGGAGGGTGAGGAATATGTTGGAGCTCTGTTGGTTCAGGAGGGTGAGGAATATGGTGGAGCTCTGTTGGTTCAGGAGGGTGAGGACTATGTTGGAGCTCTGTTGGTTCAGGAGGGTGAGGACTATGTTGGAGCTCTGTGGGTTCAGGGTGAGGAATATGGTGGAGCTCTGTTGGTTCAGGAGGGTGAGGACTATGTTGGAGCTCTGTTTGGTCAGGTTGAGATGGTGTAAGGCTTTGCTGTGATGGTGTACAGGACTCGGTAGGACTCTGTGATGGCTCTGAAAAGATGAGCTGGACTGAGCAATGAGCGGTAGAGCTGATGGGAGGAACCTCTGTGTGACCTGGAATTGGTGTCTGTGAAGGGCTAATGGTTGGTGCCTGTGTGGGACTGAGCGGCGAGGCCAGGGTAGGACTTTGCGGGATTAGCTCCTCCTCCTGAGGCCTGCAGGCGGAGCAGACATAATCTTCAGACCCTGCCCTGCCCTCCCCAGCCTGGGCAATACACTCTGTATGGACACACCTGTAACAAAAACACAAATATTAAAACATGTATATTTGCTGAACTTGAATCATTTTGACCATGCGAGGAAGCTGGACTCACAAGATCACGTAAGAATCCATAATGCAAGGCTTTAATCTATGCGTTTGTGGTACCGGACAAATCGGCATGCTAAAAGGAACTCCGGCAGCTACTGCATGAGCTACGTGGGTGGTTTATATGGTTCATTGATCTGACTGGTTGAAGTTCGCCCGTGATACACACGGTTCATCCAATCACCTGCAGAGTATTTTTTTCAAAGTGTCTGCCCTTTTCCTCACAGGTTTCCTCCGGGACGTCCTTTGTCTGTCCAACAGCGTGGGAGAAGCAGCAATTTTTAAGGTGGAACTGCTTTATTCAGTGTGTTTAAGGTGGAACTGCTTTATTCAGTGTGTTTAGTGGTTTTAATCAGCGGGTCTGTTTGTTTTGGTGAGGAAGAGACCTCTGTGGATCATTGGGCTCCCGGTAGAAACCTCCTGAACCATGAACACTGAAGGAATCCTAACCGGGAGAAGCTGACTGCAATGACGCCAATGGTGGTGAAGACAACAACACCCATGATCCCACACTGCTTCACCACCTCATCACACTTTAAAATGATAACCCTACCTTTAATTCAACAAAATAACAAACTAGATGGGTTGTGTGTGTGTGTGAGTGTTTGTGTGTGAGTGTGTGTACCTATAGCAGCAGATACAAGTCAGATAGTCCTGTGGTGCGTAGAGGTTGGGGACATGGTCACAGAGAGAGCAGGGCAGGGCCAGGTCACATGACTCGCACAGAAATGGGTGATTGGCCCACTGGCCCGATGACCTCACACCACAGCGGCGGCATCTTCTGCAGTTCTGGAAGAGAGAGAGGTTTTAAAAACACACACTCACACGACAAGTGGTTCAACACTGAGGCCGACACCAGTGTGTGTGCGTTATCTCACCTTGCAGCTCCAGCCGGTGCTCAGCGTGTGATCCAGAGGTGGGGTGAGACAGTGTGTGTGGTAGGCTTTGTCACAGCATTCACACACCAGCAACACACCATCATCCCCTCGCAACCTAACAAACACAAACACACACACACACACACACGGAGCAAGTGACAATCAGAGCTAAAATCACGTAGTGTGAACTCAGCTTAAAACACCAGGTTGCATTAATGCTGCAGCAGCTGATTTTAAAGGCTTCCACGACTGACATATTATCAGTATATGAAGTAGTTGAGACTCACTTGTTACACAGTTGTTACGGAGCAACTGGATCATTCATGTGTTTGTGTCACCTGATCAATTTCCAGTATTCACTCTCCTTTGTTGGACTTTACTAACTCTTGAGGAACATTTGCTCTGGAAACTGACCAGAACGAACATGAATCTGTGAATGAAATTAGTGAGGAATTAATCAATAATGGAAATACCTGCAGCTCTGACACACTCGACACCGAGGACACTGCCAGCCGGCCCGGCACAGGGGGGAGGGGGCCAGAGGGGGGTCCAGGCAGCTGCCGTGGTAACAATCACCACAGCAACAACATATCAACTGACCGCCGACATCACTGCCGCCCAAGCACAACACACACGGCGAGGACGCTGGAGAAAGAGAGACAGCCGTTCCCAACCAAAATCAGTGGAAATTTGAAAAACTTCAAAATAAAACACAGTAAATGTTAATAACTTTCAGTTATTTTAATGCAACTGTTGAAACCGATTACATCTAAGATTTTAAAGTAAATCTTCTAGAAAACGTTCTTGATCAAGTAGCTTGGGTAATTTTAAGTGACACTGACTTTGTTTTTATTATTCGCACCGTGAAAATAAAGGAGATGTTTCTTTAAGTTAATGTAACTTTTAAATTATTAGTAGGAGCTGTTTCATCATGAATGTTTTCTAACTTTAGTTAATATAACTAACATTTTCCGATGTAATCCATTTTCAAGTTAAAATAACTTATTGCATTACAGTGTTAAGAAGATGACGAGGTCGTTAAGAGAGCTCCGGTCAAAGGTCAAATGATTGATCATTTTCGAGGAGTCGTCGCTAACGTCTGCCTTCCTCAGGTGGAGGCAGAGAGACAGCATACCTGGGTGTCTGGTGCACAGTGTGTGCCTCTGGGTCCAGTCCTGGTGAGCTCCGGCGGCAGCAGCACAGGGGTAGTGGTAGCTCCGCCCACAGCCTGTCTCCCGGCAACGCAGCGACGCTCCGAGCCGGCGGCAGAACACACACACCTGGACGGGTAAGAGAGGGGGGGAGGGCGGGGCTTAGTGAGGTGCATACAGGGGGAACTCCTCCCTGAGAGCGTGCAGTGATCCAACGTAAACCCACCTGCGTGCTTCCTGAGTCGATGGCTTTGTCCACGTAGAGCAGTGATTGGCCCTCGCCGCGACACACCCCTTCTGACCACGCCGCACACTGCAGGTGAGCACAGCACTGACCTGCACGCACACGCACACGCACACACACACACACACACACACATACACACAGTTAGGATGGAGTTTATACAACTATGATAACACAAATCTCTACATTTTCTACCATGTTAGGATAAAACATCCCATGTGCTCAACGACTACACAAACTATGGTCGCTACCATTTCAAGACTTTAGACCAGTAAAAATGTAATTAAATAATAAATAAATATGTCTTTGGGTTTAGTAAAAGTACAACAGAGTGAAAATACATAATAATAAGTCCTGTATGGATCCAAAAGTAAATAAAAGTTTTTGCATCAAAATATACTTAAAGTATAAAAAGTGCCCATTTCAAAATAATATACAGTCTATTATATAATCTGATTATAATTATTGATACATTAATGTGTTCACCAATTAGCTTAAATTATTAGCTGTAATGTATATTAGCTCCAAATATCAGTTATTGCTTTCCTTGATACTAATAATCAGCATCTGTAAGAACAAACAGCACGTCAACAACAGCTTTCATTTTCATTAGTTAATAAACAACTCAGAAGGAAACATAAACAGATAATTGTGTGTAAACAGAGGAGGTCAGGAGGTAAAGCAGTGGCTGATGGGACAAGAAGCCGTACCTGTGGGGTCAAACAGTGATTGGACGTCGATGTCATGTGGTAGGCCGATGGGTCCGAGCTGCTCCACAAACTCTGAGGAAGACTGCTCCTCTGAAACATCAGTAGACATTCAACTGGTGATCAATAACAGCGATCAGACTGGATGAGGAACCCAAATAAACAGATTCTACTGTTGTAATGTCAATAAACGGATCAAACAGATGCTGAAACAACATCATGATGGATGTCTGTCTGCTAGAAGACGAGCAAACAACTTAAAATGCTTGTTTTCTGAATGGAGTTTGGTTGATTAGAGCTACACTAACTTAGGTTGGCATGGACTCCTGACAGACACAGAGGTTTGAAACCTTATCAATTAGTATGAATAGAGAGAGTACTCACCACACTGTTCTGGACTGCTGCACCTACACACACACACACACACACAAACACACACACACACACACACACACACACACAGAGTCAAAGACTTGAGGGAATTCTTCTGGGAATCTAAAAGCGCACATGGGTGGTTTTGACTTTTATTTTGACAGGGGATAAATGGGAAGTGAGGTCACTCACGTGGGCGGTGCCTGGTCGCCGCGGTAGCAGTGGTCGTGGCAGTCGTTGTCTCGGTCGGAAGAGGCGCGGCGGTTCAGGATGTGGAGCGGGATGTAGCCGGGTGTCGGGCCAAACACCACCAGGCGACCCTGGCCTAGAGGAGGGTCGTCGCCATGGTAACAGAAGGCACACTGCTTCAGACTGAAGGGCGAGAGACACCGACAGAGAGAGACAGAAACATGGATGTTTAGTGTTTTTACTTGGAAAGTCTGACTTTGGCCAAACTCGTAGTTCTGACTGAAAACTTTTCAATGTCGGTTTTATCTCGTGGCAGATTGTCTCCGTTCGGTCTCGCTCTGTCAGTAACTGCAGAATCCAACCTACAATCAACCTGCAGTAAGTGCATTCACTGCGCTCTCCCTGGCTGTCTCTGAGTTTGGGCTGCAGTCACTGCGCTCTACCTCGCTGTCTATGAGCTTGGGCTGCAGTCACTGCGCTCTACACCTCACTGTCTCTGAGCTTCAGCTGCAGTCACTGCGCTCTCCCTCGCTGTCTCTGAGCTTCAGCTGCAGTCACTGCACTCTCCCTCGCTGTCTCTGAGCTTCAGCTGCAGTCACTGCACTCTCCCTCGCTGTCTCTGAGCTTCAGCTGCAGTCACTACCGTCTCCCTCACTGTCTCTGAGCTTCAGCTGCAGTCACTGCACTCTCCCTCGCTGTCTCTGAGCTTCAGCTGCAGTCACTGCGCCATCCCTCGCTGTCTCCGAGCTTGGGCTGCAGTCACTGCGCTCTACACCTCACTGTCTCTGAGCTTCAGCTGCAGTCACTGCGCTCTACACCTCGCTGTCTCTGAGCTTCAGCTGCAGTCACTGCGCTCTACCTCGCTGTCTCTGAGCTTCAGCTGAAGTCACTGCGCTCTCCCTCGCTGTCTCTGAGCTTCAGCTGCAGTCACTGCGCTCTCCCTCGCTGTCTCTGAGTTTGGGCTGCAGTCACTGCGCTCTACACCTCACTGTCTCTGAGCTTCAGCTGCAGTCACTGCGCTCTACCTCACTGTCTCTGAGTTTCAGCTGCAGTCACTGCGCTCTACCTCGCTGTCTCTGAGCTTCAGCTGCAGTCACTGCGCTCTACCTCGCTGTCTCTGAGCTTCAGCTGCAGTCACTGCGCTCTACACCTCGCTGTCTCTGAGCTTGGGCTGCAGTCACTGCGCTCTACACCTCACTGTCTCTGAGCTTCAGCCGCAGTCACTGCGCTCTTCCTCTCTGTCTCTGAGCTTCAGCCGCAGTCACTGCGCTCTACCTCACTGTCTCTGAGCTTGGGCTGCAGTCACTGCGCTCTACCTCGCTGTCTCTGAGCTTGGGCTGCAGTCACTGCGCTCTCACTCGCTGTCTCTGAGCTTGGGCTGCAGTCACTGCG
>NW_026136721.1:1385000-1395000 GCF_905237075.1 Dicentrarchus labrax
TGTTCTAAACCAATAAGAGACAGAGCTCGGGCGGGTCTTTGCCTCTGATTGGCTGTGGTCCTGTTCACCGCGCTAAATTGTGTGTGTTTAAAAATTGCGCGCGACCTGAGCGCGAGAGTAGCTGACTAACTGAAACGGAAAAATAAAATAAACACGACAAAACAAAGGAAAATGAAGAGAGGCAGAAATATTGAAAGTTTTTTCATTAAGAAAACCAAGCCTACAACCAGCCCTACTACTATAATCCCATCCATCCCCACTACTGAGAGTCCATCCCGTCAAGACACGGGGCCCTCGGTCCCTGGTGAGATACCAACCCCCGGTCCTTCAGCGACAGCATCAGACTCGGAACCAGAGGAGACAACTGAGTCTGGGATAGAGCCCGGCTCCGAGACCCAAATTAAAAAGGTCAAAATATATTCCTTCAGACAGGACTGGCTGAAACAATTTCCCTGGCTGAGGTTCAACAAAGGACGTAACGCACTGCGTGTACTGTCAGGAGTGCTGTCAGAATATGGCCGGAAATAGTGCATTCGTGAGCGGGTCAACGCTTCATATCGAAACTTTAAAAAAACATAACGTCTAAAAAACACAGGATATGCCGTGGCCCCTCTCCCAGCTACATTTCAGCAGCAGGTAGTAGTAATCATTATTATTATTATTATCATTAATAATTATTTTACTTGAAATGTTTTAGTCTGAAATGTTCAATTTCAGCTCAGTGAAGCACTTTAAACACTTTATTTTCTTTTTATATATAATTGTGCTTCAAATAAAGACAAGCCTTTCTCTACACCTTATTCTTGTTTAAAAATCATTCACATTATATGAAAGTTATGGAGAGCGATAAAAAGGTGACCTTACGGCGTTAAAGGCAACGCAATGAAAAATTTGGGTGCACCTAAATTTTGTGCTGGTGCACCTAAAAAAAAAAGTTAGGTGCACCAGTGCAACCAATGCAAACTCACCCATCCACACTCACCCATCCACACTCACCCATCCACACTCACCCATCCAATCCATCCACACTCACTCATCCATCCACACTCACTCATCCATCCACACTCACTCATCCATCCACACTCACTCATCCATCCACACTCATCCATCCACACTCACCCATCCATCCACACTCACTCATCCACACTCACTCACTCATCCACACTCACCCACCCACACTCACTCACCCATCCACACTCACTCATCCATCCACACTCATCCATCCACACTCACCCACCCACACTCACTCACCCATCCACACTCACTCACCCATCCACACTCACTCACCCATCCACACTCACTCACCCATCCATCCACACTCACCCATCCATCCACCCACACTCACCCATCCATCCACCCACACTCACCCATCCATCCACACTCACCCATCCATCCACACTCACCCATCCACACTCACTCACTCACCCATCCATCCACACTCACTCACCCATCCACACACACCCATCCACACACACCCATCCACACACACTCACCCACCCATACACATTTTGGGTTCAATATGTTGCTCAAGGACACTTCGACATGCAGCGAGAGGAGGCGGGGATCGAACCAACAACCTTCAGATTAGTGGACGACCACTGAGCCACACCCACACACTCTGAGCCCCATACACACACACACACACACACACACACACACACACACACACACTGAGGCCCCCCCCCCCCCACACACACACACCCACCCACACCCACGCACTCTGAGCCCCATACACACACACACACACACTCTGAGCCCCCCACACACACACACACACACTCTGAGCCCCCCACACACACACACACACACACACACGCACTCTGAGCCCCCCACACACACACACACTCTGAGCCCCACACACACCCACACTCTGAGCCCCACACACACACACACACACACACACTCTGAGCCCCCCACACACACACACACACACACTCTGAGCCCCCCACACACACACACACACACACACACACACACACTCTGAGCCCCACACACACACACACACACACACACACACACACACACACACACACACACACACACTCTGAGCCCCACACACACACACACTCTGAGCCCCACACACACCCACACTCTGAGCCCCACACACACACACACACACACACACACACTCTGAGCCCCATACACACACACACACACACTCTGAGCCCCCCCACACACACACACACACTCTGAGCCCCACACACACACACACACACGCACTCTGAGCCCCCCCACACACACACACTCTGAGCCCCACACACACCCACACTCTGAGCCCCACACACACACACACACACACACTCTGAGCCCCCCCACACACACACACACACACACTCTGAGCCCCCCACACACACACACACACACACACACACACACACTCTGAGCCCCACACACACACACACTCTGAGCCCCACACACACCCACACTCTGAGCCCCACACACACACACACACACACACACACTCTGAGCCCCCCCCACACACACACACACACTCTGAGCCCCCCCACACACACACACACACACACACACACACTCTGAGCCCCACACACACACACACACACACACACACACACACACACACACTCACTCTGAGCCCCACACACACACACACTCTGAGCCCCCCCCCCCACACACACACACACACACACACACACACACACACACACACACTCTGAGCCCCACACACACACACACACACACACACACACACACACACACTCTGAGCCCCACACACACACACACACACACACACACACACACACACACTCTGAGCCCCACACACACACACACTCTGAGCCCCCCCCACACACACACACACACACACACACACACTCTGAGCCCCCCCCACACACACACACACACACACACACACACACACACACACTCTGAGCCCCACACACACACACACACACACACACACACACACACATCTGAGCCCCACACACACACACACACACACACACACACACACACACACACACACACACACACACACACACACTCTGATGTGTGTGTAGTGAGATTCCTGCTGCACTCAGTCTGTACCACTGTATGTACCAGCGCCTATCAGCCCTGGCATCAGATATGTAGCAGCAGGTATTCAGTGATGTGTGTTAGTGTGGGGCCGAGGCTGAACCTGCTCTGTGCTGATGGGGGACGCCACTGAACCCCAGACAGCTTCATGATCCTCTGAGACTTACTTCTTCCTTGATTTGGGAGGTGGAGGGGGAGGTGGTGGCGGAGGAGGAGGAGGGGGTGGGAGGCGCGGAGCGGCCACTGCTCCCATCTTTCCGAGGCCGCCCACGAGGCCGCCTCTCGAGGGCGGGGCTGGTGGCGGCGGCGGCTTTGGCCAGCTGAGCGCTGCGTCCGGCCCGAGTGACGGGAGGGGCCGGTCCTCTGTCCCGAGGCTCCTGAGACTGAGCCTCAGATGGCATTCTGGGTAAAAACAACAGAGAGAGGGAGTTGAGGTTTGGTGTACCAGAAGAGAGACAACCAGCAGGTTTAATATATAATATATTAATCTGTCCATCACAGCGCCGATAACGTTCACCGCTTCAGTCACACGCTGCCGGCAGAGCGCCGACCCGCTGTCACAGCGATGTTTGGAAAGATTTTAGTTTTTTAGAATAATTAATTATCTGCTTCACACAATTAAACGTACGCGATGGTCTACGATGTTTAAAACACTCGGCTCACAGAGAACTCGAATCAAGCGCTCCCAGCCACCGCGCCGGGTCCAGATGTTGGAGCTGCTGTGGCTTCAGAACCAGTTACACACAGAGCCCAGAACCAGTTACACACAGAGCCCAGAACCAGTTACACACAGAGAACCAGTTACACACAGAGAACCAGTTACACACAGAGAACCAGTTACACACAGAGAACCAGTCACACACAGAGAACCAGTTACACACAGAGCCCAGAACCAGTTACACACAGAGAACCAGTTACACACAGAGAACCAGTTACACACAGAGAACCAGTTACACACAGAGCCCAGAACCAGTTACACACAGAGAACCAGTCACACACAGAGAACCAGTCACACACAGAGAACCAGTTACACACAGAGCCCAGAACCAGTTACACACAGAGAACCAGTTACACACAGAGAACCAGTTACACACAGAGAACCAGTCACACACAGAGCCCAGAACCAGTTACACACAGAGAACCAGTTACACACAGAGAACCAGTTACACACACTGTACACACACATCCTTTGTTGTTGTTGTTGTTGTTGTTGTTGTCTGTGTACAGTGTTATTGTTTATATGTGTATAACTGTACATAGTTAATGTCTGTGTTGTTGTTGTTGTTGTTGTTGTTGTCGTCGTTCTGTTTATGTTTGTACATTGAGAGCAAAGTAAACAGTCAGATTCCTGATATGTGAAGCCAGCTGATCAATATGAGTGATTGGGAAGTATTGGGGTCTTCCCTCTGTAGGTCAGCAGCTCATTATAATGCTGCTGTACACAACTTATTGATTACTTACTGACTGAAAGTAATCTGTGATTGTTCAACTGAGACAATACAGAATCAATATATCAGGAAAACTGCTCTCTGATCAATAATCAAACTCCCTGCAGTTATTGAGTTCCTGTTTGTGTTCATTGATCAGTTGATCAGCTGCTCTCTGCTGTTATTGATACTGATCAATATGAATGATCCATAAAGTTTCCTCAGTGAGTTAGCGGACTACTTTATGAGCTGGATGAATCTAAAGTGAGTGATGAGTTCATTCAGATCAATAATTCATTCATTCATTCATTCATTCAGTCGTTATTCAGCACTTCACTCTGTTTCCGCTTTAAATTAAACACACAGCCGTTAGCCGTTAGCTGTTAGCCGTTAGCTGTTAGCTGTTAGCCGTTAGCTTCCTCGGACCGCCCAGTTGACTGATCACTTCTCTGTTAGCATTAGCATTAGCTAGCGGGCTAGCTGTTAGCGCGCACTTAGCAGCGAGCTCCGCCGCGCGCTTATTCCTCGCCCCGCACACGGTAACCGTTACCGAGCGTTACCGAGTGAAAGGCGGGAAGCTTCCAGGCGACGGCAGCGAGAGGGGAACCTGCGCAGGTGTCGAGAGGAAGGAGGAGAAGCGTCCTTACTGATCTGATGCGATTCTCTTTTTCCTCTCCAGCTTCAACTTCAACCGATCAGAGCGACTCCAGCAGCGGACTCCTCCCAACGGTCACATCGGGGTCAGCAGCCAGGCGCGATTCCGGTTCCCGGTGACACATTCCCGGTGACCGGGGAAGGAAAAAACGGCGGTTTTTGCTCTGAAAATTGGCGAAAAAATTAAAGTTGAAGCGGTCGCTCCGTCATGGAGGCCATGTTTGGGAGCGACCGAAGCACCGCCTGTCAGCGACAGCAGGAGAAGTAGGTCCCGGAGAACGGGGGATAACTGTTCAACCGGAGCGTTTCACCGGGAACCGCTGGTTGGCTGCGCCCGGAAATCAGGTGACACTCACCGGAGGGAGAGTGTAGAAGGTGTCGGTGCGTCGGTGCGCGCGGCGCGGCGGGTTTATTTGTTTGTGTTGTGTAAAAAGTGAGTCTGACCCCGCGGAGGGATCCGTTGGAGGGCTGCTCTGGTGAAGCGGTCTCTGTCATCAGACCTGAAGTCCCGGACTGGATCCGCGAGGGTCCGGATCCGGAGCTCCGCCGCACGTGCCCCGAACATAGAGCCACTCATCAATTAATGCAAAGCCACAGGGCAGAGGTCGATAGCTGTATGCTACATATGCTAACAGATCCATACATATATATATACATATATGTATATATAACTATATATAGTTTTATATATAGTTATATATAACTATATATATAGTTATATATAACTATAGTTATATATAACTATAGTTATATATAACTATATATATAGATATATATAACTATAGTTATATATAACTATATATATAGTTATATATAACTATAGTTATATATAACTATAGTTATATATAACTATAGTTATATATAACTATATATATAGTTATATATAACTATATATATAGTTATATATAACTATAGTTATATATAACTATAGTTATATATAACTATATATATAGTTATATATAACTATATAACTATAAGGAGGAATAATAATGTAAATAAAGTGTATTTATTGTAGCTGTGAGCTTCCTGTTGATCTGACCTTCAGTGTAAATAAACTGTATTATCTCATTTCTGTAACAAAGTTCAAAGGTCAATACCTTTGTATATATTATATATTATATATTTCTGTGATCTTAATGGTTCTATAATAAACATGTTTATTTAAAAAACAACAAATACACGTGATGTTACTTTTATTATCTTTTATCTTCATTTAATATTCATCTTTACTATTATCTCTATACATTATCTGTATTTATTATTCAATTTCAATTCAATTCAATTTTATTTGTATAGCGCCAATTCATAACAGAAGTTATCTCAGGACACTTTTCAAATAGAGCAGGTCTAGACCGAACTCTTTATAACATTATTTACAGAGACCCAACAGTACCACCATGAGCAAGACCTTGGAGACAAGGGCAAGGAAACACTGCCTGTTAAAAGGCAGAAACCTAGGACAGATCCTCCGGCTCTAGGTGGGTGGTCGTCTGTCTCGACCAGTTGGGGTGAGAGAGAGAGAGAGAGAGAGAGAGAGACAGAGACAGACAGACAGACAGGTGCACAGCAACAACAGTATTGGCAATGGCAATCTAGCAGGACCATGGCAGGAGGCTCCACCAGGATCGATAAGAACCTGCGAGACGAGAAAGCACAAGAACTCCGGGGAAGAAGTGAAGTTAGTAACATGCATTAATGGAACATGAATGAGTGCAGAAAGAGAGAGGAAGGGAGGAGCTCAGTGCACCATGGGAAATCCCCCGATAGTCTAGGCCTATAGCAGCATAACTAAGGGATGGTTCAGGACTCACCTGATCCAGCCCTAACTATAAGCTTTATCAAAGAGGAATGTCTTAAGCCTACTCTTGAATGTGGAGAGGGTGTCTGCCTCCCGAACCACAACTGGAAGCTGGTTCCACAGGAGAGGAGCTTGGTAACTGAAGGCTCTGGCTCCTGTTCTACTTTTAGAGACTATAGGAACCACAAGTAGCCCAGCATTCAGAGAACGTAGTGTTCTAGTGGGGTAATAGGGTACTATGAGCTCTTTAAGATATGAAGGGGCCTGACCATGAAGAGCTTTATAGGTGAGGAGGAGGATTTTAAATTCTATTCTACATTTTACAGGGAGCCAATGCAGAGAAGCTAGTACAGGAGAGATGTGATCTCTTTTTCTAGTTCCTGTCAGTACTCGTGCTGCAGCGTTCTGAATTAATTGGAGCGTTTTAATGGACTTATTGGGGCAACCTGATAATAAAGAGTTGCAGTAATCCAGCCTTGAAGTAACAAATGCATGGATTAGTTTTTATGCATCTGTCTGTGATAGGATGTGTCTAATTTTTTTAATATTACGTAAATGAAAGAAGGCAGTCCTAGAGGTCTGCTTTATGTGGGAGTTAAATGACAAATCCTGATCAAAGATAACTCCAAGATTCCTGACAGTGGTGCTAGAGGCCAAGTTAATGCCATCTAGAGTGACTATATCTTTAGACAATGAGTCTCTAAGGTTTTTGGGGCCAAGAACAAGAATTTCGTTTTTTCTGAGTTTAACATCAGAAAATTGCAGCTCATCCAGGATTTTATGTCCTCAAGACATGTTTGTAATTTAGATAATTGATTAATTTCATTGGGTTTGATTGATAGATATAACTGCGTATCATCTGCATAACAGTGAAAGTTAATGGAGTGATTCCTAATAATGTTAGCTAAAGGGAGCATATATAAAGTAAATAGTATTGGTCCAAGTACAGAACCTTGTGGAACTCCATGACTAACTGTAGTATTTATTGAAGATTCATCGTTAACATGTACAAACTGCAAACGATCTGATAAATATGACTTAAACCAGCTTAGTGCGGTTCCTTTAATGCCAATTTGATGCTCAAGTCTCTGTAAAAGAATATTATGGTCAATGGTGTCAAATGCAGCACTAAGATCTAATAATACAAGTACAGAGACAAGTCCATTGTCAGAAGCAATCAGAAGGTCATTATTAACTTTAACCAGAGCTGTCTCTGTGCTATGATGAACTCTAAATCCTGACTGAAAATCCTCAAATAAACTATTGTTATGTAGAAAGTCACACAACTCTTTGGCGACTACTTTCTCCAGAATCTTAGAGAGGAAGGGGAGGTTAGAAATCGGTCTATAGTTGGCTAAAACCCCTGGGTCAAGAGTGGGCTTTTTAAGAAGGGGTTTAATTACAGCTACTTTAAAGGACTGTGGTACATATCCTGATAATAAAGAAAGATTAATCATATCCAGTAAAGAAGTGCCAATTAAGGGAACAACTTCTTTAAGCAGCCTAGTTGGGATCGGGTCTAATAGACAGGTTGATGGCTTCGATGAGGAAATGATTGAAGTTAACTGATGAAGATCAATAGCAGAAAAACAGTCTAAATATATATCTAAGTTTACATTAGAAAAAGTCCTTGAACTTGGAGAGCCACTGATAACTGTTGATGGCAGTTGGTGATTCATTTTCTCTCTAATAGTAATAATTGTATTATAAAAGAAGCTCATGAAGTCATTGCTACTTAAGGTTATGGGGATATGTGGCTCAATAGAGCTGTGACTCTCTGTCAGCCTGGCTACAGTGCTGAAGAGGAACCTAGGGTTATTCTTATTTTTTTCTATTAGTGCTGAGTAATAGGCTCCTCTGGCATTACGGAGGGCCTTTCTATAAGTTTTAAGATTATCTTGCCAATTTGAGCGATATTCTGATAATTTGGAAGAGCGCCATTTCCTTTCAGATTGTCTAGCTATTTGTTTTAACTGGCGGGTTTGGTGGTTATACCAAGGTGCTAGTCTCCTATGTTTTAATAATTTCCTTTTTATAGGAGCGATAGAGTCTAATGTTGATCGTAGTGAGCCTGTAGCACTATCGACAAGATTATCAATTTCAGAGGGACTAAAGTTGTTATAGGACTCTGTTAAATTCAGACATGGCATTGAATTAAACACTGAAGGAATCTCCTCCTTAAATTTAGCTACAGCACTGTCAGATAGACATCTGCTGTAGGAAGTTTTGCCTAATGGCTTATAATCTAATAATATGAATTCAAAAGTTATTAAATAATGGTCAGATAGGAAAGGATTATGTGGGAAGACTATTAAATGTTCAATATCAATGCCATATGATAGAACAAGGTCAAGAGTGTGATTAAAACAATGAGTTGGTTTATTTACACTCTGACAGAAGCCAATTGAGTCTATTAATGATATAAATGCATTACTAAGGCTGTCATTGTTAACATCCACATGAATATTAAAATCACCTACAATAATTACTTTATCTGATTTAAGGACTAAACATGATAGAAACTCTGAGAATTCAGATATAAAATCAGAGTACGGTCCAGGAGCGCGGTACACTATAACAAATAGAACTGGCTGCAATGTTTTCCAGTTTGGGTGAGAAAGACTAAGAACAAGGCTTTCAAATGAATTATAATTTAGTTTAGGTTTAGGGTCCATTAAAACGCTTGAATCATATATGGCTGCTACTCCACCTCCTCGGCCAGTGCCTCGAGGAATGTGAGTATTAATATGACTGGGGGGGTGGATTCATTTAGGCTAACATACTCCTCGTGGGACAACCAGGTCTCAGTAAGACAAAGTAAATCAATATCATAATCTGATATTAATTCATTCACTAAAACAGCTTTAGAGGACAGAGACCTGATATTTAACAGCCCACATTTCATTCTCTTATTTTGTGCTACTGAGGAGTTGGTTTTAATTTTTATTAGATTTTTATGTTGAACTCCTCTTGTTTTTATTTCTTTAAATAATTTAGGTGGTCGGGTGACAGACACAGTCTCTATGGGGTTTTGGGTGGGTGACTGTTCTAAAGAAAGCGCAGAGAAGTGTGTAAGACAGCAGATCTG
>NW_026136721.1:1407500-1440000 GCF_905237075.1 Dicentrarchus labrax
CGGCAACTTAAAAACAACGGACTTCTAAAGCCGGTAGAAGAGTTAGACAAGGTGTTTTTTGTTTGTGCTCAAACAGCATAGTTCAAATTTTTTAAGGAGGATGAAAATAAAACTCAATGACAATCACTATAAAGAGCAAAGTAATTATTTTGTGTCATACAAACAGAACTGTACATGGCAACCACACCACATGCAGATGTGGCTACCTTTTTTTCCCTCCTTTAATACCGAAGCACACACTGTTTATGGCAGAAATACATAAGTAAGCAACATCGGAAAAGGAAGAGCGGTGATTGGATTAAGTGCAGGGGACATTGAGACAATCACTGCTTGCAGCATCTCTTGGCCCGCCAGACAGAACAGCCAGAACAAATGTCTCTGCAGGCAGTGTGATTGAACCAAGAAGAGAGGAAAGTGAGCTGGGAGAAGAGCTAAGTTAAAGAATAACGCCCCTGCCACCCCGGACCCTCACCAGTTTACATTCAGAACCAACAGATCCACAGAGCATGCCATACCTCTGACCGGTAACCTCAGCACTTTGGGCCTGAGTACCAAACTCTGGATATTGGACTTCCTCACAAATAGACCCCAGACAGGTAGTCACACCTCCTCCACTAGAGCTCAACACCGAAGCCCCTCAGTGCAGTGTGCTCAGCCCCCTCCTGTTTACGCTGTACACCCATGACTGCATCTTCCGACATGGAGACAACTTTGCAGATGACTCCACCAAACAATGACGAGACTTAATATCAGGAGAGAATCACCAATCTTGCAGACTGGTGCACAGAAAAAAACCTTCTGTTCAACGTCAGCAAGACCAAGGAGCTGATTGATTGATTTTAAGAACAAAGCCCTGTTTACTTCTGTGGACCTGCTCAGGTTAACAGTGTATTTCTTAAGAAAGCAACATTTCCGATGCCAACTTCTTGTCAACTTTCACAGAGAAGTGATAGAAAGTATCCTGATTGGAAACATCCCAAACTGGTATCATGGGGTGTGCACGGTCCAGGACAGGAGGACTCTGCAACGAGTGATTAACACTTAAATTAACACTCTAAAGATCATTGGCACTTGGAGTCCAAAGGATACTACAAGAAAGTACCCACCCCATAGCCTGTTCACCCTACTGCCATCTGGTAAGAGATACAGAAGTATCTGCTTTAAACTACCTTAATTCATCCTTGCACTCCACCATGTAAAATAGTTGAATTCCTATGACTTATTACGTATGTACCCATATATTGTATATCATTTTTGTACATAACATACTATGGAATAGGGGGTGTTGGGGCTGTTACTATGAGCCATTATTTTCTAACCAGAGCAGGAATTGTCATTATCAAGGCAGGAAGTTAAGCACCTTCTCAGTAGTAGTCTCACCCACGGTTGTGTCTGGTAGTCTCTGGTTGATGATTCTGTTGGGGATTTACATGGACAGAATCTGAGGGCACAGTCAGGATGCCAGAGAAGTATGGTGCCCTCAAGATCTGTGACCACCAGTGTACACTGGAGCAATGAGAAGTTGGAGCACCAAGTCTGAGGCCATGGTAAAGGGATGGATCACCCACTCCCCACTTCATGGAGTAAGTTGTTGCCCAAGTGAAGGACTTGCAAGATCAATGGGCAGACTGTTATGGCATCAGCAGTAAAGCAGGTGTTGTTTAGCTGTTGTG
The DNA here is from genome assembly GCF_905237075.1 of Dicentrarchus labrax. Classification (NCBI taxonomy): domain Eukaryota; kingdom Metazoa; phylum Chordata; class Actinopteri; family Moronidae; genus Dicentrarchus; species Dicentrarchus labrax. The sequence goes on from NW_026136721.1 coordinate 1,409,174, forward strand.
GTGAAAATGGAGCTGAGCCTGATGGCAGTGCTCTCAGTAAATAAGTCGACCTGTGTTCCAACCCTCACCTATGGCCCTGAGCTTTGGTTAATGACTGGAAGAATGACATTACGGATACAAGTGGCCAAAATAAGTTTCCTTCACAAGACGGCTGGGCTCACCCTTGGAGACATGGACGCCTCCTTCAAGAACTTTCTTGGGCATTCACTTCTAGGATGACCCTGGGCCAAACCCAGACTATACTGGGGAAAGTACATCTGGGCCGCCTTGTTGGACCTGCTGCCACTGCAACCTGGACCAAGATAAGTGTCAGAAAGTGGATGGAAAGGATGACTGATGAAAAATATTTTTGTGTTTTCAGAGGTCAACCCCATAGACCGAGACCAGAGTCTCCAGTATCCAGCTGTCTGAAGAGTAACTGGTCTAAAGATTCACCTCCATACTTCAGTAATGAATCTGGGCCCTCAGAAGGGTAAGAGATATATTATTATTATTATTATTATTATTATTATTATTATACAATAATAATAATAATCAAGTCTTTGTGTCCACAGAGAGAGGAAGAGACTCATGTTCCTGTGGAGGAGCAGCCATCCTGCTGTTCTTTGTGTCAGGACGTCCTGAAGGATCCAGTCTCTACCAGCTGTGGAAACTGGTTCTGCAGACAGTGCATCAGCTCATACTGGGAGAAAGATCCAGAGCAAGACCTGAACTGCAGACAGCCAGTCTGACCAGCACTGTACAAAGTAAGACTGAACATCTGCAAAACTCAACAAGAAGTTGGCCATTTTGAATTTAGTGGTCAGTAATTTGGGCACCTATGGAATTGATCGAACCTTCTTCAAATTTGGTCTGTGCGATCTAAACACCAAATTAAAAGTTGTGCTATTTGTGCATTGAACAGGAAGTTGTCATAACTTCAGTGTACTTTGTTAAATCTCCACCAAACTTCATATGTCACATCTTTCTGCTAATATTCAGATATAGTCATAGCACCACATACTGGAAACACAAAGCAGAAAGTAAGGCTTGTGATCATCATGTGATTTAGGTGAAATATTGACAGTGTTGTCTATGCCTGAAGCGTCTGCAGGACACCTTACATGGACTATAAGGGCCTGATTATCGCTGCTTGTAGCTTTATTTATTAATTACATCTGTTTACCCTTTACCTGTATTTTTATAATACTTGACTATGTAACATCTTGAAATTGACTTACAAATAGGTAATATTGTAGGGGCGGCTGAGGAGGTAGAGTGTGTTGTCCACTAATCAGAAGGTTGGTGGTTGGATCCTCAGCATGTGATATTGAACCACAAATTACTCCCAATGCTGTGCATTGGTATATGAATGTGTGCGGATGGGTGAGTGTGGCATGTAGTGTAAAGTGCTTTGAGTAGTTTAAGGACTAGAAAGGCACTATATAAGTACAGTCCATTTACACATCTGGCAGCTTTTATCCCTTTTTCAGATTGTTGTTTTATTATGTTGTAGTCTGATGTTGTTTTTTTATTAGGTCTTAGGTTGTTAAATGTAAAAATTATAAAAATAACGATAAAACCCCATCTGTGCTACAGGGATGCTATCCTGAGGTCAGATAATGGCATAGTGGTCTCAGATCTCTTCAAGTCTGTGAAGTTTACCCTTTGGGCCCATTACGCCTTCACTACCAGATTGCCTAGCACGTCAGTTAATTCAAAATTTCCAAAATTTTGACATGATGTCCACAAGGAAGGGGGGATCTCTACCCAGACATGACGCAGTAGATGTGGTATAGTTGTTGCTCACCTTTATACCATGGTCTGGCAGAATACTGAATTCTGATTGGCTGCTGGGTGTACATCTCCTAATGTAGGACACCTGCTTAGTAGTTAGTTTACCGTTCTAAAATAATGCGCTGAAATAAACTGAATGAAAACATATCTGATCCTGTTCCTGATATTCCTGCCCATTGTTCTGTCTAAAGTAAATAAATCAAATAAATCGCTTAGAAGAGCTTTATTCAACACAATTTCCGCAGACAACAACATTAGCTAGGAGAAATTGAAAATGCACCCCAAACAAAAGCTCAGGTCTCAGGAGGGTAAAAGCGCATTGAGTGGTCGGAAGACTAGGAAGGCGCTATACAAGTACAGATCCATTTACCATTTACCATTCCAAGTATTCTCACACACTTCTAACATGCACCTGCATAAACAGTCTATACCAAGCATCCAATAGGAGAGAGGAGGCTCTCTCTTGATCAGGAAAAAACATAAACAGCTCATTTGGCCTTTGATTCGAATTTCTCTCTCTCTCTCTTTCTCTCTCTCTCTCACACACACACACACCTACACACACCTACACACACACACACACACACACACACACACACACACACACACACACACACACACACACACACACACACACACACACACACACTCTTTTATATCTCTCCCAACATACCAAGACCATTTTTATGGTGTTAGGTTTTTTTATTGCCATGCACTTTGCAAGGTAAGACAACCAGGCCTCCATTGAAACTTTATGTGATGAAGCTCTGCTGCCCCTGGTGGTTTGGGGGGGGTCCCCCTACCTGTATTTTGAAGGTAGTGGCTTAGATTTATTAGGTATTCATGGGAAAAGCATTATATCATGTCAAGATTACAGTATATCAAAGATATGTGGTTATAATGGGAGTCAATAGGTCAATAGGTCAGGCCCGAGGTGAAAGGTTGTAGGTATAGATGCGAATCTCCTATCCTATACACCTTACAATAGAGGGGATCATGGAATTTTTAAAATAATAATAACAAACAAATCCTGGCCAAGTTTCATACAGTTAGCCTTTAAACTGATATATTGAGAATCAAACAAGTCAAAAAGGCAGAATGTACACGTTTTGTCCCCCAAGGTGCCTCGAGGGTTAAACATGCCAGCAACTGTTAACTTTTGTTACCTTTAGCATGGATTTATCCATTTTAACGCCAAAAAGACAACGCACGGCTTATTGAGATCCAAATTAAATGAAATATAATCGACTTTATATCTGTGAATGTGAAAAGTTAATAAAGGTAAACATTTATGTTGAAAAAATTTTCAGCTTGGGGCTGTACATTTTGTAGTTTTTGTACAATGAAACAAAAGTTTGCAGTCTCTCCTCTCATCCTGTGCTCTGTCAGCTTCAAACACAGATCACCCGTCAAGGATCCGGGATGTTGATGGAGCAGGTCTCTGTAAAGACAGTCTCTGATTTCCCATAGTTTGGCCTCTGATAGCCATTTAGTCCAGGCCGGACCTTCTCCAGCTGGGCCTGCATGGCCTTCCTTTCAACTTACACAGACAGATACAGAGAAAGAGCAGACAGACAGACAGACAGACAGCAGAGTTGATGACAACTCAAGTACCCAGTAGGAAAAGTATTGAAGTGATATTTCAACCTGTGGACAGAGCAGGTTGGTTGTAAATCTAATAATGAATCAATCTGTCCGTAGTCTCAGTGTTTATTGAGAGGACAGCAGGAAGCGCTGATACTGATGTTATATAGTGACTTTCCTGTTGTAAACTTTACTGTTGAGAAACAATATTTAGTTATATTTCATATTTTAAATGATAATGATAACTAGAAAATTCCTAAAGAAATTTTGAGTGTGCCTGACTCTGGCCCATATATTAATACCTTGTCATCTTCTCTAGCTACCTAGCTAGCTAGCGCTACTTGTCATCAAATTATTTCTGTACTGCCCTAAGTTATGTATTTTAGGCATTTATCCAGAACGATTTTCATTTTTATTTTTATTTCCTTTTTTTTTGCTATCTATCTATCTATCTATCTATCTATCTATCTATCTATCTATCTATCTATCTATCTATCTATCTATCTATCTATCTATTTATTTATTCATTATTGGTCCTTCCAGTATTATTAATATTTGAATTATTATTTTCAGTACTGCCATATGTTCATGATGTTTTAAGTGTTGGATGTTATTGTACTAAAACAAAAAAACAATAAAAATATGTTTTTAAAAAAAATGTGGCCTTGAGAGCAGTTTACAAATTTATTTTTCGACAACATTTTCTCTCCCTCTCCACTCTAGTTGCGAGCATTCTACCAATACACACCCATTCAGTTTTTGTTCTGTTTTTTGGCGATTTATCGGCAAACTGTTTGGTGAAACGCTTAGAAAAGTCATAGCAATAATCTCCGGCCGAGCCGCACGTTTTGGTATCTTTTTGTGTATGTGCGACCAAAACTGTAGTCGACCGAAAAACGTACGGAAGAATAATAATAAGAATATTAACTTTGAGGAATAGTTGTAGTGTGCTTTCTCAGGCACACTAATAATCTGATAAAAGTCTAAAATAATTAGAAAATGCATATATGTTGCATACTTTTAGTCAAATAACATCAAAATCTCTTGGAGAAGGAACCCCCCCAACACTTTACATTTTATGTGGAAAAACCATGTTGAACAAAATATTAATCATAGCAGAGTATCTTTACATAGTCCTATTGTGGCTTCAACTCTGGTTTTCAGTCTCCTGTTAATTAAAATGTGTCTTCCTACAGGCTCGCTTACTGTAAACTGACAGACAACAGCGGGGAGCTTCTGCATACAGCACTTCGGCACACATTCAGCCGTCTGAGAGAACTGGGCATGAGTTATAATGTGATGAAGGATTATGGGAGTTGGCATCTTTCTCATTGGTTGGAGGCTCAGCGTTGTAACCTGGAGACTCTGAGGTACAGAAACATTTTATATTGGGATGGAGCCGCAAACATGGTTTCTTAACTTTCTCCTCTTTCTGCAGGTTGACAAACAGTCAGTTCACTGGGACACAAATGCATGGGATCCAAGCTGTGTCTTCCAGCCACTGCAGTGTGAAAGAGCTGGACCTGAGTTTTAACCTGAAGGATTCAGCACTGCGACAGCTGATCAATCTACTGAACAGTCCTCAATGTGCTCTGGAGACTCTGAGGTCAGTAGAGGGTGGGACTCACTACACTGTCGACGGATCTATGTATAGATTTGTATTATTACATCCTGTCGTTGTTTTGTCCCAGCTCTCTGAGGGTGGGTTCGGCTGAAGATAACTTTTATATTTATCTTTACAGGATGGATTAAGGCGACACCCTGACACTCACTGACCTGAAATCTACATCATTGTCCATCCGTCCAGCCCACACAGACACAAACGGATGTAAAAAAACAGCTTTGTTTGAATTGTTGTATGACGCCACATGTATCAGCAGGACTTCAGCTGACCCTGCTCTCTGCTGGTCTGAGTCTGGATTCAGATTATTTGTGAGGTAAAAGAAGTGTCAATCTGTCACATCATGTTTTTTTTAAATACAGTAATATTCCAGAGCTGTGCGCCAAAGTACAGTAAAATAACTGAAACAACAGACTCGTATACAGTCATATTCAATAATAAAATACAGTTTTTAATTTAAAAATCTGTTTTTAACATAAAATCTTGTATTTTTAATGTTTAATTAAAGATATTTACAGTGTAAAACAATGATCTATAAATCCAGGTGAACTCTGCTATAATACAATAATCACTTACAATTACAGCAGAGTGCTGTTATTATTGGATTGTTATTATTTTAATGTGAATGTTAAAAGTTATAGAACGGTAATAAAAGTCATTATCTGTGAAATTAAATAAATGGGAAATCCCTCTTGTTGTTTCTATTGTTATTTCAGTGAACTTTTCTTCACTATAATAACCTTGGTACATACAGATTATTATTAAAGCCCCCCAGTACCACCAATGAAATACAAACACCAGTTTCTGTGGGCCTGTTTTTATTGGCAGAGACCAGAGTGTTTATTGACAGCAGCTCACTATCAAACAGATTGTTCACATTCAGTCTCACTCAGCTCCAACTTCAGTATTTCACTGCAGCTGTGGACGCCATCGTTAAAAACTAAACATCTGTTGTATCTTTTATACTCGCAGCAGTCCTCAGCTGCTCAAAGACTCAGGTCCAAACCACAAATTCACCTATGCACAGGCTCTGTGGTGATGTTGTCTTGTCATGATGTTTTAATTGCGAGATCTACTTGTTATAATGTCAATAAATAGTGTTGTCACACAGTTTTAGCTAAATGCCAAAAACAACACCAGTTTTCTGTGTCTTAACCTGCAGTGAGCAGCTCTTCTATCACACTGATCTCACACTCGGCTCGCAGCCCCTCCGGGACGTCCTTTGTCTGTCCAACAGCGTGGGAGAAGCAGTGATTGTTAAGGTGGAACTGCTTTATTCAGTGTGTTTAAGGTGGAACTGCTTTATTCAGTGTGTTTAAGGTGGAACTGCTTTATTCAGTGTGTTTAAGGTAGAACTGCTTTATTCAGTGTGTTTAGTGGTTTTAATCAGCGGGTCTGTTTGTGTTGGAGAGGAGGAGACCTCTGTGGATCATTGGGCTCCCGGTAGAAACCTCCTGAACCATGAACACTGAAGGAATCCTAACCGGGAGAAGCTGACTGCAATGACGCCAATGGTGGTGAAGACAACAACTCCCATGATTCCACGCTGCTTCTCCACCTCATCAAAATGTATTGTTCCCCTCTAGTGGCAGAAATGACATATTGTTCATTTAAGTCATGGTTTGAACTGCTGCTTGTGATTTGGTGTCGTTGCTATGGAAACCGCTCACATCCAATCTCACTTCCTGCCAGCTGTGGACAACATCCTGCTCTCATTACAGATGACTTATAATTACAATCTCCAACAATCTGCTACTTGTGGATTTGACCTGTTTCTGTACAGTGTGCATATATTTATATCTGTGTCTATATTAAACATTAGAATATATCTGTTTGTCTTTATAAATATAAATGCTCTGAGTGCAGTAGTTTATGATACAGACTGTAACACACACACACACACACTTCTGGGAGTCAATATCTTGTTTGTACGACGTCACTGTGTCTCTGTGCTCCTGTGGAACGAACTGCAGATTGAGGATAGGAAGTGATTTTCTACATTGGAACTCTACGGTCGCTCAAATCGATCAAACTGAGAAACCACGAGGAGTATTTATCGAAGAGTTGTTGTTCATAAGTGCAAAATACAAGAAATTGACCAAAACATGTTGTGTCTTTGTACCTTTCTCTCTAATATGGTAAACAAACACAGAACACTTTCCTCCATCTTATCCATTCTGCTTTTCACTTCCTGTCCTCCATCTCACTTCCACCTGACTGTAAAGAACATATTACACTCCAAATATTAAACTGAAACTACTTATTGATCTATGAAGAGAATCAAGTCTCTTCATGAACGCTGCGCACTGCTGACCTGAACATTTATTTCCCTTTAATAGAAACACTCAAACCCAGAAATGTTGAGTACTAAAGTTTTCTGTTAGAAATGTACAGTATGTAGTTAAATAACCTGAAAATCCACTAAAAATGAATCACAGCCCACTGGGAGTTGAAATATTTCCACTTTTGGTTTAAACAGAAATCAGAAACCTCCTATATTGTCCATATATTGCTGTGTCTGCTCCAAAATTATGAATTATGAATTAAGATGTCGACTTTATTTACTTGATTTAATTTCTTATTTTGATTGCTTTTTATTGCGTGGCTATTATTTGTACTCATGTTTTATGTCTTTTCATTTTATTGTTGTATTTTATATGTAATTTTGCGCCTCATGTGAGCTGTTATGTCTTTTATTTATGATGTCTTATTTATTCTCCTGTACAGCACTTTGGTCAACTTTGGTTGTTTTAAAGTGCTTAACAAATAAAGTTGGATTGGATTGGATATAGATGATTATTAATGCTAATTATGCTAGGTGTCCAACATGTGCAAGTTAGCATCAGTCAGTTTGTAAGTGCTGGGGACCCAAACAGAACATTTCTACCAGAAAACTTTATCTCAACAGTTCTGGCTTCACAGTGGGGAATATTGGCAGTAAACAGGATAAAACTTATTCTGTATACAGATTGAAATAAAGTTTATATGAATGGATTCCTGTTATATCTTAATAACCCTCCTCTACGTTGTGGAACTACAGTTCTCCATTAATGTTACTCACTGGAGCTTTAATAGCAGTAATATCACTTTACATGCATCAGTCATCATCTGATGCATGTAAAATCTCAGCTCTCATCCAATCACGTGGCAGCTGACATGCTAACACGCCAACACGCTGACTGACAGCAGGTCTACACATATATTTACACACACGAAGAAGATGAAGTGACGGATGCAGTAACACAAGATGTAAAGAGGAAGAGATGATCACAACCAGAAGAAACAGGATTCTGTCCTCAGCTTGAACCAAACATACCTTCAGTTCTTCATCCGGAGGTTGGAGTGACGACTACAGGATTTTATACTGGCACGCAGACAGAGTTACAGTCAGACTGTGGACATATGACGGCCTTTAGCTCGTGTTTCTAGAGTTACAGTCAGACTGTGGACATATGACGGCCTTTAGCTCGTGTTTCTAGAGTTACGTGTTGTTACGAACACGTTAGGAATTGTTAAAATGTGATATTTCTTAAAGGGAGTTTGGTGCAGGGAGCTTTTAGTTGGATTCAAACTGCTGATATGGATCATTGTTAACGTTTAGTCTCCACTACAGAAACACGAGCTGTCTGGTGGTATTAGTTTGATTGATGCTGAGTATTGATTACTGACCAGAATCTGTTTAAACCAGCGTCTAAGTGAATCTGGTTTCAGCTCCTCCTAATTCAAATCTGATGAGAAATACTTGTTTCTGTTCTGTGAACTTTTCTCTGAAATGGCTCGGAAAGAAACTCTTCCTTCAGGCCAAAAGCTCAAACACTCTCAGCAGGACTACATTTTTGAGTATGGCTAACAGGCTAGCAGCTAGCTAGACCTCATCTCGGGGTCTGGAGAAATCCTTGCGCCACCTTTTAAATGCTGTTTTCTTTGGTTGTTCTTTGGATGAGAAAGAAACAAGACCTCTGTGGTCAAAGTCTAAAATAAAACAATGCCACAGTTTATTTTCACAGTTCACAGAAATCTGACGTTTGTGCTCCAGTTTCTCCAGACCTCTGCATGCTTGACGAGACTGAGCTAGCCTGCTAACAGTGTAGTAGCCTAGAAAGCTAAAAACTGAATGGGACAAGATAAGATAGATAGATATAGATAAACAGGCTGGTGTCTGGCAGATAGCAGGTGAACAGGCCAGCAAGCCTATCTAGTGGGCAACAGGCTAACAATGTAGCAGGCTAACAGGCTAGTCGTCTGTAGCTGCTGCTGCCGTCAGGACATGATGCCGAACACCGGGTTGTGTCGACAGATGCTGGGGCCAATCTCATCGTAGTCCTTCTTAGAGTGACAAACCTGGAGGAACTCCGGCTGCAAACACAAACAAACAAACAAACAAACAAACAATGTCTGTCTTTGTTACATTTTTATGAAGTGAGGACATTTTGACAACTACTTTGGACAATCCATTTTTTGGCATATCCAGACTGAATCCAGATTTTAGGAAAAACAAAACATAAAGCAAACGTGGAATATGATTTTGGCAAATTGGATCCAAGAAACATTTGTTTCACTCTCAGTCTGTACGCTCCGGACGCTCCGATTTCAAAGTGTCTTTAGATACCCAAAAGGGTCCAACTGCAGCACCTCAGACCTCCTTCTACATTACTGTGTATTATGACGAGTAAAATGTTAGACAAATGTAAATGTGGTCTTGTGGACAGACGCTAAAAGAAACTGCCTGCTGGCCCTTTGCGGCTTCTTACGGCCAACGCTGGTTCCACGTTAGAAAACTGCGTCACCGGGGTACTTACTGGCACGATGTGGTTACCACAGCAACCAATGCTTGCAAATATAACAGTCTGTCCTAAATATCTGATTTAAGAAACAAATTTGATTTGCCCGCAGAGTGAACAAAGCCTGAGTCTGGTCCTGGCTTCTTCAAAGGGATATCTGGTTTTCAGGTTTAGGTTAGAATCAGGTTTAGGTCAGGACCAGGCCAGAATAATGTGGCACTGCTTGGTGCTGAGGGTCCTCTCAATTATAGAAGCACATATGTGCGAGTGCTTACCGTGGACGCCAACATGGAGCCTCCGAACCAGACGGCGTAGCGCTGCATGTGATGTGTGACGACCTGAACCTCCATCGGCTTCGGCTGCAAATACAGACAATCAGTCAACTGTCTGTCTGTCTGTTTGTCTGCCTGTCTGCCTGTCTGTCTGTCTGACCTTTATCCGTCCTCCACTGAGTTCTTCACTCAGTTTCAGTCGAGCGTCCACGACTCTCTTCAGGTCTCTCTGCAGCCGCCGCCCAAAGTCTCTGAACATGGTGGATCCTCCGGAGAGCACGATGTTCTGACACACCCACACACACCCACACACCACCCACACACACACACACACACACACACACACACACACACACAGGATCATTAATAACATCATGTTTATTTAGGAAAGTAGTTTAAAAACAGGCACACAAAGAGCAAACATTTGTCTCCTTAGTGTGAACTCGACTTGGGGGAGTTACCTTGTAAAGCGGTCTCCTCACATCGATTGGACAGTTCTGAATGACCTCATCAACGACATCAGAGATAGGCTGCATGAAGTCTGGGTTAGCGAACTGAAAGACACATTTATAGTTTCATATCGTTTACAATCCATATTTTACACCATTTTATCTGGAACTTTATTATTTTAGTTTTAACATTTGTCTTTGTTTTAACTGAACTGAATCTCTTTAGCAGCTCACTGCTCCACTATGTTCACCAGCTGAGACTGAACCGGACAGTAAAAAGCTCCATGCAGGTACCTCAGGGTGGAAGAAGATCTCAGGGCCCAGGAAGCGCTCGTAGCCCACATCGATGTGGAAGGCGGTCTTACTGATGGCGTTGATTCCACGGTACTGTTTGATCCATTTTCCCGGGTCAGAGTCGTACTTTGTGAACTCTTTGACAATGTCCGGGCAGATGTAACAGTACCGCTCCTGCACACACACACACACACACACACACACACACACACACACACACACACACAGAAACACACAAATCAAAAAGGTTTAGCAGTGTTACATTAACCAGACTGATGGTCTCTGACAGCGTTATATTAAAGAAAGAGAGTGAAGTGGAGGAGGAGGAACAATGAAAGAATAAGAGGAGAGCAGAAGGAGTCTGAGGAGCAGAAGAGGAGCAGCAGTACCTTTACAGCCTTGGCGGTCTCCAGCGACTGCTCTGGAGGAATCCCAACCTCTCTGTCTCTGAGCAGCTGTTGGATGAAGAAGGTGATGTCCCGCCCCGCGATGGGGATGTGCTTTATACAACTGCCAATCACGTAGCCCTCAGCCTGTGACAGTTGCACCGACCAATCAGTGAGCAGAGAGGCTCCAAACAGCAGTGTGTTGAATGAAATGTGTGTGTGTGTGTGTGTGTGTGTGTGTGTGTGTGTGTGTCTGACCACAGGGATAGCGTGTGTGACTCCGTCTCCGCTGTCGATGACGATGCCGGTCAGAGTTCTCTGTCCCACCTGTCGAGACGTCCAAGACGCCGCCAACGCCAACACGGCCTGATGGAGGACACGTTACACCACACCACATAGCGGTCTATCTCTCTACCTGTTTGTGTCTCTACCTGGCTGAGTGTCTACCTGTCTGACTGTATGTGTCTCACCTGCACTGCGATGTAGAGTCCAGGTATGTTGAAGGTCTCAAACATGATCTCTGCCAGGTACTCTCTGTTCTCTGGAGTGTTGAGAGGAGGTTCAGTCTGCAAACACACAGACATACAGATTTTAACCTCACTGACCTCTAACTCCTCAGTGACCTCTACAATTCCTCAGTGACCTCTACAACTCTTCAGTGACCTCTACAATTCCTCAGTGACCTCTACAACTCTTCAGTGACCTCTACAATTCCTCAGTGACCTCTACAACTCCTCAGTGACCTCTGTAACTCCTCAGTGACCTCTACAATTCCTCAGTGACCTCTACAACTCCTCAGTGACCTCTGTAACTCCTCAGTGACCTCTACAACTCCTCACTGACCTCTGTAACTCCTCAGTGACATCTGTAACTCCTCAGTGGCCTCTGTGACTCCTCAGTGACCTCTACAACTCCTTGTGACCTCTGTAACTCCTCAGTGACCTCTGTAACTCCTCAGTGACCTCTGTAACTCCTCAGTGACCTCTACAACTCCTTGTGACCTCTGTAACTCCTCAGTGACCTCTGTAACTTCTCAGTGACCTCTGTAACTCCTCAATGACCTCTTTAACTCCTCAATGACCTCTTTAACTCCTCACTGAACTCTGTAACTCCTCAGTGACCTCTACAACTTCTAAGTGACCTCTAGAACTCCTCTGTGACCTCTGTAACTTCTCAGTGACCTCTTTAACCTCCTCAGTGACCTCTGTAACTTCTCAGTGACCTCTTTAACCTCCTCAGTGACCTCTGTAACTTCTCAGTGACCTCTGTAACCTCCTCAATGACCTCTTTAACTCCTCACTGAACTCTGTAACTCCTCAGTGACCTCTACAACTTCTAAGTGACCTCTATAACTCCTCAATGACCTCTGTAACTTCTCAGTGACCTCTTTAACCTCCTCAGTGACCTCTGTAACTTCTCAGTGACCTCTTTAACCTCCTCAGTGACCTCTGTAACTTCTCAGTGACCTCTGTAACCTCCTCAATGACCTCTTTAACTCCTCACTGAACTCTGTAACTCCTCAGTGACCTCTACAACTTCTAAGTGACCTCTATAACTCCTCAATGACCTCTGTAACTTCTCAGTGACCTCTTTAACCTCCTCAGTGACTTCTGTAACTTCTCAGTGACCTCTGTAACTCCTCACTGGCCCTTTGTAACTCCTCACTGACCTCTGCAACCTACCTGTTCCTTTGCTCAGTCTACCCACCATGAGGAAGCTGTGGTCTTCAGGCTCAGCTCGAAGGTATTTAAAAATGATCTGCTCCATAAACTTCTCCATCAGATCCCAGTCCTCCACGATCCCATGACGGATAGGCCACTAAACACACAAGACAAAGAACACCAGCAGTCAATCCTCTTCCTCCTCTACCACCTCCTTCTCCTCCTCCCCCTCCGCCTACCTTGGTTGCATAATTGGGTTTGTCTACAGCTTCGTCTCCGATGTAGAAGTCGAGGTCCTCGACTCCTCGTACGAGCCTCCTCTGAGCCTGTTCTCCCACACTGGCCGACTCCTTGATGGCAACACCTGAACCGGATCAGAAGAATGTTCTGTTGTGTTTTTTAATCCTTTAAGGTCACATCCGTAACCTTGCGTCAGTCAACTAACTGATTTCAACCAATAATATCCTGACATTCACTTGTTAATCAATCTTGACTTTTAGCAACACAGAGCAAAGATTCATTATTTAGCTAGCTAGCTAACAGCATGGCTAGCTACTGGAGCTCACTGATTACTGTACAAACACAGCTTTATTATCACTGCACAAAAACTCTTAGAAATTGCTTTTAGAACAAGACAGTGATGACTCCTCCCACTCTGGTTGTTCTGTGTCTTTTCCTTTGCAGGAGACAGAGTGGCAGGGGTGTGGCTGGTAGATGAGTTACACCTGAATCTTCCCTGATTGTAAGGCTATATAGGGGTTTGAATCAGTTAGTTCTCTCTCTCCTTCCAGCCAGCAGGTTCTGGGTGTTTTGGGCAGTAAATCTTGGTTAAATACATTTATTTAGTCTTAAAGACCTTAATTATCTATGTAGTCTCTCTTGATATGTATGAACTTTGAACCCCATGGTTTCCTAATTGTAATCCCACATTTAACCAGTACGCGGTGATAAAGCAAAGATAAGATCAGATGCTCCTTTATTGATTCCCTGTGGGAGAAATGCGAGTTTGACACAGCAGCGTTGGGGAAATGTAGTGCAAAAGTACAGAAGTGTAAAAAATACAATAAAGAATAATAAAAAAAAAATTATAAAGATATAATAGAAAATATAAAGAAAACATAAAGACTATAATCAAAACAAACATAAAACCAACTGCCAGGAGGGTAGAACACTCTTCCATGAGATGTTGTCCTTACTTTAATCTTGCACACCTCCTGACTTTCAAAGGTGGATGTTACTAGTGCCATAGGCCACTCAGTCCATGCAACTTGGCTGTCTTTTAACAGCACTACATGGTCTTCCTATAGGTTGCAGCGATCCCGACCCACTTCCTGCGATTCTCCAGTGTCAGGAGGTACTTGTGTCTCCATCTTGTCCAGAACATGCTAGCAAGGACTGGTACCTGTCTCCATTGGCTTCGGTGGAGGTCCTTGTCTAAGAAATCTTGAGGTAAAAGGGAAGCACCAGCCTTTTGTGTAAGTAGCGCTGCAGGTCTCAAAATGAAGGGAGCATCTGGATCGGTAGAGACTCGAACAAGGGGTCTGGCGTTGATGATGGCAGATGAGTGTACACAGGACGTCAAGTATTTGTTGAGCTACTCCAATCATTCGCTTCCAGGAGCCTCCCATATGTGAAGAATGTGGGGGTTTGAACTCCCATGAACAACCCTGCTCACTCAGGTATCTCTGGATACAGGATCTTTGTTGCTGTTTGGTCAGTCTGAGTTCCACGGAGTGCAAAGAATCACCTCAGAGCATTGATGCAGCTGGAGGTATTCACGGACTCAATATGGACTCAATACATCAATATGCACTGCTCTAGTGCGTCTCTCAGATACCTTCAAGGGCCAAAGACATCCAATCCCACATAGGTGAATGGGGAGTGCTGTGCTGAGCCATTCAGGTGGCATATCCGCCATGGTTTGCACCTCCATCTTACCACAAAGCTTCCGACAGGTGATGCACTTGCGTATGACTGAGACTTTTACATCTAATGATCCACATCATTAGATGTAAAAGTCCTTCAATGACAGCACTAAGTTTGAAGAGTGGGCTTCTTTTGGGCAGGGTTCTGCCGTCAGTGAGAGCAGAGGATTGCACTGGGAACTGACTGACACTATTGTGCACACACACATAGAAGTGCTTCACCTCATCATGTATGTACCTGAGGCCTACCTTGCCATCACAGAAAAACTTTACTGTCTATCTTCAATCTCATCAAGGATGAACTTGTTTCTACTGCACTCCACTGCACCAATAGTCTTGGTAGAGGCATCCGAACACACACACAGTTGGTGTGGGTGGGATATCAAAGGTTTTCATACATGCTAGCTTCATTAGCAGTTAGCTATGGCTTATCCCTCTTCCTCTGCTCTGTCCTGCTCAGTGTGCCAGATGTTTAGCCGGTGTGGGCAGACTGAAGGTAGCTTCTGTTAGCCGTCCTCCAGTAGATCCCGAGCAGCCGGGATGACAGGGAGGCTGGGTGACGGTCCGGGAGAAGCATAGCCGCAAACCGCCGAAGCCCACAGTTCACCACCAACCGATTCACATTTCTAATACATTTTCCCCACTCAGCGACACACCCGCTGAGGAACCAACTCTGGTTATTGGCAGCTCCATAGTCAGAAACGTGACGTTAGCGAAGCCAGCGGCCATAGTTAAATTCAATTCAATTCAATTCAATTCAATTTTATTTGTATAGCGCCAATTCATAACAGAAGTTATCTCAGGACACTTTTCAAATAGAGCAGGTGTAGACTGAACTAAATGTATCCCTGGGGCCAGAGCGGGCGACATTGAATCCTATTTAAAACTGCTGGCTAAAGATAATCGTAAATATGGTAAGATTGTTATCCACATCGGCGGTAATGACACCCGTTTACGCCAATCGGAGGTCACCAAAATTATACTTAAACTATGCTGGACTCCGTAGTTTTCTCTGGACCCCTGCCCAATGTGACCAGTGATGACATGTATAGCCACATGTCGTCATTCCACCGCTGGCTGTCGAGGTGGTGTCCAGCAAACGATGTGGGCTTCATTGATAACTGGAAGCCTTTTTGGGGAAAACCTGGTCTGATTAGGAGAGACAGCATCCATCGCACTTTGGATGGAGCGGCTCTCTTATCTAGAAATATGGCGAAGTTTATCTCTAAAACCTGACAGTCCAGAGTTGGGACCAGGAAGCAGAGCTGCTGTCTTACACACTTCTATGCACTTTCTTTAGAACAGTCACCCACCCAAAACCCCATAGAGACTGTGTCTGTCCCCCGACCACCTAAATTATTTAAAGAAATAAAAACAAGAGGAGTTAAACATAAAAACCTAATAAAAATTAAAACTAACTCCTCAGTAGCACAAAATAAGAGAATGAAATGTGGGCTGTTAAATATCAGGTCTCTGTCCTCTAAAGCTGTTTTAGTGAACGAATTAATATCAGATTATGATATTGATTTACTTTGTCTTACTGAGACCTGGTTGTCCCACGCCTAAATGAATCCACCCCCCCAGTCATATTAATACTCACATTCCTCAAGGCACTGGCCGAGGAGGTGGAGTGGCAGCCATTTTTAATGGACCCTAAACATAAGCTAAATTATAATTCATTTGAAAGCCTTGTTCTTAGTCTTTCTCACCCATCCTGGAAAACACTGCAGCCAGTTCTATTTGTTATAGTGTACCGCGCTCCTGGACCGTACTCTGATTTTATATCTGAATTCTTTTTTTTTTTAATGAGTTTTTATCAAGTTTAGTCCTTAAATCAGATAAAGTAATTATTGTAGGTGATTTTAATATTCATGTGGATGTTGACAATGACAGCCTTAGTAATGCATTTATATCATTAATAGACTCAATTGGCTTCTGTCAGTGTAAATAAACCAACTCATTGTTTTAATCACACTCTTGACCTTGTTCTATCATATGGCATTGATATTGAACATTTAATAGTCTTCCCACATAATCCTTTCCTATCTGACCATTATTTAATAACTTTTGAATTCATACTATTAGATTATAAGCCATTAGGCAAAACTTCCTACAGCAGATGTCTATCTGACAGTGCTGTAGCTAAATTTAAGGAGGAGATTCCTTCAGTGTTTAATTCAATGCCATGTCTGAATTTAACGACTTTAGTCCCTCTGAAATTGATAATCTTGTCGATAGTGCTACAGGCTCACTACGATCAACATTAGACTCTATCGCTCCTATAAAAAGGAAATTATTAAAACATAGGAGACTAGCACCTTGGTATAACCACCAAACCCGCCAGTTAAAACAAATAGCTATTTCTAATCGCTCAATTTGGCAAGATAATCTTAAAACTTATAGAAAGGCCCTCCGTAATGCCAGAGGAGCCTATTACTCAGCACTAATAGAAGAAAATAAGAATAACCCTAGGTTCCTCTTCAGCACTGTAGCCAGGCTGACAGAGAGTCACAGCTCTATTGAGCCACATATCCCCATAAACTTAAGTAGCAATGACTTCATGAGCTTCTTCTATAATAAAATTATTACTATTAGAGAGAAAATTAATCACCAACTGCCATCAACAGTTATCAGTGGCTCTCCAAGTTCAGGAACTTTAACTAATGTAAACTCAGATATATATTTAGATTGTTTTTCTGCTATCGATCTTCATCAGTTAACTTCAATAATTTCCACATCGAAGCCATCAACCTGTCTATTAGACCCGATCCCAACTAGGCTGCTTAAAGAAGTCGTACCCTTAATTGGCACTTCTTTACTGGATATGATTAATCTTTCTTTATTATCAGGATATGTACCACAGTCCTTTAAAGTAGCTGTAATTAAACCCCTTCTTAAAAAGCCCACTCTTGACCCAGGAGTTTTAGCCAACTATAGACCGATTTCTAACCTCCCCTTCCTCTCTAAGATTCTGGAGAAAGTAGTCGCCAAAGAGTTGTGTGACTTTTTACATAACAATAGTTTATTTGAGGATTTTCAGTCAGGATTTAGAGTTCGTCACAGCACAGAGACAGCTCTGGTTAAAGTTAATAATGACCTTCTGATTGCTTCTGACAATGGACTTGTCTCTGTACTTGTATTATTAGATCTTAGTGCTGCATTTGACACCATTGACCATGATATTCTTTTACAGAGACTTGAGCATCAAATTGTCATTAAAGGAACCGCACTAAGCTGGTTTAAGTCATATTTATCAGATCGTTCGCAGTTTGTACATGTTAACGATGAATCTTCAATAAATACCACAGTTAGTCATGGAGTTCCACAAGGTTCTGTACTTGGACCAATACTATTTACTCTATATATGCTCCCTTTAGGCAACATTATTAGGAATCACTCCATTAACTTTCACTGTTATGCAGATGATACGCAGTTATATCTATCGATCAAGCCCGATGAAATTAATCAATTATCTAAATTACAAACATGTCTTAAGGACATAAAATCCTGGATGACCTGCAATTTTCTGATGTTAAACTCAGAAAAAAATGAAATTCTTGTTCTTGGCCCCGAAAACCTTAGAAACTCACTGTCTAAAGATATAGTCACTCTAGATGGCATTACCTTGGCCTCTAGCACCACTGTCAGGAATCTTGGAGTTATCTTTGATCAGGATTTGTCTTTTAACTCCCACATGAAGCAGACCTCTAGGACTGCCTTCTTTCATTTACGTAATATTACAAAAATTAGACACATCCTATCACAGACAGATGCAGAAAAACTAATCCATGCATTTGTTACTTCAAGGCTGGATTACTGCAACTCTTTATTATCAGGTTGCCCCAATAAGTCCATTAAAACGCTCCAATTAATTCAGAACGCTGCAGCACAAGTACTGACAGGAACTAGAAAAAGAGATCACATCTCTCCTGTACTAGCTTCTCTGCATTGGCTCCCTGTAAAATGTAGAATAGAATTTAAAATCCTCCTCCTCACCTATAAAGCTCTTCATGGTCAGGCCCCTTCATATCTTAAAGAGCTCATAGTACCCTATTACCCCACTAGAACACTACGTTCTCTGAATGCTGGGCTACTTGTGGTTCCTATAGTCTCTAAAAGTAGAACAGGAGCCAGAGCCTTCAGTTACCAAGCTCCTCTCCTGTGGAACCAGCTTCCAGTTGGGGTTTGGGAGGCAGACACCCTCTCCACATTCAAGAGTAGGCTTAAGACATTCCTCTTTGATAAAGCTTATAGTTAGGGCTGGATCAGGTGAGTCCTGAACCATCCCTTAGTTATGCTGCTATAGGCCTAGACTATCGGGGGATTTCCCATGGTGCACTGAGCTCCTCTCTTCCTCTCTCTTTCTGCACTCATTCATGTTCCATTAATGCATGTTACTAACTTCACTTCTTCCCCGGAGTTCTTGTGCTTTCTCGTCTCGCAGGTTCTCATGGATCCTGGTGGAGCCTCCTGCCATGGTCCTGCTTGACTGCCATTGCCAATACTGTTGTTACTGTGCACCTGTCTGTCTGTCTATCTGTCTCTCTTTCTGTCTCTCTCTCTCTCGCTCTCTCTCTCTCTCTCACCCCAACTGGTCGAGACAGACGACCACCCACCTAGAGCCGGAGGATCTGTCCTAGGTTTCTGCTTTTTAACAGGCAGTTTTTCCTTGCCCTTGTCGCCAAGTGCTTGTTCATGGTGGAACTGTTGGGTCTCTGTAAATAATGTTATAAGGAGTTCGGTCCATGCTGGACTGCTACAGCTGCTTGAACGGGGGAGGTGACACACGTTCAGCACTATTTTACTTGCCCTTTAAAGTACTTTTACAAGAGATTTGACTGTTTAAAGTCTCAATCCACCCAAAGAGTATTTCTCTAGATCTGCCCCTGCCTCACAGTCAAGGTATCAGTTTATTTCAGTAATATTTGCTCAGAACTGTCATTTCTTTATACTGTTTGGAGAGGATGTTTGATACTTACAGGAGGGCATGATGAACTGTGGCTCTGTGTTTCCAGCATAGCCAATCTTTGTGTACCTGCAGTCCGAGAGATAAAAACTGTGCGTTAACAAACAGCGAAGAAGAGCCGCACAAAAACATCTGTAAGTTTACAAAGTGTTTCCTCTTTTTTGTATTGTATTGTAATGTTTTAGTTACTTGAATATACAGTATATATGAATTTACATGTTTAATGTAAAATAACATGAAAAATATTTAACTGTAAATAATCATAAAATGATTTAACTGTTTATTTAAAGAAAATGTAAAAAAAATGTACATAAAAAGATTAAAATACATTTACAAATCTATAATTTATTCACAGATATTTACTGTTTATTTAATAAATTAAATTGTTCAATTCTAGTTTAATACTGTTAATATGTTTATAAATAGATATAAAATCAGTGACATTAACAGTAAAAATTATTAGTTGCATAACTTTAATGTATTAGTTAGTTAACTGACAGATATGTTGTATAATGATGGAAGTTGAATAAATGTTGTTTATCAGTGTATAATTCAATTTTATGTGTATAGCGCCAATTCATAACAGAAGTTAGAGAGAGAGAGACAGAGAGAGAGACAGAGAAAGAGACAGACAGACAGGTGCACAGCAACAGTAGCAACAACTACACTGATAGTAGTGACTGATGATGATGAACATGAAGAAGATGCATTGGTAAACTGTCCAAATACAGTTGTTATCAGTGTAAACAGCAATAATTACTGTAATCTCACAGATAATGACTTTTATTACACTTCTAACACTGCTGGGTGGATTGTTGCTGTGACGTGCTACAGTAAGCGTACTGACTCACTTCCGGTTTCCTTCCTGCTCTGTGTACACTGTTTGGTGCTGTAGCTCTGTCAGTGAACGCTAAATATACATTAGTTTTACTCGTTACAGCGGTTATTTACCCGCTTAACATTTAAACGTAGACTAGTTCTACC
Organism: Dicentrarchus labrax; assembly: GCF_905237075.1. Lineage (NCBI taxonomy): Eukaryota > Metazoa > Chordata > Actinopteri > Moronidae > Dicentrarchus > Dicentrarchus labrax. The sequence goes on from NW_026136721.1 coordinate 1,429,873, forward strand.
TAAGCACTCGGAGTTTCTCCTTCTTTTAGGGACTTTTCACTACTTTCAAAGTTTTTCATACACGCTAGCTTCATTAGCATTAGCAGTTAGCTATGGCTTCTCCCTCTCCCTCTCCTCTGTCCTGCTCAGTGTGTCAGATGTTCAGTTATTCCTCTGCCTCCTTTAAAGATAATGGTACCTGTATTAAGTGTAGTTTATTTACTGCGCTGGAGGCGAGGCTTAGTGAGTTAGAGGAACGGCACCGCACCACTGAGATATCTTTACTAACTTCACTTCTTCCCCGGAGTTCTTGTGCTTTCTCGTCTCGCAGGTTCTCATGGATCTTGGTGGAGCCTCCTGCCATGGTCCTGCTTGACTGCCATTGCCAATACTGTTGTTGCTGTGCACCTGTCTGTCTGTCAGGCAGTTTTTCCTTGCCCTTGTCTCCAAGGTCTTGCTCATGGTGGTACTGTTGGGTCTCTGTAAATAATGTTTTAAAGAGTTCGGTCTAGACCTGCTCTATTTGAAAAGTGTCCTGAGATAACTTCTGTTATGAATTGGTGCTATACAAATAAAATTGAATTGAGTTGAAATTCTATAACTTTTAACATTCACATTAAAATAATAACAATCCAATAATAACAGCACTCTGCTGTAAATGTAAGTCTGATTATTGTATTATAGCAGAGTTCACCTGGATTTATTAATCATTGTTTACACTGTAAATATCTTTTAATTAAACATTAAAAGGATAAATAATTAAAGCTAAAAACTGTATTAGTACTTTTATTTTATTTTATTTTATAGTGGATGCATTTATGTAAAAGCAGGATTTTGTTGTTGGACTCATTTTAAACCGTTGGTTACTTTCTCTATTAATCCATTAATTTGTAACAATTCTTAAAATAGTGTCACAATTACCCAGAGTTCAAAGGGACACCTTCACCCTGTCCCTGTAGAGAGAACTGATGATGGGAACGCTGCTCTAATTCCTCCAGCTGTCCCACATTCAGACCAGAATAGACTGATCACAGACCAGCTGTCAATCAAACACAGCACACACTGACGACAGCCAATCAGCAACCTCCGTAACAAACCCTGCAGTTCCTGTAACAGCCACTAGAGGCTGGCTCCAGCAGTGAGTCAGTCTGCATAAAGCCCCATATTAAAACCTTACAGCAGAAATAAACACACCTTTTACTCATTAGCTCAATCAATAATCTATAATCATTAATCAGTGTATAAACTCTAGAGCTATATTCTATATTCAATCAATAATCTATAATCATTAATCAGTGTATAAACTCTAGAGCTATATTCTATATTCAATCAATAATCTATAATCATTAATCAGTGTATAAACTCTAGAGCTATATTCTATATTCAATCAATAATCTATAATCATTAATCAGTGTATAAACTCTAGAGCTATATTCTATATTCAATCAATAATCTATAATCATTAATCAGTGTATAAACTCTAGAGCTATATTCTATATTCAATCAATAATCTATAATCATTAATCAGTGTATAAACTCAATCAATAATCACAGACACACACAGACACACACACACACACACACAGACACACACAGACACACACACAGACACACACACACACACACAGACACACACACACACACGCACACACACACACACACACACACACACACACACACACACACACACACACAGACACACACACACACACACACACACACACACACACACACACACACACACACACACACACACACACACAGACACACACAGACACACACACAGACACACGCACACACACGCACACACACACGCACACACACGCACACACACACACACACACACAGACACACAGACACACACACACACACACACACACAGACACACACACACAGACACACACACACACACACACACACACACACACAGACACACTCTCTCTCTCTCACTGTGTGTGTCTCCTCACCCGGTCCCGCAGTCTATCACGCACGGGGGCAGCTGCAGGGACATGTTGTGGCTCTGGTCCGCAGAGCGGTCGGTGGTCGGTTGTTGTTACCGGAACAGTTGAGACCGGAGAGCGCGGCGGAGTCTGTCTGTCTGTCTGTCTGTCTGTCTCTCTCAGTATTTCCGGGTCGGAGGGAAAGATGGAGAAAATAGAAACCCATCTGACACTGCCCCGGTAACCGGAGCCGTGTGTGTGTGTGTGTGTGTGTGTGCTGCGTTCACGTGATGTCAGCTGCACCGTAAATACCTCTAAAACACGGCTCATCTCCGCCCCCTGGTGATGACAACAACAACAACAACAACAACAACACTAATAATATTAATAATAATGATAATAATAATAATAATAAAAAGTATTTAAATAAAAGTACTTTGCAGCCTGTTGTGTCTAAAATATATATATATATATATAATATAATATATAATATATAAATAATATAATATAATATGATATATAATATATAATATAATATAATATAATATATAAATAATATAATATAATAAAACATATAATATATAAATAATATAATATAATATAATATAATATATAAATGATATAATATAATATAACATATAATATATATAATATAATGTTGTAGTACATCCAGCAGGTGGCAGCAAACACACACAGCTACAGTTTTCATTCAAGCAAACTTTATTTACTAATAAAAACTCAACAACAGAGAAATAAATAATACTAATAAATACTAATAAAACATCTATAAACAAGTTTCTATTTGATGTTTATACTTAAAATGCACAAAGAGTCAGGAAAAGCTCAGGCGCGTAAACACAACCGAACACAGCCGAACACAGCCGAACACAACCGAACACAGCCGAACACAGCCGAACACAGCCGAACACAACCGAACACAGCCGAACACAGCCGAACACAGCCGAACACAACCGAACACAGCCGAACACAGCCGAACACAACCGAACACAGACGAACACAGCCGAACACAGCCGAACACAACCGAACACAGCCGAACACAGCCGAACACAGCCGAACACAGCCGAACACAACCGAACACAGCCGAACACAGCCGAACTCTGCTGGATCAACGAGGCACAAGAATCCTTCGTCACCATCATCGTCGGCACCGGGACTGTGTGAGTTGTGAGGTTTGTGACCGGAGTCTGGCGGTGAGAGGACCTGCAGGGGAGTCCCGACGGTCGCAGCGAGGGGGCGTGACCACCGGCTGTGTGTGTGTGCGCATAGCACGTGCGGTGTCAGTGAGGACTACAGACCCGGAGCTCATCCTGCCTTCCTCCTTCAGCAACCGAGTCCCGGAGCCAGTATCGATTATTGATCGCCATCGTCCTGCTGGGGGGTTTCCTCAGTCCGGTCCTCTGGTCCTCAGTCCGGTCCTCCGGTCCTCCGGTCGTCCGGTCCTCAGGGCTGAACCAGGACGAGCCTCGCAGCATAGAGAGAGTTTGTGATGGAGTTATCGATCATCAGCTCTGATCGATAACGTGGAGAGGAGGCAGCATCAGATCCAGACTGGACTGACAGGAGACTTTAATGTCGGAGTCTTCATCACTCTTCAGACATGGACAGATCGAACTATTGATTATTCCTAATAGTCCTCCGTAGACATCAGCCCTGTGTCCTCCTGTTGGAGGATCGATAATGAGCGATGTCCTCCGCCTCCAGCAGCCGGGACATCGTGGAGGACTTCCTCCGCTACAAGCTGCTCTCCACCGGCCTGACCTGGCGCGACCCGCCGCGCCGCCGCCGCACGGGCGGCCAGCGCAGACACAACGCGGCCGCGTCAGCAGCGTCAGCAGCGTCAGCGTTGACTGCGTCATCAGGGAGACCTGAGCGGGCGGTGACGTCACACCGAGGAGTCGCTGTGGAAGACTCTCAGCAAGGTTAGTCAGATTACTTTATTAATCCCACAACGGAGACATTCACTGGTCAGTAATAGAGATATTAAAGCTATGGTATAGGATCAGGTACAGCAGCATTGGAGTGAATAAATCATAAATAAATAATAAATAAATAATAAATAAATAGAGATATTAAAGCTATGGTATAGGATCAGGTACAGCAGCATTGGAGTAAATAAATCATAAATAAATAATAAATAAATAATAAATAAATAGAGATATTAAAGCTATGGTATAGGATCAGGTACAGCAGCATTGGAGTAAATAAATCATAAATAAATAATAAATAAATAATAAATAAATAGAGATATTAAAGCTATGGTATAGGATCAGGTACAGCAGCATTGGAGTGAATAAATAATAAATAAATCATAAATAAATAGAGATATTAAAGCTATGGTATTGGATCAGGTACAGCAGCATTGGAGTAAATAAATAATAAATAAATAATAAATAGCCACTTCCTCAGAGGACAGAGCTCGGACCAACATCCCACAGTCCACAATCAACAACCTGATCAACTCTATGAGAAGGAGATGTGTTGCACTGCGTGAGGCAAATGGTGGTCACACCAGATACTGACTGGTTACCGGACCCCCCCGACCCCCCCGACCCCCCAATACAGTGAAACTGCACATTTTCGAGTGGCCTTTTATTGTGGCCAGCCTAAGATACACCTGTGCAATACCCATGCTGTCTGATCAGCATCTTGATATGCCACACCTGTGAGGTGGATGGATTATCTCGGCAAAGGAGAAGTGCTCACTAACACAGATTTTGATTTGTGAACAATATTTGAGAGAAATAGGCCTTTTGTGTACAAAGAGAAAGTCTGAGATCTTTGAGTTCAGCTCATGATGAATGGGGACAAAAACAAAAGTGTTGTGTTTATAATTTTGTTCAGTGTAGATTACTGATTACATAGATTACTGATTACATAGATTATATAGATTACTGATTACATAGATTACTGATTACTGATTACATAGATTATATAGATTACTGATTACATAGGTTACTGATTACATAGATTACTGATTACATAGATTATATAGATTACTGATTACATAGATTACTGATTACTGATAACATAGATTATATACATTACTGATTACATAGATTACTGATTACATAGATTACTGATTACATAGATTACTGATTACATAGATTATATAGATTATATAGATTACTGATTACATAGATTACTGATTACATAGATTATATAGATTATATAGATTACTGATTACATAGATAACTGATTACATAGATTATATAGATTACTGATTACATAGATTACTGATTACATAGATTATATAGATTATATAGATTACTGATTACATAGATTACTGATTACATAGATTATATAGATTACTGATTACATAGATTACTGATTACTGATTACATAGATTATATAGATTACTGATTACATAGATTACTGATTACTGATTACATAGATTATATAGAGTACTGATTACATAGATTACTGATTACATAGATTATATAGATTACTGATTACATAGATTACTGATTACATAGATTATATAGATTACTGATTACATAGATTACTGATTACTGATTACATAGATTATATAGATTACTGATTACATAGATTACTGATTACATAGATTATATAGATTACTGATTACATAGATTACTGATTACTGATTACTGATTACATAGATTATATAGATTACTGATTACATAGATTACTGATTACTGATTACAAAGATTACTGGTTACATAGATGACTGATTACATAGATTATATAGATGACTGATTACATTGATTACTGATTACCGATTACTGATTACATAGATTATATAGATTATAGATTACTGATTACATAGATTACTGATTACTGATTACATAGATTATATAGATTATATAGATTATAGATTACTGATTACATAGATTACTGATTACTGATTATATAGATTATATAGATTATAGATTACTGATTACATAGATTATATAGATTATTGATTACATAGATTACAGATTACATAGATTATATAGATTATAGATTACTGATTACATAGATTACTGATTACATAGATCATAGATTACATAGATTATAGATTACTGTAACTCCCTCCACACGTTCCTTAGTCAGGCTTAATTAAATCATTTACAGTTAGTACAAAATGCAGCCGTCAGACTTTGAACCAGAACCAGAACCACAACCAGCCGTCAGACTTTGAACCAGAACCAGAACCAGAACCAGCCGTCAGACTTTGAACCAGAACCAGAACCAGCCATCAGACATTGAACCAGAACCAGAACCAGAACCAGCCGTCAGACTTTGAACCAGAACCAGAAACAGCCATCAGACATTGAACCTGAACCAGAACCAGCCGTCAGACTTTGAACCAGAACCAGAACCAGCCGTCAGACTTTGCACCAGAACCAGAATCAGAACCAGCCGTCAGACTTTGAACCAGTACCAGAACGGGCAGTCAGACTTTGAACCAGAACCAGAACCAGCTGTCGGTTCCACATTACTCCTGTTCTCACATCCCTTCATTGGCTTCCTGTAGAACTCAGAATCCACTATAAGATGTTACTGATTGAATATGAGGCTCTTCAGTTACATTGCAGATCTCCTCGTTCCTCATTCTACTCCTCAGTTCTCTTTTATCCATCCCCCGCTCTGACTGCACCATTAAAGGAGACCTTCGCTGTTTTAGCTCCAACATTGTGGAACAGTCTTCCTCAATCACTCAGATTCACTCAATCTGTGGTTTCAATCCTCTACAGACCTTTTATAGATCTCCTGTTGTTTTCTCATCTGTTGTCTCTCTTTTAATTTATCGTTCCCTCTTGTTTTATCTTCCTTTGTTTGTATTTACATGCTCTCTCTGTTTGTTTGTTGTTTGTAAAGCACTTTTGATCTCTGTGTTAAAACAGTGCTATAGAAATAAAACTTACTTAATAATACTATAATACTACTATAATAATACTGTAATAATACTGTAATAATACTATAATACTACTGTAATAATGCTGTAATAATACTATAATACAATGGTAATAATACTGTAATAATACTATTATAATACTATAATTCTACTGTAATAATACTATAATACTACTGTAATAATACTGTAATAATACTATAATAATACTGTAATAATACTATAATTCTACTGTAATAATACTATAATACTACTGTAATACTACTGTAATAATACTATAATAATACTATAATTCTACTGTAATAATACTATAATTCTACTGTAATAATACTGTAATAATACTATAATACTACTGTAATAATACTATAATAATACTATAATACTACTGTAATAATACTATAATAATACTGTAATAATACTGTAATAATACTATAATAATACTATAATTCTACTGTAATAATACTATAATACTACTCTAATAATACTGTAATAATACTATAATTCTACTGTAATAATACTGTAATAATACTATAATACTACTGTAATAATACTGTAATAATACTATAATAATACTATAATACTACTGTAATAATACTATAATACTACTGTAATAATACTGTAATAATACTATAATAATACTATAATACTACTGTAATAATACTATAATACTATAATACTACTGTAATAATACTGTAATAATACTATAATAATACTGTAATAATACTGTAATAATACTATAATAATACTGTAATAATACTATAATTCTACTGTAATAATACTGTAATAATACTATAATAATACTGTAATAATACTATAATAATACTATAATTCTACTGTAATAATACTATAATACTACTGTAATAATACTGTAATAATACTATAATAATACTGTAATTCTACTGTAATAATACTGTAATAAGACTATAATACTACTGTAATAATACTATAATAATACTGTAATAATACTGTAATAATACTATAATACTACTGTAATAATACTGTAATAATACTATAATAATACTATAATTCTACTGTTATAATACTGTAATAATCTATAATAATACTGTAATAATACTATAATAATACTATAATTCTACTGTTATAATACTGTAATAATCTATAATAATACTGTAATAATACTATAATAATACTATAATTCTACTGTAATAATACTATAATAATACTGTAATAATACTATAATAATACTATAATTCTACTGTAATAATACTGTAATAATACTACTGTAATAATACTACTGTAATAATACTATAATAATACTATAATACTGCTGTAATAATACTGTAATAATACTATAATACTACTGTAATAATGCTGTAACAATACTATAATAATACTATAATTCTACTGTAATAATACTGTAATAATACTATAATACTACTGTAATAATACTGTAATAATACTATAATAATACTATAATTCTACTGTAATAATACTGTAATAATACTATAATACTACTGTAATAATACTGTAATAATACTATAATAATACTATAATAATACTGTAATAATACTGTAATAATACTATAATACTACTGTAATAATACTGTAATAATACTATAATACTATAATACTACTGTAATAATACTGTAGTAATACTATAATAATACTATTATAATACTGTAATAATACTATAATACTACTGTAATAATACTGTAATAATACTATAATAATACTATAATTCTACTGTAATAATACTGTAATAATATTTTAATAATACTATAATAATACTGTAATAATACTATAATACTACTGTAATAATAATGTAATGATACTATAATACTGCTGTAATAATACTATAATACTACTGTAATAATACTGTAATAATACTGTAATAATACTATAATACTACTGTAATAATACTATAATAATACTATAATACTACTGTAATAATAATGTAATGATACTATAATACTGCTGTAATAATACTATAATACTACTGTAATAATACTGTAATAATACTATAATACTACTGTAATAATACTATAATACTACTGTAATACTACTGTAATAATACTGTAATAATACTATAATACTACTGTAATAATACTGTAATAATACTATAATACTATAATACTACTGTAATAATACTGTAATAATACTATAATAATACTGTAATAATACTATAATACTACTGTAATAATACTGTAATAATACTATAATACTACTGTAATAATACTATAATAATACTATAATACTACTGTAATAATACTGTAATAATACTATAATAATACTATAATACTACTGTAATAATACTATAATACTACTGTAATAATACTGTAATAATACTATAATACTACTGTAATAATACTGTAATACTACTGTAATAATACTGTAATAATACTGTAATAATACTATAATACTACTGTAATAATACTATAATACTACTGTAATAATACTGTAATAATACTATAATACTACTGTAATAATACTGTAATAATACTGTAATAATACTATAATAATACTGTAATAATACTATAATACTACTGTAATAATACTGTAATAATACTGTAATAATACTATAATACTACTGTAATAATACTATAATACTACTGTAATAATACTGTAATAATACTGTAATAATACTGTAATAATACTGTAATAATACTATAATACTACTGTAATAATACTGTAATAATACTATAATAATACTGTAATAATACTGTAATAATACTGTAATAATACTATAATACTACTGTAATAATACTGTAATAGACAGCAGCTAGCCGTGTTAAGCGAACTGCGGCATTGGTACCATCACAGTCATCGGTCAGAACAGCGAGATGACGTCCACGTGAAGTCCCCGTTGTCTTCTGCTAGTATTACAATGTCATTCATCTCCTTTTAGGTCCCAGCTCGTCACCGACCCGACTGCAGGTCGCTCTGCGGTGTGCCGGCGACGAGCTGGAGCAGCGTTACCGTGGTGACCTGGCAGCCCAGGTGTCGGTGCTGCTGCTGTGCGACGGTGGCGTGGCGGAGCTGCTGCGTGGCCTGACGGCGGTCAGGGAGGAGCTGTTCAGGGACGGGGTGAACTGGGGGCGGATCGTGGCCATGATGGCGCTGGGCGGAGCTCTGAGTGCTGAGGTGGCCCACACGGACGGGGCGTGGCGGGTGGACGACATCGCCGCGTGGTTAGAGGAGAGTCTGGACTCGCAGCCACTCCGGGGATGGATAGAAGACAACGGAGGATGGGTAGGAGGATCTCTGTTATCTTCTCGCTCACATTAACCAGACTGCTTTAAGGTTTCTGCGGAACAGGGAGGCAGCGGTTGTTGGTTATCGGATCTGAACGCTGCTGTGCCACTGAGGTAAGGCAAGC
>NW_026136721.1:1445000-1592500 GCF_905237075.1 Dicentrarchus labrax
GAACAAAGTTTCAAACGTTTCTGACTGTTAAACACAAAAATGTGATTCTCAAAGTGAATTTGAACCGACTACTTCTTCTACCCACAAGTAGTCTTCATTGAACCGGATCTATTGTCAGAAATGCAATATAATATTGATAGGTGTGTTTTCATTATGGACAAACGAAACACTGGATCTACATAGGGACTTTCACTTTAGTTTCACCTACAGACTTCACCTCATTCCCAGGTCGCCAATTACAGACACAAGTGGTGTTCAGGTAGTTCCAATCTGTGACTTTACTGCTAGACTAGACCACTAAATCCTACACATTGGTCCTTTAATTAGTCTTTTAGTCAGGTGTGGGTACTTTATTTATTTCTACTTAATATTGTAAAGATAATACAAGTCGAAACCACGACAATACTTTTGACTTTTATACTTGCATACATACTAGAATGTGTGTACTTTTGCAATGCAGATGCTTTAATGTAGTGTCGTCAGTCAAACACAAAGATGTGTGAGAGGAACTAGGCTGGAGAGAAGGGTTCTCCCCTAATCATCATATTACTGTTCTGCATCAACACACACAGCATGCAGGGAAAGAACCCAACATTTCCTCATTAACACTCGACTGATTTCACACACAACAACCATCACTGACAATAAACTCACTCAGACACACTGCGATCACACAGGTTCAATGTGTCTGTAAAGCTCTAGTGTTCAGTTTGTGCTGCTGTTGAACTGTGTTGCTTCTGCTATTTAGTCTACTCTCATTGATAGAAATAGGCTGGACAAAATAATAGAAACACCTGTTGTAACCATGTCCAAATAATTGTCTCGCATTATACGTTTCCTGACTTCTATTGATTACTGTACGAAGACCCACTTTCTAACTGTATTCAGTGATTTTGGTGAAACTGGATCAGATTTGATGTTTTTCCCTCTGATGTCCTGCTGCAGCTCTGTATTTGCTGTTAGCAGGCAACAGTAAACTCTCAAATATTGGCCTTCATTTACCATTTTTTTTATCAAGCAGGCTTATCAGAGACAAGACTGTATTTCTACTTCACTTTGAGAATCCCTTCATTTTTTAACAAGGTGTTTTATTGTGAAACATTTGCAGGACCCACTTGTGGAAAATTGTTGGCCGGTTTTACACTCACTGACAGCTTTAGGTTAAAATAAAAAAGACACATTTGTAAAAATCTCTAACCACCTTTAGATATTTCTATTGCTTTACTAATGTGCCACCATAATGTTTTTTAGTTCAAATATCATCATGTACAAGCAATTATTAATATATGTGATGGTTTGAGATTACATCAGCAGACATTTTTGCCTCCTTCTGGACACCCTATGAATATTTCTGTATGGTACTTCAAATGTAGCTACTGCCATCTTCTGGCACTTGTACGTTACTACACAATACAGTTTGGCTGAGATATTAACACCCACTGTGACTGAAATGGGCAATAACAACGCAAATGTTAACTGCTGTTGACTCTTCACGAAGAAAGTGATCCAGATGTCTTTGCAAAATCAGCGCAAAATACACATTTCCTCACAGGGAATGCTGAGAAAGGAAATGTAAAGTTGTCTGCTTCCACTTTAAAGTGATGGAAAAGTACATTTTGCAGATTATATATCAGACGCCAGGAGATTATCTACCCTTGTTTTTCTTCATTTGAAAAAATACTGTAATACCAAAACATTTGTACAATTTGTGTTTAAAAGCACAGACTTGCTTTATTTGTCAAACTACCAAATAATGAAGACAAAGCTGATTACGTTGGTTTCCTCCCTCTCTCTGTCATTTCCCAGGATGCCTTTACCGAGTTGTATGGTGATTCCAGACCTCGAGCCAGATTCTGGTCCCTGGCGACAGTTTTTGGGCTGGCTGTACTGGGAGCAGCTGGGATCACACTGGGAGCCCTGTTTATCCGGAGATAAAACTGTTCTGAACCGGTCCAGTCAGCAGCCTCTGCACTGCAGTTCCTCGAACAACCACTAGGTACTGCTGTGACCAAACTCTGAATATACTGACTTGAAGGAGAAAACCACCAACTTCTCTCTTCAAATACAAAATCAGACAGTTTTTACACGACCAGCTCAGCTCTCAGCAGATTCACTGAGCTTCTTTCTCTGTCCGACTGAAGGATGATTTTCAAAATAAATGTTCCATTAAGGAGATATTAAGGTTTGGAGTTCAGCTAATTATAGATTTTGGTCAGAACTCAAACCAGACAACACCATATTGGACTGGAATATATTGACATTTAATGATTTTTTTTAATAGATTCAGGGATTTTTAGAACCACCTACAATTCACTAATTACCACAAAAAAAACATCTGAATTTTAAAGACCAAATTGGTGTGGAGGTCATCTTTATGTCACTGCAGTTGTGTGCACATTATGGTGGCAGAAAAAAGTGCAAACAAGTGGAGAGTAACAAACAGAAACTGGGAGATAAAGAAATGGAATTAAGAAAACATGGTTGTGCCATTGAAATGGACATTAGCTTGCTTGCTAACATGGACAAATTGCTAAATAGCTATCCTACCCGAATTGTTAGTTATACACCTTTCCTTTGTACCGTTACATCATTTATTGTTGGCTAAATCAACACAAATTAATGGCTGAGTTGCAGGCTAACATGAAAGAAGAAATCAAACCGCTGTCAGACAGATTTTTCAACAGGTGGAATGTGAGCCAACGCCAGTACAATATTGGGTCCTGATGAAATGGATGTTGTTTCACTTCAATGTTGGTATCAGGCAACTGTGGTCAAAGTTGACCAACATTTCTTCAGAGGATCTTGAGAAGAGGAAGTTGTTGACATATAAGAGATGAAGATCCAGAGCCACATCCCAAATTAGGGATTGTTTGTCTACTTTGACAACCCAAAATACTGTTTAACTGCACTGGAATAAATGCACAAAAACACAGGTTGTGATACATTTGTATCTTTTATTTTATTTTATTTTTATATACAGATCTGGATATAGATCCATAAACCTGAATACCACTGGATCTTTCCGGATACGGGCCTTTCTTGTTCAGTGGCTGTTTGACCAGAACCACCTGTTTAACGTAGAACCAGACTGATGTTTGCTGTCTAAAAGTGTATCATAAAGGCTGTAAATGTTGTTATTGTGTAAATATTTGTTTTCTTCTTCTAGGGAACTTTTTTTTTCTCCCTCTTCAACAGACCTTTTAAAATAAAGGTTTTTAGAAACATTGAATAATAAACTTAAACTTTTTTGTTGAATAAAGGTTTATTTATGCACTTTGTTACTTCTTTGTTTCTGTTTTGTACATTAAGTACACGGACATAATGTGATCTCGGCAGTGTCTTCTTCGTGTCTTCTTCGTGTGAACATCTGCTTTGTGCATTTGCATCTGTACTGTACCTTATGTCTGCATCCAGGTGACTCTAGTTTTTAACAGAAGATAACACGTGTTTAAGAGACATTCTTTTTCCTCATACAGTTTCTCCAGCTGTGTCGGCAATAACCTGTTATTGCAGTGTTTGAAGCTATAACTTGAAGGATGGGCTGACAGAATTATTCAAAGACGAGAAGAGGGAGGAGATTAAGTGAGAAATAATTACGGTATATAAAAGAATATCACAAAACCAATCAACATAAATGATTTCAATACTTTTCAATTGAAAGATTCAGCATCAAAAACAGGCATCCTCCAGTCAACATACACAGCTATTATTCCTGTCTTTTGGCCTATGTAAGTGTGGTCCAGACTACCCTGCAGATTTATGTCAATTTTCATCCTTTTTGTTCACCCGAAAAATAACTAAACATAAAAGTCAAAATTTATGTTGACTTTTATTTAAAGTCAAAATGTAAAAATATGGTCCCTGAAGGTCCTGCAGCTAAAAAATACCATGCTGCACTGAGCAGTATTTGTTCCTCTGTATTATTTATTATTTTTCTAAAGTAACCATTATGTTAGATTGTTCCAAATCTTTAGTTCTCTCTGAGACTCTATCTCCACCCCACATGTTCAACATATACAGGGACTCTGTAAGACACACCGCAGGGAAACCAAGCAGATCCAGCTGCCATCAGAGTGCTCACCCACCAAGGCTTAGCTGCCCCCACCAGCCTCTAAAGCCAACCATAAATGGGTGAAGGCCACTCAGCCTGCTATGTTGCAAGGCTGTCTTTGAAAGGTCATGCATTTCTTGCTTCTAGGCTGGATTGCTGCAATTCCTTATTATCAGGCTGCCCCAATAAGTCCAGTAAGACACTCCAATTAATTCAGAATGCTGCAGCACAAGTACTGACAGGAACTAGGAAAAGAGATCATATCTCTCCTCTCCTCTCCTCCTCACCTAGAAAGCTCTTCATGGTCAGACCCCTTCATATCTTAAAGAGCTCATAGCCAAGTCAGCCAAGTCAGCTTTATGGAGACACCAATGATCCTTTCAGCTGCTCTCACGATGCGCTGCAGAGTCTTGCGGCAGGACACGGTGCAGGTGCCGTACCACACGTGATGCAGCTTGTCAGGATGCTCTCGATGGTGCCTCTGTAGAAGGTGTGCACGATGGGGGGCAGGGCTCCTGCTCTTCTCATTTTGCGGAGAAAGTACAGGTGCTGTTGGGCTTTTTTGGCCAGTGATGCAGTGTTGTGGCTCCAGGACAGGTCTTCAGAGATGTGCACACCCAGGAACTTGGTGCTGCTCACCCTCTCCACTGCAGCAGTCCACAATAATCGCCTTCGTCTTCTCTACATTCAGGTGGAGATTGTTGACCTTGCACCACGTGACCAGCCTGCTCACCTCACTCCTGTAGTTTGTCTCATCGCCGTTGTTGGTGGGACCCACCACAGTTGTGTCGTCCGCAAACTTAATAAAGAGGTTGGAGCTGAATGATGGTGTGCAGTCGTGGGTCAGCAGAGTGAAGAGGAGGGGGCTCAGCACACATCCTTGGGGGGCCCCTGTGTTCAGTGTGATGGTGCTGGAGGTGTTGCTGCTGACTCGAACTGGATGTGGTTTCCCCATCAGGAAGTCCAACAGCCAGTTGCACAGGGAGGGGTTGAGCCCCAGCTGGTCCAGTTTGTGGATGAGCTGCTGGGGGATGATTGTGTTGAATGCTGAGCTGAAGCCGATGAACAGCATTCTGACGTAGGAGTCTTTAGTCTCCAGGTGGGTGAGGGTTGAGTGGAGAGCAGCGGAGATGGCGTCATCGATCTAGCGGTTAGACCGATATGCAAACTGGAAAGGTTCCAGGGCGGGGGGGAGGACAGACTTGATGTGCTGCATGACTAGCCGCTCAAAGCACTTTATGAGGATGGGAGTGAGTGCGACCGGGCGGTAGTCATTGTAGCAGGAGGGAGATGTGTTCTTTAGGACCGGGATGATGGTGGTGGCTTTGAGGCACATGGGGACAACAGCCTGTCTCAGTGAGGTGTTGAAGATGTCGGTGAAGACATCTGTGAGCTCCTCAGCACAGTCTCTAAGGACACGACCAGGAATGTTGTCAGGACCCTGGGCTTTTCATGGGTTCGTCCTTCTGAGGGATCGCCTCACACTATCTGGGGATAGCGCCAACACCTGGTCACCGGGAGGTAGCCTCAAAGTGAGCGAAGAAGTCGTTCAGCTGGTTCAACAGAGAGGTGAAGCTGTCGCAGGTCTGTAGAGAGGGCTTATAGTCCGTGATGGTCTGCATCCCTCGCCACAGGTTCCTGGTGTCTCTGCTGTTGTTGAAGCGGTTGGCGATCCTCCTGGAGTACTGTCTCTTGGCCTTTCTGATGCCTTGTGACAGGTTGGCCCTGGCTGTCCTCAGGCCCACCTTGTCGCCAGCTTTGAAGGCGGCGTTCCAAGCCCTCAGGAGCCTGTGGACTTCCCCTGTCAGCCATGGCTTCTGGTTGGCCCGAATGGAGATGGTTCTGGTGGCCGTGACATCGTCCATGCACTTCCTCACGTAGGAAGTGACAGTCTCTGTGTACTCCTGGAGGTCTGTGATGTTGTTGTAGGTGGCTGCCTGTCTGAACATGCTCTAGTCGGTGGTGGAGAAGCAATACTGGAGTGCCTCTGAAGACCCCTCAGGCCACACACGTACCTGCTTTGTAGCTGGTTTGGTGACTTTAACCAGCGGCCTGTATGCTGACATTAACCCGAATCCTAACCCTAGCACCCTATTACACCACTAGAACACTGCGTTCTCTGAATGCAGGGCTACTTGTGGTTCCTATAGTCTCTAAAAGTAGAACAGGAGCCAGAGCCTTCAGTTACCAAACTCCTCTCCTGTGGAACCAGCTTCCAGTTGTGGTTCGGGAGGCAGACACCCTCTCCACATTTAAGAGTAGGCTTAAAAAAAAAAAAAAAAAATGTAATTGAACTGATTTGTAAGAGCAGAGTAAGAGTGGTCCCAGAGGCATGGTCAGGTGTTGCCATGAGTAGGCAGTTAGGAGCTAGCAGAAGTGATTGTTTGGTCCTCTAGTGTGGTATATTTTGGCTTCTGTGTAGTTTCCCTGTTTAGGTATTAGCAACATGATCCATTTGGACTTGTTATATGTTAATAACCAGCTCAGTGAGGTAGCTTAGTTTTTGGATAGGCAGTCTAGTTTGAGAGGGACTTCCACATTAGTTTTGGGGACACTATTCGTTTCTCATTTGTTTACTAGTTGACTTATTCGACGATTTCTGTTGGTTCTTGTGTTTCTTCTGCTGGGGTCCAGGTTTAGTTTAGTATGGCTGGGATAGTAGATTTTGTTGCTGCTCCGAGTGAGGGGTTTTTAGATCGTTGCACTAAGGATCAGCTTCTAAAGATTGCTGAAGAATATGACCTTGAGAGAGAGAGAGAGAGAGAGAGAGAGAGAGAGAGAGATTTGCTGACGACCCTCTGCCACGCCCACTTAAAGTACCTGCAAAGAAAACAACTGCTAACAGGTTAATCTCTACCGAATTCATATACCTCAAGTTCAAAAGAGAGTTTGAATGAATTTATTGTCATTAAAGGCACACTATGCAAGATTTTTACCTTAATATAGCAGCTTCGAAGTCTTTTAGATGGTAAACGAACTTGTAGTATAGCGAATCATCCCGATAGCAAAGCAGGAGAGGGATGCCGTTGGCAGAACCAGCAATGCAAGTCTGAAAGGTGGCGTCCCGCCAAATCTCGCAAGAATCACGAATTGCTTTACAGCGCGATGTCACGTACATCAGCGACATAAGAAGCAGCCTCAATGGAAGACACTAGCAGGCATTCACTCAGACGTTACCTGGTCAGTAGACATCTTCGGAGTCTATCTTTGCCTGTTCGATGTTCGAGCTACCATCCTACTGAACATGTACCGGTATACATAGGGAGGGGATCAGGTCGTGAGTGCAGAGACGCAGAGCCGTATATAGAGACGGCTCTGGTGAGTGGTATTTACGACAGTTAATGTTAAATACAAGTACTCCGCAGCGACTCTAGGGGGAGCTGTTTGACAAAACCGGAAAACTGCATAGTATGCCTTTAACTCTGGATGATGATTTTATTAAATGTGACCTTTTTGGATTTAGTCTCATGTATAAACTCCATGACAGTTATGTATCTATGTATGTACATATATACATGTACATACATGTCGGTGAGGTGTAACCCTGTTTTCTCTGTTGTCCACCCTGTAGGAACAAACACAGCAGTTATCTCTCATGAACAGAGTGAGGCTGTAATTTCGGAGCTTCAAGTAAAAATGTCATCCTCATGGTGGCGCTAAAGGAAAAGTTAGACAAAAGTTATTATTGTTCTTTGTGTGACCAGTTCAGGTCAGTTTACAGTTAAAATAGTTTCTTACTTCAAGTCTGAGGGTCCATGTTTATCACTGAAGTTTGCAGGTCTGTATTTAGACCGGCTGGATCCTGGAGACTCTGATCTGTCCTCTGTCTCCAAATTACTAATCTTCTGGACTCGAGGCACAGTGATGGATGACCTCTGAGGTCTCAAGAACCAAGACATATATACAGCAATACATTTCAGATAGACTTCAATAAAGAATTGATCATTTATAACCAATAGTCATACAGTTAGATTTGTCAGAAAAGGCTCTGCTGTTCTCAGTGAATGTGAGCAGTGAGGAGAACGTATACACTGATTGGATGTTACTTGTCAGCTGGTAGCTGAGAAGTCGAGGGATGAGCCATTGATGCCAATCGGTAACAGGAAATGTGAGTTAAACTTGAACAAACACAATCTCCTCTCACCATGTCCAGCTCTCTCAGATGGGAGGGGTTGGACTTCAGAGCTGAGACCAGATAATCACAGCTGATCTCTGACAACTTGCAGTGACTCAATCTGAATAAAGAATAAAAGATGTGAGTTTAGAAGACAATGTTCCTGCTTGAAATCATTCAGGGTTTAATAATATGCCCATACTGACCCTGTTATTGTTTATGTTGTCATTGTTTCATGTTTTGTTTTCCTATATGTTGTTTGTATGTGGATTCAGTTTGATGTCACACAGTAAATAAAAGATTATTTAAAAAATAATGAATTTTGGGGGAAATGTGAACAAACAACAAACAAATGTTGGAAACAGCAAAAAGTGAATCTATTTGTTATTGTCTGATAGTTGAAATAGAGATTATTGATTTATTCATTGTTTTTATTGTCATCATTTCTTTTATAACACATGATGGGAAACATAAAAATATCAGTTGCAAGCAGGGATGAACAGGCCATCACACTCCAAGCACATCAAGGAGTGCTGCAGTTGTGCCATGCACCAGCTTGTCATGAATACACCACACCATGCAAATTTCCCAGAAATCATATGATGATTGCCATATAAGGCTTATTTCTTGTTTCCAGTTGGTAGTGCTATGACTATGACTGAATATTGGTATGTTGGGACTTTTTTCAGACATGTGAATTTTGGGGCTTATTGGACAAAATACACCCAACAACTTCCTGTTTCATGCCGGTACATCAGAATTTGGGGAAAGCTTTGGACACAGCATTAGCCGAATCCTCAAGATTTTGCATTCAGTTCTAAAAATAGAGCACCTGGAAATGACATTGCGCCAACATTTTACTTTTAATTCAAAATGGCCAACTTCCTGTTGGATTTAGGATATGGCTCCAAGAGGCCTTTTATACATCTTGACATGATAGACATGCCTATCAATTTTCATACATGTTGGCAAAACGGGATCCCATGGCTGCTTTAATTAAAGCTTTTGGGGGGCACTATTGAGCCATTTTGACACACCCACAAGAAAAACCAATATGAAATGTAAAATTATGCTATTTGGGAAGCATGTGTCAAAGGTCATGAGTTTAGCCCCCCAAAAATGCAATCAGCTGTTACCATGAAAAGGTGTAATTCACCGCTTTGCTACAGCAACACGGGTACAAAAAAAATCAGAAAATTCACAAGCTGTCATAGTCAGCTAGGGAAATTCAACCTGCCAAAGACGATGATGGTGCACTTCTACACCGCCATCATTGAGTCCATCCTCACCTCATCCATCACCATCTGGTACGCTGCTGCCACTGCCAAGGACAAGGGCAGACTGCTGCATATCATTCATTCCGCTGAGAAGGTGATCGGCTGCAACCTGCCATCCCTCCAGGACCTGTACGGCTCTAGGACCCTGAGGCGTGCAGGTAAGATTGTGGCTGACCCCTCCCACCCCGGACACAAACTCTTTGAACCTCTCCCCTCTGGTAGGAGGCTGCGATCCATCAGGACCAAAACCTCTCGCCACAAAAACAGTTTCTTCCTTTCTGCAGCCTCATCAACAAGGCCCGGACCCCCCACTGTCACTGACTCTTACACTCAACCTGTATATATGCAATACATTAATGCACTCCCGTCTTCTGTACAGTTTTCCTATCTTTTCTTATCTTTCTTATCTTTATTTATCTATATTTTTCAAAAAGTACTTTATTCTTGTGTGATTTTTGTGTGACTTGTATATTTATCTTTTTAATTTTTTTGTGTGATTGTATATTTTAAGCACCATTGCACCAAGACAAATTCCTCGTATGTATAAAAACATACCTGGCAATGAATCTCATTCTGATTCTGATATTATCACAAAGATGTATTTAAGGCAGGACTTTTATCAGACATGTTAAGTTTGGGGCCAATTGGAAAATCAGGCATATGTGTGAAACGTGTCACTTAGGCTACTCTTTGAAAAAATGCCATTTTTCGATGCTTAGCTATCTGTGCCACATTTCATGAGGATTGGAGCATCTTGCAGCCGTCAAAAATGAAAAAATTAGAACTTTCACATCCGATTCATCTCAGCACAGAAGGAAAAAATGGTGTCTGACCTCAGAGTCTCCAGTCTACAGTGTGGACTCTCCAGAAAACCACACAGCAGCTTCACTCCTGAATCCTGCAGATTGTTGTTATAACTCAGGTCCAGCTCTCTCAGATGGGAGGGGTTGGACTTCAAAGCTGAGACCAGATAATCACAGCTGATCTCTGACAACCTGCAGAGACTCAATCTGAATAAAGAATAAAAGATGATGATAAAATCATATATAATCAATCAGATGTGTTCAGGTTTTAAAGAGATCAACATTACTATGTCCTAATCAATGAGCTTTTCTCTAAAATGAGTAGAGTGACTTTGTCATTGTGTTATTGTGGATCATCATAATGTCAGCCATCTACAGACATCATCATAATGACAGCACAACATTCATACACTTATTGATGTCAGCACTGATCAATAACATGCTGCTGATCTCAGGTCTGGAATCCGAGGATCAATATGAAATCAGACATTTTCGACTAAAAACAGTTTCATTTATTACGCGACCTTCTTACTGTATTTGGCAGCTTAGTAGGTAAATGTCATTAAAAGGAGAAGACAAAATTTGTTAAGGTGTGTCTTAAAGAACAAGAAGAAGTCAAAAAACAACTTTGATTTGATTTTGTCGTGCACCTTCTGATGTTCAAATGAGCAGAGAAAGATCCCTAAATAAACTACATGTTTCATTTCTGAAAGATAAATAGTTTGATGATTCTTAAATAGTTTGATCTGTTTGGGAACTGAAACTCTTTATAAACCTACATACAGTCTGTTGTTGCTCTAAATCACAAACACTATGACTGCTTTCAGCTGCCATATTTTTGTAGTCACTACAACAGTCTGTTTTCTCCTGCAGTTTAAAATCCTCAAACTTACCTTGAATCCTGGCTTTGGCTGCTGTTTAGATTGATAGATATTCCTTTAATTGTCCCACAATGGGGAAATTCCAATATTAATAATTATTAATTAATTAATTAATTCATTAATTCATTAATTCATTATTTAAAATAATATTACTCCTAGCTCTGTTTTAATGCAAAGATTATCAGATTAATCAATAATCAAATAATAGTAAATAAACAACATAAGCTACAATCAGTGACCTGACCTCAGAGTCTCCAGTCTACAGTTTGGATTCTCTAGTCCAGCAGACAACAGCTTCACTCCTGAATCCTGCAGGTTGGAATCACTCAGGTCCAGCTCTCTCAGATGGGAGGGGTTGGACTTCAGAGCTGAGACCAGAACTTCACAGTGAGTCTCTGAGAGTCCACAGTCAGAAAGTCTGTCATGACATATATATAAAATATATTATTATGAAGGAGGACACTTTATATTTACGTCAAGCATTTGATGACAAAATAATTGGACTTTTTCTCTTTTGATGAACCTTTTCTCACATCAGTGGTTCAGCTAATCGTTTAACATTGTGTTTAACATGAAATAATAATTCTCATCACTTTCTTTTATGCCTGCAGCCTTTTAATCTTTGTTTTGATTTAATCTTGCAGATGGAGTGAAAATTAAGTTACACTGAGGCTTCCATAATGTCCACAGTCTGTCAGTGTGATCTGATCCCATTTCTGTCTCCACAAAGTTATCATGAAGACATCTTGATGAGAAAACTCAGTGCAGTTTCAGAAAGATGATTTCTGTTTTTTTTGCTACCTGCTGTTCAATTCAATTCAATTCAATTCAATTTTATTTGTATAGCGCCAATTCATAACAGAAGTTATCTCAGGACACTTTTCAAATAGAGCAGGTCTAGACCAAACTCTTTAAAACATTATTTACAGAGACCCAACAGTACCACCATGAGCAAGACCTTGGAGACAAGGGCAAGGAAACACTGCCTGTTAAAAGGCAGAAACCTAGGACAGATCCTTCGGCACTAGGTGGGTGGTCATCTGTCTCGACTAGTTGGGGTGAGAGAGAGAGAGAGAGAGAGAGAGAGAGAGAGAGCGACAGACAGACAGACAGGTGCACAGCAACAACAGTATTGGCAATGGCAGTCAAGCAGGACCATGGCAGGAGGCCCCAACCAGGATCGATAAGAACCTGCGAGACGAGAAAGCACAAGAACTCTGGCGAAGAAGTGAAGTTAGTAACATGCATTAATGGGACATGAATGAGTGCAGAAAGAGAGAGGAAGGGAGGAGCTCAGTGCACCATGGGAAATCCCCCGATAGTCTAGGCCTATAACAGCATAACTAAGGGATGGTTCACGACTCACCTGATCCAGCTCTAACTATAAGCTTTATCAAAGAGGGAGGTCTTAAGCCTACTCTTGAATGTGGAGAGGGTGTCTGCCTCCTGAACCACAACTGGAAGCTGGTTCCACAGGAGAGGAGCTTGGTAACTGAAGGCTCTGGCTCCTGTTCTACTTTTAGAGACTATAGGAACCACAAGTAGCCCAGCATTCAGAGAACGTAGTGTTCTAGTGGGGTAATAGGGTACTATGAGCTCTTTAAGATATGAAGGGACCTGACCATGAAGAGCTTTATAGGTAAGGAGGAGGATTTTAAATTCTATTCTACATTTTACAGGGAGCCAGTGCAGAGAAGCTAGTACAAGAGGGATGTGATCTCTTTTCTAGTTCCTGTCAGTACTGGTGCTGCAGCGTTCTGAATTAATTGGAGCATTTTAATGGACTTATTGGGGCAATCTGATAATAAAGAGTTGCAGTAATCCAGCCTTGAAGTAACAAATTCATGGATTAGTTTTTCTGCATCTGTCTGTGATAGTATGTGTCTAATTTTTGTAATATTACGTAAATGAAAGAAGGCAGTCCTAGAGGTCTGCTTCATGTGGGAGTTAAAAGACAAATCCTGATCAAAGATAACTCCAAGATTCCTGACAGTGGTGCTAGAGGCCAAGTTAATGCCATCTAGAGTAACTATATCTTTGGACAGTGAGTCTCTAAGGTTTTTGGGGCCAAGAACAAGAATTTCGTTTAACATCAGAAAATTGCAGGTCATGCAGGATTTTATGTCCTTAAGACATGTTTGTAATTTAGATAATTGATTAATTTCATCGGGCTTGATAGATAGATATAGCTGTGTATCATCTGCATAACAGTGAAAGTTAATGGAGTGATTCCTAATAATGTTGCCTAAAGGGAGCATATATAAAGTAAATAGTATTGGTCCAAGTACAGAACCTTGTGGAACTCCATGACTAACTGTAGTATTTATTGAAGATTCATCGTTAACATGTACAAACAGCGAACGATCTGATAAATATGACTTAAACCAGCTTAGTGCGGTTCCTTTAATGCTAATTTGATGCTCAAGTCTCTGTAAAAGAATATCATGGTCAATGGTGTCAAATGCAGCACTAAGATCTAATAATACAAGTACAGAGACAAGTCCATTGTCAGAAGCAATCAGAAGGTCATTATTAACTTTAACCAGAGCTGTCTCTGTGCTGTGATGAACTCTAAATCCTGACTGAAAATCCTCAAATAAACTATTGTTTTGTAGAAAGTCACACAACTCTTTGGCGACTACTTTCTCCAGAATCTTAGAGAGGAAGGGGAGGTTAGAAATCGGTCTATAGTTGGCTAAAACCCCTGGGTCAAGAGTAGGCTTTTTAAGAAGGGGTTTAATTACAGCTACTTTAAAGGACTGTGGTACATATCCTGATAATAAAGAAAGATTAATCATTTCCAGTAAAGAAGTGCTAATTAAGGGAACAACTTCTTTAAGCAGCCTAGTTGGGATCGGGTCTAATAGACAGGTTGATGGCTTCGATGAAGAAATGATTGAAGTTAACTGATGAAGATCGATAGCAGAAAAACAGTCTAAATATATATCTAAGTTTACATTGGCAGAAGTCCCTGAACTTGGAGAGCCACTGATAACTGTTGATTGCAGTTGGTGATTCATTTTCTCTCTAATAGTAATAATTGTATTATAAAAGAAGCTCATAAAGTCGTTGCTACTTAAGTTTATGGGGATATGTGGCTCAATAGAGCTGTGGCTCTCTGTCAGCCTGGCTACAGTGCTGAAGAGGAACCTAGGGTTATTCTTATTTTCTTCTATTAGTGCTGAGTAATAGGCTCCTCTGGCATTACGGAGGGCCTTTCTATAAGTTTTAAGATTATCATGCCAAATTGAGTGATATTCTGATAATTTGGAAGAGCGCCATTTCCTTTCAGATTTCCTAGCTATTTGCTTTAACTGGCAGGTTTGGTGGTTGTACCACGGTGCTAGTCTCCTATGTTTTAATAATTTCCTTTTTATAGGAGCGATAGAGTCTAATGTTGATCGTATTGAGCCTGTAGCACTATCGACAAGATTATCGATTTCAGAGGGACTAAAGTTGTTATAGGACTCTGTTAAATTCAGACATGGCATTGAATTAAACACTGAAAGAATCTCCTCCTTAAATTTAGCTACAGCACTGTCAGATAGACATCTGCTGTAGGAAGTTTTGCCTAATGGCTTATAATCTAATAGTATGAATTCAAAAGTTATTAAATAATGGTCAGATAGGAAAGGATTATGTGGGAAGACTATTAAATGTTCAATATCAATGCCAAATGATAAAACAAGGTCAAGAGTGTGATTAAAACAATGAGTTGGTTTATTTACACTGACAGAAGCCAATTGAGTCTATTAATGATATAAATGCGTTACTAAGGCTGTCATTGTCAACATCCACATGAATATTAAAATCACCTACAATAATTACTTTATCTGATTTAAGGACTAAACTTGATAAAAACTCTGAGAATTCAGATATAAAATCAGAGTATGGTCCAGGAGCGTGGTACACTATAACAAATAGAACTGGCTGCAGTGTTTTCCAGTTTGGGTGAGAAAGACTAAGAACAAGGCTTTCAAATGAATTATAATTTAGTTTAGGTTTAGGGTCCATTAAAACGCTTGAATCATATATGGCTGCTACTCCACCTCCTCGGCCAGTGCCTCGAGGAATGTGAGTATTAATATGACTGGGGGGGGTGGATTCATTTAGGCTAACATACTCCTTGTGGGACAACCAGGTCTCAGTAAGACAAAGTAAATCAATATCATTATCTGATATTAATTAATTCACTAAAACAGCTTAAGAGGACAAAGTCCTGATATTTAACAGTCCACATTTCATTCTCTTATTTTGTGCTACTGAGGAGTTAGTTTTAATTTTTATTAGGTTTTTTTTAAATTTTTAGGACCCAAAGCAGAGAGAGAAAAATTACACTCAATGCTGGATAAACAAAAACGTTAAAATGTCGCAAATTTGTGTGTGATTTTAGATTCTGATTTAAATTTTAATTCTCAATTTAAGAAAGTGATTAAAACAGCCTTTTTTCATATTAGAAATATTGCCAAGAAAGATTTTGAAATACTCCTTCACTATGCTGTGATCAACAACCTCTAAAGTCCTTAACGTGTTTTATCAGGTTTGCATGTTGCCTCCATCAACAATAGGAAGATGAATAGAAAAAAAAACTGTAAAATATAACAATTATTAAAAATAAACAGTTCATTAACTTGACAGCTATAAACAACCAACTAAAAAAATCTACATTTCTTTTTTCTTTTTAACATATAGATTATGTAATAAACAAGTGAAACGGTTTTAAGAATAATAAGAGAAATTTATGGTGTTTATATTTGAAGAACTAAACTACTAATCTACACTGATTTATAATGTTAATCACATTTGGACTTACACAGCCTTTCTGCAGTTCCTTGCAGCTGGAATCAGTCTCCGTTGTCCTGGGTTTGTTGTGTTGTATTTCTTCAGGTCCAACTCATCCAGAACCTCCTCTGACATCTGCAGCATGTAGGCCAGAGCTGAGCAGTGGATCTCAGAGAGTTTTTTCTTGGATTTCAGGAACTCTTGGACCTCCTGTTGGACTGAGTGGTCGTTCATCTCTGTCAGACAGTGGAAGATGGTGATTCTTCTGTCAGGAGATATTTAGTTTTTGTCTATCTCCTTCAAGTTATTGATGACTCTCTGGATGATTTCTGGACTGTTGTCTGTCTGACCCAGCAGGCCTCCTAAGAGTCTCTGGTTGGACTTCAGAGAGAGGCCATCAAGGAAGCGAACAAACAGGTCAAGATGGCCATTTTCACTTTGAAGGGATTTGTCCATGGCTCTCCTCAGGAAAACATCCAGGGTTGAACCAACAAGTTTTTGTCCCAGGAAGTCCTCCAGTACGTCTGTGTTGCTGTTGGTGTAACAGTGGAACATGTAGACTGCAGCCAGAAACTCCTGAATGCTGAGATGAACGAAGCAGTAGACTGTTTTCTGGAAGATCACACTCTCTCTTTTGAAGATAACTGTACAAACTCCTGAGTACACCAAGGCCTCTGTGACATCAAGACCACACTGCTCCTGGTCTTCTTGGTAGAACATGATGTTTCCTTTCTCCAGCTGTTCAAATGCCAGCCTCCCCAGCTTCAGAACAACTTCCCTGTCAGCCTCCATCAGCTCCTGTGGACTCATGTCCCTCATCATACTTCTGCTTCTTCCTCTTTGTCTGAACCAGCAGGAAGTGTGAGTACAGATCAGTCAGGGTCTTGGGCAGCTCTCCTCTCTGGTCTGTAGTCAACATGTGGTCCAGAACTGTAGCAGTGATCCAGCAGAAGACTGGGATTAGACACATGATGTGGAGGCTCCTGGAGGTCTTGATGTATGAGATGATTCTGTTGGACAGATCTTCATCACTGAATCTCCTCCTGAAGTACTCCTCCTTCTGGGCATCAGTGAAGCCTCGTACTTCTGTTACCTTGTCAATACATTTAGGAGGGATCTGATTGGCTGCTGCAGGTCTGGAAGTTATCCAGACAAGAGCCGAGGGAAGCAGATTCCCCTCGATGAGGTTTGTCAACAGCACGTTGACTGAAGACTTCTGTGTGACGTCAGACACAACCTCATTGTTGTGGAAATCCAGTGAAAGTCTGCTTTCATCCAGGCCGTCAAAGATCAACAAAAGTTTACAGACAGCAAGCTGCTCTGCTGTGACCTTCTGTAATGTTGGATGGAAAACATGGAGCAGCCTGAGAATACTGTACTGCTCATCTTTGATCAGGTTCAGCTCCCTGAACAAAAGCAGAACCACCAGACTGACATCTTGGTTTTCCAAGCCCTCTGCCCAGTCCAGAGTGAACTTCTGCACTGAGAAGGTTTTTCCAACGCCAGCGACACCGTTCGTCAGAACCACTCTGATGTGTCTCTGTTGGTCAGGTAAGGCTTTAAAGATCTCGTGGCACTTGATTGGAGCATCATGGAGGATCTTCTTCTTGGAAGCTGTCTCAAGCTGCCTCACCTCATGTTGGGTATTAACCTCTTCACTCTGTCCCTCTGTGATGTAGAGCTCAGTGTAGATCCTGTTTAGAGGGGTTCTGCTTCCTGGTTCGTCAGTTCCTTCAGTCACACATTTATATCTCCTCTTCAGACTGATCTTGTGTTCATCTAAGACGTCCTGCAGACAAATGTCCACTGTAAATCAATGAAACAAGTCAAATATAAATAGCGTTTGACATCTGATTCAGGATTGGCTGCCACAAAACAAAATAGCCACTGTGGTTCACACTATATCTCCCAGAGTTCCCCACCAATCAGACAGGTGACAGGTGCTTAAGCCAGCTAATACAGACAGGACTAAAGAACTGGAGGCAAAGCAGATCGATATTTGACCACTATACATTTTCTATAGGAAATTCGGACATATGTTTACATAAGGATGCACGAGAGTTACAGAGTAATCAGTCGATTTTTACTATTTAAGACATGAAGACATCAGCAGACAGATATTCAGTCTTACTTTGTACAGTGCTGGTCTGACTGGCTGTCTGCAGTTCAGGTCTTGTTCCAGATCTTTCTCCACACTGGGGACAGGAGGAGTCTCCTGATGAACCAGACTGGTCCCGGTATGAGGTGATACACTGTCTGCAGAACCAGTGTCCACAGCTGGTAGAGACTGGATCCTTCACGACGTCCTGACACAAAGAACAGCAGGAAAGCTGCTCCTCCACAGGAACATGACTCCTCTTCTCCTCTCTGTGGACACAAAAACATTTATTTTCAAGAAAGTCCCTGTAAAATTCTGAATAGAATTTAAAATCATTTTCCTCACCTACAAAGCTCTTCATAGTCAGGCCTATTCATATCTTAAAGAGCTCATAGTACCCTATTACCCCACTAGAACACTGCGTTCTCTGAATGCTGGGCTACTTGTGGTTCCTATAGTCTCTAAAAGTAGAACAGGAGCCAGAGCCTTCAGTTACCAAGCTCCTCTCCTGTGCAACCAGCTTCCAGTTTGGGTTGATGCTGTGAACATCTATCGATATGCTAGTTGGTTGCAAACAATGACCCTCTGGATTCCTATGGAAAAAGTGTTCTTTGTATAGCCCTAGCCTTTGCATATTAAATAATATTCTTACATTGTGAATTACCTATGATCTCATAAAAAGCCTCTTTGATCTGTATAGCGAGTAAATGGGAACATAACAACTACATTCAGGCTCTAGGCACAGACACTGAATTCCCTCTGATGAGAACATCATTGGAGTAAACTAGAGCAGTGAGTCTCTCACAATCCATGTGCCAATGTTTACTGAGTCTTGTGAATGTGCCAGCATTTTTCTCTGCAGACTGTGGGCGGAGGAGGGGAGGTTTATAGGGTAACCGAGTTAACTATGAAAAAAACCTGCTTGGAGCAGTTTAGAAATGGCGAGTAAATTGCCATGACAACATACCTCGGGTAAGACATCACCACCTTTTGTAGTACGAGTCCAGCTGGAAGTTACACCTGACGTCATACAGTTACTTGGATAAGCCAGTTGCCTTGCTTCATAGTACAGCCCTGTGCTCTATTTGAAAATGTATTAAATCAAGATCTCCAAAAAATTATTTTGCAGCCATACTTGAAACCCAACAGGAAATCAGCCATTTTGCATTTAATGTGCAATTATGGTGCCATTTTTCCATTTTGACCAAGTGTGAACCTATCATGGCATCACCCCCTGGTTTGTGCAGGACCGTTTTGAATCCTCGAGTTTGATGTTATGGTTGTCGCCATGTCAGTTTGTTGGAGTCAGCGAGTTGAGCTGCTCTCATTGGCTGCAACTGTTTCAACTCGTCTGTAACAGGAAACTATTAGGGCTCACCTGGTCACACAATATCTTGTATCCCAGGTAAAAAGTAAAATTCAGTCATTATCATAGCACTCCCTATTGGCAACATGAAGTAAGCCATATATGACCCCATAAAATTTGGATGTTGTGGTGTACGTGTGATATGCTGATATGCCGCCCTGAGCAAACTGTGAAGGCCATCGCAAGGGCCCAAGCAGCAAAGTGCTACAATCCTATTGAAACTGTACGGATTACTATTAGTGCTGAGCAGTGAAAGCTTTTTTTTGCCACAGTTGAATGTTGTGCCATGTTTCACGAGTTTCAAAGCATGTTTAGGCCACCAAAAAGGGCAGATTTTTCAGAGATTAAACAAAAAGAAGAATTCCTTCAAATACAATAGGGTCCTCACAGTGATTGATGCTCAGCAGACCCACAAAATCAGTTTTTTTTTTCTGTTTGTCTTTTCAATGAGAAGAACGAAGTGGCTCAATGCCAACTTTAACTAGGTTTCTGCTTCTGGGAGTTTGAGAGTCGCTACAGAGAGCAGAAGTGTTTGTCTTTGTCTTCTGTCAGCAGCTTCACCCTGAAACCAACTGCAGATGTGCAGGTTGTAACCTGTTTGTCACAGTGTGTAACGTAGCAGAGACTCAGCAGTTCCATTAAAGGTTTGAATCCTCTTGTGTTTCAGTTTGATGCAGAACAAAAGCTCTTTAGACTTTATTTGAGAGATAAGTTTGTTCATGATGCTTGAGGGTCTTTTCTCCCTTTAATACTCTGATCAGACTGTCTGTCCTCAGCTGTGAGATCACTGAGGAAGCTTCCTGTTTGATTTAATAATGTTAATGAGTTTTAACACTCTGAGGGAGCAGATAGAGAGTTAATCTTCAGTAAAGTGAAGTCAAACTCACACAGTTTACAGCC
Source organism: Dicentrarchus labrax (assembly GCF_905237075.1). Classification (NCBI taxonomy): domain Eukaryota; kingdom Metazoa; phylum Chordata; class Actinopteri; family Moronidae; genus Dicentrarchus; species Dicentrarchus labrax. The sequence goes on from NW_026136721.1 coordinate 1,465,273, forward strand.
TGACAGTCAAATAATCATCAAAATGTTGATTGACACTCACCGGTTTTCTTCTTTCTGCTGTCTGAGCACACTGACTGAGCACCTCCTCATTTGTTCATTTCCTTATGATGTCCCCCTGGCTCAGGTGTACCAGCAGTGAGTCCTTCTTGTTCAAACTGAACTCCCTCTGGTCACTATTTTCCTCATTCCTTTTTGAGTGTGCAGACAGCTGAACATTGTGACAGTGGCAGTGTGTTCATTAAAATGCTGCTATAACATGCACATTATTAACAGCTTGCCTCGATCTCTGTCCAAACCAAACCACCAGCCAGCAAAACCAAACAAACAAATGTAGAAACCACAACCTGAGGGGGGAGCGGGGTTCAACTGAGAGCTGATAGAAACATTCTGTGGGAATGGTTGACAGAAGATCAGCAGGTAAGAGTCAGACTGTTGTTCTTTGTTTCAGCCACTAGATGGAGGCAGAACTTCACTGATGGACAGAGAAGCTGCAGCCGGAGCATCAGGCAGAAATAAAAATCTGATTTCTGAGTGAAGTTTAAACATATGATACATTGAGATACTGGAACAATCTGATGTAACGCTTACTTTAGAAAAGTAATAATAAATAATACAGAAGAACTAAAAAGAATACTGCTCAGTGCAGGATGATGTTTTCAGGCTGCAGGACCTTTGGGGTCTGGACCATATTTTTACTTGTTGACTTTTCTGTTAGTTCGTCTTTGGGTGAACAAAAAGGATGAAAATTGACATAAATCTGCAGAGTAGTCTGGAGAACAGACCAGTTAGAGAGGCAAAAAGACAGGAACAATAGCTGTGTGTGCTGACTGGAAGATGTCTGGTTTATAATTATTATTAATTATACTGAATTAAAAAAATAATTTATGTTGACTAGTTTTGTTTGTTATGTGAAATAACTTCTGTTATGAATTGGCGCTATACAAATAAAATTGAATTGAATTGAATTGAATGTGCATTTTCTTTCAGTGGGCCTTTTTGTCCGACAGACAAGCTCCTAAACCAACAGCTCTCTGTGTGAGTCAGCAGCTACAGTTAGACTTTGGATCCCAGAACTGATCTAGCCTAAAATCTGTAGTTTTATTTTGAAAGTTGTGACCTGAACATTCTTCCTTTTAACACAGAGGTCTGAAACCTTGAGTCATCTTTGGCCAAGACAGGAGCTGTATAACATATTTGAGCCTTATAATGCTAACTTCCCACTGCAGATCAAACACCAATTGTTGGTGAAAGCAAACTAATCTGTCCATGCACAAAAAAAGTTTATGGATCTGTATCTAGATGTCTATCATATCATATCATATAACAATTGAAATCAAATCTGTCAAAGATGCAGTCTGTAAATACTGTCTGTATCTTTTACAAATACAAACCCATCACCACACTGGACCAGTGCTTCCCAACCCTTTTCTATTAGTGAGTAAATGACTGCTGACCAAGTGACGTATTTACGTATCTATATTTCATATCCTATTGATCAATAACAGCAGAGAAGAGCTGATCAACTGATCAATGAACCCAAACAGTGAACTCAGTAACTGCAGGAAGTTTGATTATTTCTTGTCAGTATTGATCAAAGATGAGTTTCTCTGTCTGTATTCTGTATTTTTTATCATTTTAACAATCAGACTTAATATTCTTCTTTCTGACATAGTGTTTTATTCTCCCTGACACTCGCTCAGTTCTTTTAGCTCTTTGGTTGTTTGAACTTTTCTAATGCAGGTGCATGCATGACGCTGCTTATCAGAGAGTTGATCTTCAAAGTTTACATTTAAAATAATCAAAAAGGTTTTTTATAGCCCCTTAAAATCGAGAAGGTCTCTCGACCACTTGTGAAGCTTTGGTGACCCCAGTTGCAGATCCTGACTCCGAGGTTGGGAACCACTGCCTCGTACAGTACCATACCTTTGTGCATTTATTCCAGTGCACAGCTAGCTTAGCAATTTAGAGACTCCAGACTAGTAGCCACCACTAGAGGAAAACACAAGTCAGGACATAAGACCAGATCCCAAAAAAACAGATGTGGGACAATGTGGGACACAACTTTATTTCTGAAAACATAATTGAACGATGTCTCATTGAGTTCGATTTTTAAGACGGAAATATTCTAATTGATTGGATCAGCAGATTGTGACGCTCTCGGGCAGCTGCTGCTAAGCTAGCTGCTTCACACTGCTGAGTGTTGGTTTTCATCTGCTGTCCGAATCAATAACTATATAATATATTAATAACTGTATATAATATATCAATAACTGTATACAATATATTAATAACTATATATAATATATCAACAACTATATATTATATATTAATAACTATATAATATATTAATAACTGTATATAATATATTAATAACTGTATATAATATATCAATAACTGTCTATAATATATTAATAACTATATATAATATATCAATAACTATATAATATATCAATAACTGTATATAATATATTAATAACTGTATATAATATATCAATAACTGTATAATATATCAATAACTGTCTATAATATATTAATAACTATATATAATATATCAACAACTGTATATAATATATCAATAACTGTATATAATATATCGATAACTGTATATCATATATTAATAACTATATAATATATACATAACTATATAATATATCAATAACTGTATATAATATATTAATAACTGTATATAATATATCAATAACTGTATATAATATATTAATAACTGTATATATTAATAACTGTATATAATATATTAATAAATGTGGATAATATATCAATAACTGTATGTAATATATCAATAACTATATAATATATTAATGTTAATGTTATTCTAACGTAATCAATTGTTATGTTGTTAACGATGAATCTTCACAAGGTTCTGTACTTGGACCAATACTATTTACTTTATATATGCTCCCTTTAGGCAACATTATTAGGAATCACCCCATTAACTTTCCATGTTATGCAGATGATACACAGTTATATCCATCGATCAAGCCAGATGAAATTAATCAATTACAAACATGTCTTAAGGACATAAAATCCTGGATTTGGATCTGAGCTGCAATTTGGTTCCTATAGTCTCTAAAAGTAGAACAGGAGCCAGAGCCTTCAGTTACCAAGCTCCTCTCCTGTGGAACCAGCTTCCAGTTGTGGTTCGGGAGGCAGACACCCTCACCACATTCAAGAGTAGGCTTAAGACATTCCTCTTTGATAAAGCTTATAGTTAGGGCTGGATCAGGTGAGTCCTGAACCATCCCTTAGTTATGCTGCTATAGGCCTAGACTATCGGGGGATTTCCCATGGTGCACTGAGCTCCTCTCTTCCTCTCTCTTTCTGCACTCATTCATGTTCCATTAATGCATGTTACTAACTTCACTTCTTCCCCGGAGTTCTTGTGCTTTCTCGTCTCGCAGGTTCTCATGGATCCTGGTGGAGCCTCCTGCCATGGTCCTGCTAGATTGCCATTGCCAATACTGTTGTTGCTGTGCACCTGTCTGTCTCTCTCTGTCTCTCTCTCTCTGTCTCTCTCTCTCTCTCTCTCTCTCTCTCTCTCTCTCTCTCACCCCAACTGGTCGAGACAGACGACCACCCACCTAGTGCCGGAGGATCTGTCCTAGGTTTCTGCCTTTTAACAGGCAGTGTTTCCTTGCCCTTGTCTCCAAGGTCTTGCTCATGGTGGTACTGTTGGGTCTCTGTAATTAATGTTAAAGAGTTCGGTCTAGACCTGCTCTATTTGAAAAGTGTCCTGAGATAACTTCTGTTATGAATTGGCGCTATACAAATAAAATTGAATTGAAATTGAATTGTATGTATGTAGCACTGTGTGTGACAGACAGAAAGACATACAGACAGACAGTCAGACAGACAGACAGACAGACAGACCCTGACGTCCTCTCGTCCTCTAATTGATGACTAATGAGTTTGTTTGTTTTAGTAGAAACACTGAAGTGTTTACACAACACACACACACACACACACACACACACACACACACACACACACACACACCTGTTCACCTGTGTGAAATATTAATAAAACATGAAGAGAATCTTTTTGTAAGAACAGGCCTGAAAACCAGAAACGGATCATACTGATCACCAGCAATAATTAATCAATAATAATAAAAATGTTTTTGTTTCATTTCATTGTGTTATGTTTTTGACGTCATCTGTGACATCACATCTGGGGTGTTTACCTGATACTGAAACAAACAAACAAACAAACAAACAAAGTTTGATCAATATTGGTATCAATAGTCATATTTGGTGATACATAAATACCCTAACCTCTCACTCCCTCCTCCCCCCCTCCCCCCTCCGCCTCCCTCTGGGAGCTCGCGCGGGCTCACCTGTCCTCTCACTTCGTACCTGAGACTCACCGGAGCTGCACGCGCCGTCGGGAGGAGCCCCGCGCCGTTTTAAGTTCACAGAGTGCTGAGTGACCGGAGTCCGCTTCTACTGTCAGTCAGAACCTGGAGGATCCGGATCAGAACCATCAGGAGGACTGACCGGGACTGGGATCAGAACCAGGACCCGGACTAGGACCAAGAGGATGTCCCGGGCGGAGGAGCGCGAGGAGGCGGACTGTGTGTGTTCGGTCGGGATGAAGTTCACGTGGGACATCAACGACCCCAAACTGCCTCAGGTACCGAACTGATCAATAACTGATAATCAATGAGTCTTTAAACTGATTCCAGATCCGTTTTTTAATCCCAATCCGGATCCTGTTCATCATTTCCTTCCTTCCAAATATCAATAAAGCCATCGATTAGTGACATATCAATCAGACTGATCGATGGAGAGAAAGTGATTTGATTGAATTAATAATTAATAATAATTAGTTTATTAGAGACAGAGTTTGTTTGGAGGAAGCTGTCCAACATCTTAATGTTCACATTGTCATTAATTCAGAGCAGGTATATTAATATCAATTATAATATAGATAAAATATAATAACAGCTCTTAAATAGAGTTTGGTTGGAGGCCGTACTTTGGTATTTCTATGGGAGGAAGAGGAGTTTACACGCAGGCCGTTTTTAATTATTTACACTCCAGAGAGGGAAGAACACAATGCAGAAAAATAACATTTAGAGAAAATAAATGAAATGTTATATTAATTGTATAAAGTTTGGTTGGTGGCTGTCATCCCTAATATCTTTTATAATTATATTGTTGTTGTTTATTTTAGGAGATAGACTTGGTGTGTCAGAGAAAAAAACGATATCCAGACTCAAGAAATTAAACTTACTTTAAAGTGAACAAATGAATAAATAAAATGTTGAATACGTGAGAAGTTGTTCAGAGTTTGGTTGGAGGCTTTCTCTATAAATATATATAAACTCCTTCTGTGTCCAATCAGGTTTCATTATTGGTCAGCTTTGTCAAATATGTTTATTAAACACGTGTGTCCATGTACCAGTAACGTTTTACTACAGACAGGTTTAGTGATATTAAAACTTATTTTTTATATGAAGTCATTTTTTTGTTATAATCAGGATTTTAGGGATCCAGCAGAACTCCAGCTGAGAAACAATGGATCGTACACTCCAACCAAACTCAATAAAGTCATATTTAATTCATTCCATTAACTGGTTTTATTACATCTGGAATATAACAGGAAATACTGCAGGACTCATCCTGAGAAACAATGCACCAAACTCTGTTCATTTTTCTGACTATTCAAAGAAATAACCCTAACCCATTTCATGTTTCATTTTTTAATTCAACTTTTGAGTCACATTCCTGTAAAGTCATCAGTTGTGTTTTAGATCTTTATATGAATTCATTCATTTTTATTGCTATTTTTTGCTTCCAGTAAATCAGTCATTTGTTGTTTGAGAGTTTGTTATAGTCAGGATTTTATGAGTCACAACCAGCCGGTATCATATCACCTCCTTTTAATCTCACTAAACCTCCAAATTCTCAGATAAAGGATGTCCAAATATATCTCCTTTAATTCTGACCTAAATGTTTGAGAGTTCGTTATAGTCAGGATTTTATGAGTCCAGTCGATCTCCACTTAAGAAATTATGGATTAAAGCCTCCAACCAAAGTCTGTACAATTTTAAGAGTATTTAAGGAAATCACAAAATGTCTCATCAGTGTCGGATTCATTGTAGAGTTCAGGGATATTTTCTTCGCCACCGTCGGCTGTAAAACTCTGTGGTCTGAAAGGATTCATGGTCATTTTAGGGTTGTGTAATTTAGATATAAAAAATAGAACAATAAAAACAGATGAATTGGTAAGTCATAAAAATAAAGAAATAATAATGTTACAGATGAAGAGTTTAGCACAGGGATCGATATAATCAAGAGATTAAATGACTTTTAATGAATGCTTTTTACAGACAATATGTTTAACGTTGACTTTAGCTCTGAGCTGATTTAATTCATTCAAACAGTAAAAAATGATCAGCTGATCGTTACTGTAAAAAATCAATAAAGATATCACTTTATTAGTCTGCGAATTTAATGACAAAATTCCTGATCAGGTAACAAAAGTGTTCATAAAATCAGCTCATTAAATAAAATATGTTAATAAATGTTACAAATGTATTCTGTGTGTCAGTCTGAAGGTTACCTGAAGGTTGTGTGTGTGTGTGTGTGTGTGTGTGTGTGTGTGTGTGTGTGAAGCCGCTGACTCGACTCTTCACTCTGTTGTTGCTCAAACAGTAAAAACTGGTTTTTATATTTTTGTTTTCACTGAAACCAGAAAAGTTTGTCAGGTTGAACAGCTGATCCAGAGTCAGCTCTCACGCTGATCAATATCTTTATCAAACACACACACACACACACACACACACACACACACACACACACACACACAAATGGCAATAACGGTAAAAGGTTGTTTTCTGTTTAAAGATGGCTGAAATGTTTAATGTGGGGATTTTATATATCATTATTTCATATTTTATAAAGAAGTTTATTGATACAACATCTAATGATGTTATTCACTGTTTCACTGGTGGATAAAAACTTGTGTTTTATTTTCATTGATTTTCTGTCAATGGACTGATTGATTAATGGACTAATGGTTTCAGCTGTACTGCTAGTTTCATTTATTATAACATATGATACAGTTTTTACTTTCATTTGAAACGTAACTGAAGCTGTCAGATAAATGTAGTAAAAATTAAATGCAGAACTTCTATCAGACCTCCTCATTTAGTTTCTCTTAAATAAAAACAGACATTGGATGTTTCACAAAACCTAGATTAACAGTAATATGTAGTCCTTTAATAGTAGTAATTTAATATTAAAACAACAACAGGTACTACATATTACTGTTATTCTTCTAACACTGAATTACTACAGGTAGACCGACATACTGCCAATGAGTTGAGTACTGTTGTTATTTTAACATTGTGAACATTATTATTGTTACATTTATTCATGATATTGTTACTGATATATTGTGTTTATGAAGAATATATATATGTATATACATATAAATATATAAAGGGCTATGATATAAAAGCTTTGGGTAACAAAGAAGTAGTCGGTTCGAATTCACTTTGAGAATCACATTTTTGTGTTTAACAGTCAGAAACGTTTGAAACTTTGTTCTAAATTTACTTTGTAAACCGAATGACCTCAGTAACATATGAACCTCCACTGCTCAGTCTTAAGGTAAATGTACAATGTACAAATGAACTCTCACTTTTTCAGTTATCCTGGATTTCTGTATTCTGGCCTCAGCCCTTTGTTCTCCTTCACTGGAGAAATATTCTTCCTCAGCCTCTGAAACTGAACTCGGATGAGTTGTTTGAATATTTTCACACAAAACTAAATTGAGCTGAGTGAACAGATTAAAATCACGTTATTTCAGGATGTTGATGTAATCTGAACTGAAACAGCAGAATCGTTTTTCAGCTGTCAGACTTTTCGTCTCTGCGGTTCTTAATTTAGTGTTTAGAGGTCAGCTGACCAACCTGTCTGTCTACCTGTCTGCAGGACACAAAGCAGTTCGACCCGTTCCAGGAGTGGACAGACGGTTACGTTCGGTTCATCTACAGCGGTGAGAAGCTTACACACATTCAAGCATTAATATATTTGTGGTCACTGTGGTTATTAATTATGGTTATTAATGCTTCTGTGAAGCAGTGTAACAGACCCCCAGTTTGAAAGGATTTTGTCTTCCTGAATGAGTGATTGTTGTATTTTTATGTTTGAAGATTTTAAAGGTCAAGCTAGGATCAGTAAAAGCATGCTAGCTTGTTGAGAATATCCAGGGTTAGGTTAAATATTGGTGATGGAAAAACTGGTATGGTTATTGTCAAATATGGGTACCAATATGGGTACCATACTATGGGTACCCATCAGTTTCTCCTTTACAGACACTTTATACAGAAAGTATAAATGTGTTATCTTCTCCTATTGTATATTTGGATATTTCTGCTTACTCGTGTCCATAAACAGTGTTAAAGTGTAGAATTGTATAAATTGACTGGAAAGCTGAGACTGTTGTGGCTCCAATGAGTCCAACTGTATTCATGCGTGATGATGTTCGTCCCCATAGAAACCATTTTACTGTAGTTAAGTCTGTATAAAAATTAACTATAGTGACCTCACAACCTCATGAAACTGGACTGAAGAACTGAATGAAGGATTGCTTTATATTACAGTATTTCACGGAAAATGTACCGGTAGTGAAAATGGCGACCAGTGTGAGAAGTGTCCTCCGTTCGACACTCAACCTTCTGACCGTTATGAGTGCACCATCCTGGTACTCGCAGTGCAAGCGTCCTTGAGCAAGATACTGAACCCCAAATTGCTGCTGATGCATCTGCGGGAATGGGTGAATGTGTATAAAAGAGCTTTGAGTGGTTGGAGGACTGGAAAGGCACAATACAAGTACAGTCCATTTACCATTTGCTTTAACAAATTGCTGCCACATAGCCTATCTTAAATTAATGCACCAAATCTGTGCAGAGGCTCTGCCATGTGAATTCCCTCCTGTTAACGTCCTGAAAACTGTTTAAAGACCAGTTCTATAGTCCAGGAAACTCAGTGAAGATCAGTCCCTCATCCCCTGTAGTAGTTGCGGCGCATCACCTAGGAAAAGATAGAAACTCATTCTGGCAGCACTGCCTCAGAAAATGTTATTTGTTTCCCAGCTGAAGTTGATAATTATGGTGATGATAATTTATTGGCAGATCAAGCCTAAAAATGCTGTTACATCACAGCAGCTCCAGTACTATTATTATTAAGCTGCATATTTAATTTTAGGATTGACAGCTGCACAAAGGAGCACTTTACCCTCGTAGAACCCTGTATCTCCACTGTGATAGCAATAATTTGTATTCCCTGTTCAGGATGTGGTTGAGGTCAGAGACAATGTTGTTAGCCAGCCTTAATATATTATTATGGTAGGCTGGTTCATAGAGTTTCTCAAGGAGCTGGTTGACAATCTTTGAGTTTTGAATTGAATTGAATTGAATTGAATTGAATTGAATTGAGCAGATTGGTGGAGCAGTTTTAACGTTAAAGTAGTGGACACTGAAAACATGAACACTCAGAGACATCAGGCTAATGTGGTAGTTTCAGCTAACTTTGTCGGTGAACAGTCTGAGATGCTTCCTAACTCTTACAGCTAACTGTTGGTTTGTTTTTAGCTGACGATAAGAACGCTCAGAGACATCTTTCCGGCTGGGCGATGAGAAACACCAACAATCACAACTGTCAGATCCTGAAGAAATCATGTCTAGGCGTGGTGGTCTGTTCTCGAGGCTGCACGCTGCCTGACGGGTCCAGACTGCAGCTCCGCCCTGCCATCTGTGACAAAGCCCGGCAGAAACAGCAGAGTAAGACAAACCACAACCTGTTAATGGTCCACTGGTGTGTGTCCATGTTTACCTGACTGGACTCTGCGTTTCAGAGAAGCTGTGTCCAAGCTGTAACGCCACCTTGGAGTTGCTACCGTGTCGTGGCCACAGCGGTTACCCCGTCACAAACTTCTGGAGAGTCGACGGAAAGGCCATCTTCTTCCAGGTAACCACCTCTACCCTCTTTACCCTCTACTGATTCATCACCTCAGACAACAAACACACAAAAACTATCATGGTAAAGCTAAGAGGCTTAATAATGTTTTATTTATTTTATATATTTATATTTTGTTCTTAATATATGTTGATTGTATATCTGGAGTTTGTAACAAAAATAATTTCCCCCTGGGTTTATTAAAGTATTTCTGATTCTGATTCTGATTCTGAATGCAGCATATTTAGGAGCAAAAACAGTCAGAAAATCCATTCCAGATCCTGAATGATAAACCAACACATGTAACTAGGTTTGAACCAGATTGCGGTAATGCAAACAGGTCTAAATTGATCTAACTGTATCCTAAACGCAGTAACAGATTTGAATGTACTGGCAGTCTAAATGGGTCTTGATGAGATCCTAACAATGTAAACATGTTTAAATCAGATCCTGACAATCTAACAGGGCTAAAGCAAATCCTGACAGAGTAATTGAGTGAAGACCAGATCCTGGACATTTATGTGTATAGCAGTCTGAACAGTTTTAATATGATCTTGCAGTTTAAACAGTTCTAACCCAATCTTGAACCACCATCTTCAAACTTTTAAACCAGATTCTATCAGTGTAACAGGTTTAAACCAAATCCTTGATTTAAACTGGATCTTGAAATCATAAACACACTAAAAAAGGTATTGACAGGTTTAAACCAAATTCTGAAGGTCTTACTGAGTCTAAGCCTGATCCTGACAGTCTGTTTACTGTTGATGTCATCCTTCAGGCTAAAGGAGTCCATGATCATCCCAGACCAGAGTCCAAGTCCGAGACTGAAGCCAGAAGAAGTTCAGTGAAGAGACGAGTGGGTTCGCCGCCGTTCACACCCAAGAGACGACTCATCGAAACACAGGTCGCCAACAACAAATAACAACAGCTGTTTGTTAATGTTGGTGTTGTTTGTTGTTTGTTTGTTTAATTGTTGTTGTTGTTTACTGTTCCAGGCTCTGGGCCCCGCCCTCCTCTCCTGTGTCGATCCATCAGACAGAATCTCCTTCATCGAGCCAAATTTCCCACAGCATTACCCAGCATTCCAAAGCCCAGACCCCTACTACAACCCTCATAATGCACTAGGGGATACTTCGCCTGCACTTCAAAAACCAACCAATCCCAGGCTTTACATGGGCCGGCCTGGCTACGAGTTCCAAGGATACCTCGCCTCACCTTCGTATCCCATGACCTCTGACCTCTGTGACCCCAGGTCAGCCTCACACAGACTGATCCAGAGTCTAGATCCTGGCAATGTAAACAGTTGTAAACCAGATTCTGAACCAGTTTAGATCCTGGACATAATCCTAGACTTTTAACAGGTTTAAACCAGATTACAGATTATGGTAACTAGTGTAGTGCCCGTAGGAAGTATGTATTGCTATAGAAAATGGGAGGTTAAGTAGCTTTTTCATGGATGGCCAAGTGAGGTTGTGTTTGAAGGTGGGACGTCAGGGACATTTAGGTTTGTTGTGAAATGTGTAGATTGATAACTATTGTGTTTTCATATAATTTGTCTTTTAGCAAGGACACTGTAGGGAGATGAACCCCATTCCACTAATGTGAAAGTACCACACCTCATGGTCAGCGCATATAAATTCTGAAAGAACAAAGTGAACTACATCTGAAATGGGATGAAACCTGGCAGCATAAACAGACTAACTTGTAGCATAGCCTAGTAAACGAACTGGGCAGGACATATTATTTAGCCCTGTAATATAGGCTAGCATACATCAGAGAGAGAGAGAGCGAGGGCGTGTCAGTCAGACAGTCTGATAACTGCACAGGTCTCTCACTCAACTTAATAAAGAGAAATGTCCCACAAAGCAACGTTACAGGACCAAACAATGGTAACGTAGTAACTGTAACTGTCTTTGGCAACTTACATGAGGAAAAAAAATACCACAGCTGTACGTGGAGAAGTGTCTGTCCTCCTGTCTGTCCTCCCGCCTGTCCTCCTGACTCTTCCGTTACATTTCTGCAAAAAAAACAGCGTCTGTCACCGGCGAAAAACTCACAGAGTGTTTGTGATCAAAAATCACCGCGACCGCCAGCCCTCCGGACCGAGACATCAGTTTACTTTCCACCAGAAAACATTCTCCGTCTTGCGAGTGAGGAAGTCAGACAGCGTCCAGTTTAGTGCTGGTGATTATGTAGAATTATGTAATTTAGAGTGAAAAACTTAACTTTGTCACTTTCCAGGATGTTTGGTGGGTCAGGATCTCAATCACTACACATTAGGGCTCTGCAGTGATTGGCTCTGGTGCGCACATGGCTATGGTGGCTATGGTAATGCTAGCGGAATTCTAAATAATTTATTAAATAATTTATTAACTGTATCTTTGTAGTCCAAACAAAGCCGACGTTGCACACCCTTAAACCACACAGCAGCCATGTTGAAACTCTCAGGTCAGTCTGATCCTGATCTGCAGAGATATTTGAGCCACACACAGACACACACACACACACACACACACACACACACACACAGATAGAGATTCCTTGCTTTATACATAGATGTAAACCACTAATAGACAGTCTAAACAGGTCTTAACTAGATCCTTGTTTATGTGCAGGGTGGCCCCGGTCCTGGGTTCCTCTTCTTCCTCCACTTCATCGTCGGCTCCTCTGTCCTCCCCCTCCTCCTTCGACCCACAGACAAAGCCTCCTGCAGGCTGGAAGGATCTGCTGAAGAGCTCTGCCCCCTATGGTGACAACCATCACTACTACAGCGCAGAGTACCCCTGCCGGTACCCCAGCAACGCCCCAGGGTCCCCTGCAGCACTGCAAACCATCATCACTACGACAACCAAGGTGAGCAGAGTTCAGAAGGGTCTAACTGCAGAGAACTGAGCTTAGATTTGAGGGCTGAGGACCGTGCGGCAGTAAGAAGAGAGTAATGTCTCCAGGAATGGGTCACTTCCTTTAAGGTCACTAGAAGTCAGGTGTGTCACTTCCTCTAGGTTTCCTGTAAATCCGGTGTGTCAGTTCTTCTAGGTTTCCTGTAAATCAGGTGTGTCACTTCATTAGAGTAACTAAGAGAGAGGTGTGTCGCTTCTATTACAGTCCACAGGTGTGTTTCTTCTTCTAAGGTTCCCAGGAGGGAGGTTGGGGAAAACTGGGGACCCTAATTCTTCTCATTGGCCCCCAGTCTGTGAGATCTGGAGTTGGACATTTCCAGTTTTCGTAACTGGTTGTAGTAACTTTTAATGGGAAATAACTTCTGTTGTCATTGTATTGTATGTGTATGTGTATATTGGAGAGTTGGACAGGCAGCAGTAACTAAGAAGCAGGTGGTTGAACTGTCACATTAATACCAGTATTCCTCCTCAGGTCTCTTATCAGCCCTGTCCAAAGCCTCCTGCAGCCCTCCCTTCTTATCAATCATGTCCTAAACCTCCTGCTGGCCTCCAGTCTTACCAGCCCTGTGCACCCCCAAAACCTCCTGGTCTTCCAGGCTGCTCTTCCCTGATGGACGACGCCTCCTCTTCCTCGTACTCCACTGAGGTAAAAGTGACGGAGGAGTCAGGTGGAGTCATCAAGTCTCTGTCATTTCAGCCCGAACACCTGCAGACCAAAACAGAGCGAGCCGATGGGTACGACTACCGCTACGCCTACCCCAACACGTACCGCTACGATGACTACTGACACAGCACTACCCCCACCATCGTTACCACGGCTTCTGGTACTACAACTACTGTTACCACAACTACCACCATGCTTACCCCAACATGTACAGCTATGCTAATAGTGACGCAGCACTACCCTCACAGCCGTTACCACGACTACTGCTACCCTACATGTACCACTATGATGACTGATGATACAGCATTATCTCCATTGCTGGGACTACTGATACTACAACTACTACAATGAGAGAAACTATTGCTACTGCCCAAACAGATACTTAGTCTACTACAAACTGTGTCATACAATAACTACTGAATGACATATTGAACTTCTGCTGAACTACTGGATGCAGTTGAGAGGGCGTGGAATATCAGGACTAAACTCGAACTGAACCAAAACTTTGGTCCATGAGAAACTTTCTGAAGACAAGAATGGAGTACTTTTATGTTTCTGAAGAAGATCCTTTTCTAGCTCAGAGACTCCAGCTCCAGTCTTCCTCGAGTACCGCTTTCAGGATAGAAAGTGAATTAACTGAAATTAAATGTTATGTCAAAATGGTATCTCAAAATCCAGAGTTCTGTTGGGCCTAATACCTTAAAACAAGAACCATACACTTGTGGTGTTTCTGGAACTTTCAGGCAGATCTTATGGCCTTCCTCATTGAAAAGAGTTGCAATTGGCATTTCATGGTTTTGTCTGTTGTCAAATGAAGTCTGGAATTTCGGTACAGGTGACATATTCGGGGTAGAGGGTCTCTACAGGTTATCATGTGAGTGAGTTGACACTCCATTTAGAGTCCCCCGGAGTGCGGTGTGTCACTCCCTTTAGAGTCCCCAGGAGTGATGTATGTCACTCCCTTTAGAGTCCCCAGGAGTTATGTATGTCACTCCCTTTAGAGTCCCCAGGAGTGAGGTGTGTCACTCCCTTTAGAGTCCTCAGAAGTGTTGTGTGTCACTCCCTTTAGAGTCCCCCAGAGTGAGGTGTGTCACTCCCTTTAGAGTCCCGAGAAGTGATGTGTGTCACTCCCTTTAGAGTCCCCAGAAGTGATGTGTGTCACTCCCTTTAGAGTCCCCAGAAGTGATGTGTCACTCCCTTTAGAGTCCCCAGGAGTAAGGTGTATCACTCTTCTTAGAATCTTCCAGAAGTGAGATGCATCACTTCTTTTAGGGTTCTCAGAACTGAGGTGCATTGGGTCACGTGATAACAAACTAAACTATCCCTATTTGCAAATGTGGAACACTGTTTGCTGAAGAAGGCCATGAGATGTGGCTGAAGCTTCAACACAAGTCAAGTCAAATTTTATTTATATCGACCAAAATCATAAATCACAATTTACCAAATTTACAGTTTTTTCAAATGTTCCATAGCCAAGTATTAACATTCATGCTCAGGACTCAGTTATTTCGAAATAATATTAAACCACAAATTACCTCAGAAAGAACCAGGTCTTTATTTCTAATGTCCTCTTTTATATTTGAACAGATTTTAGTAAGAAGTCTCTCTGTTTTCTGATCAGATTTACTAAAAACATAAAATATTAGACCTTCAAAGATTATTTTAAAGTCACTGAATTCAGAAAGTACATTGAATCTATAATTGATTATCGCAATGTTTCTGTTGTCTGGGTTATTTATTGAATGGTCAGTAAACCTGTTAGGCCTACATACAGAATGAAAGAACAAACTGAATCAGACGGTTGTTGACTGAAGAGATTTGTCAGATGAAAATATGTCAGAATGTCTCACATTAAACAAACTGTTGTACAGACTCTTGTTTTCTCTTTTATTTAAATGTAACAGAGAATAAAGCAGAATCTAGAATTATACTGACGGATTTAACAAAAAGATGAATTGTTACAGACCAGAGAAATTAAATATGTTAATATCCCTTTAAACGTATGTATGGAGTTAAAAGGTTGTTGTTGAAAAGCGCCAGTCAGGTCCAGACTAGTGCATTTGGACACAATAATTACAGAGTTACCAGCAAAACATATTTATAATGATACACAGGAACACTGTTCATATCATCTGTAAAGGGGGCTATAATAATCTCCATATATAATTCTGCAATAAACTGCTCATAATGTACTGTAAAAACATAATATCAGAAATCATTTAAGGTGTAGACTGCACCCAAACTAAATAATATGTTACACCTGTATGAGTAGTCCACAACTCTGTTCCACTCTTTTTTTTATGTTTTTCAGGTTGAAGTCCTCGTGTTACCCCTTTACTACTTGATTTAGGTACTTTAGGTATAGCCCTGTTACCTACTCATTTCTACTGACATATGGGTTTAACTCTACGAGCTTACTGCATCTACTAGCAATATAATTGACTTTAACACAGTTTCAGTGACACAGAACACTTTCTTTACACTGACTTTGTCAGATAAAACTATAAAATAACACCAGATAAACTGCTAATGTTGCTCCACACTTTAATCTGCCAATCACTCATTACTCTGTAACGCTCATCATGAATATTAATTGCCAACATCTATATTAGCCAGTGAGCTTCTAATGCTAATCACTAGCAGTAATCACTTACAGCACATACACCCATCCCAGCCGAATAATTACCAAACAAATGTTTACAGGAGTTTACACTGTATATAACACATCTATGTGCAGTAAATGTTTCTTCACACTGTAACGGTTATCACAAATGAACCGTGACATTGAACACATCATCAACGTTGTGTCTATTGATAAGATTATGAAATGCTAAAAACCCTGATCCAGAGCTCCTGTGTCAAACATCTGAGATCAGGAGACTTCACTGAGTATCGGACTCTGCTGTGCTGAAATGTTAATCTGTTAAACAAACACCAGAGGTTGAATCACAATGAACAGATTTCCGGCAGTGCTCCGTTCACTATGGTGTTAACACCGTTCACATGTGGACCTGCGTCCCCTCCTGGGTCTGGAGCCTCAGAGTGAGAACCCTGCAGCAGAGGATCAAAGAGCTGGTGTTTGGATGTTGGCTGGTTTCAGTCCATATGAGTAATAAATGTTGTTTTGACAAGAACGCGTCGGGACAGGAGTCACTCTGCTGTCCTTACTGTGAACCTTTAAAACCCTCAAACGGACTCCTCTTTCCTCCTCCTCTCTTTCACTACCTTCCATTAAAATCACTCCTTCTTTTGCCCTTTTCCTCGTCTCACTCGTTACCTTCCCTTCAGTTTACATTATCATCCATCAGTACATAATTATGTTCAGTGTTCAGAGGCTGGCAGACAGACTCAACCACCCACTCTGATCCCGACACACTGTGACTGATGCACACAGTGTTCAATAAAGTTTTATTTAAATGTAGAAAATAAAAGTATGGTTTACCACTCAGTTCTGGGACAGGAAATAACAAATAAGACACGACACGCTGACATTCTTAACCTTTTCTAGACAGGTGAGAGAACCAGGTGAGTCCATTACAAAGTACCTGCTGAATGACCGTCAGCAGATGAGATTCAAGATATAGGCCAGAATCACAGGTCACGTGTGCTAGAGCTGAAAGCACCAGGTGAGTGTCCAACAACAGGTGAGTGTCCAACAATAGGTGAATATCCAACAAAAGGGGAGTGTCCAACACATCAGACATTCATATTCCCCTCAGGATGAATTGTACTTTATTGATCCTCTATTTCTTTATTTTGTATACAGAATGACAGCAACAAAACATCATCGTTTGCATTGGTGGCTGTAGGATTTTGGCTCTAATAGCTGAAATCAATACAGTATCCTTATTTTATTATATTAATCTGACAAAGATCTCAGAATTCTCTTTCACCAGAGTTTCATCTGTACTGATGATGGTGAACATGGTAAACACTGAACCCACTAAAAAGGACTCTGTATGTATGCTGATGATACAGACCTTTCTGTGCCACCAACATTTAAACACAGTAAGTTTCTGTAGGAATGTCAGAGGTCATTCTGTTGAAGAAAAAGAACATTAAAGTCCTGACAGGTGACCTCGACTGAACAACTTGTTTCCTGTCCTGTTTAGAAAGGCAGCACTCTCCTCTGATTGGCTGATGTTTAAATGTGTTTTCACAGATCAGGCTTGTGGGTAAAAGATGTTTTGAAGTCGCAGCAGCTCTCAGCTCATCAGCCAACGCCTCACCTGTCTCTCACCTGTAAACCAGGTGAGCTGAGCACAGATAATCCTGAGCTGTGTAATTCTATCCTTTCACCAACAATCACCTCATCCTGTCTTCTTATCTTTTTATCTCCTTTTTCTTTTTCTCTGCAGATCTACATCACTGCTTTTTCACACGCAAATCATTTCATCCCTCTTCTTCTACTCCTTGTTCTTCTTCTTCTTCTTCTTCTTCTTCTTCTCCTCCCCTAAATAAATCATCCCGTCTGCTGACATGAGATACCCCCCCCCATCTGCCCCTCCATCCATCCGTCCCCTCACTGTGATGTGGCTCTGCACTAATGGATGTTTTCAATTTGATGCTACATGGTTGTGATTTACAACAGAGACACAGACAGACAGATAGACAGACCAACGGACAGACAGACAGAGAGAGAGAGACAGGTGATGGAGAAAGAATGAAACAAAGTTTAGACATACTTTATATAACTTTAATGCATCGTACAAAATAATGGATTAAACTGCTTTACAACAGACATTAAAAGATAATACTGGTTTATATATACTGCTGTATTATTATAACATATTGGGGCTCAGCGGGTTGTGTTAAATCTGCACTGCAAGATGTGTTTATTGCTGATGGTTTACACACAATGCATAAAATGTATTAAAATGTATTGGTTGGCTGTGAGCAACAAAGATTTACTGATTGATTGATTGATTGATTGATTAATTGATTGATTTTACTTTTATGCATTCCCAGACACTGGAAGAAAGAAGAAAACGGTTAGCATAAAAAATACAACAGGCTGATCCGATGACTCTTGAATTATACCGCAAACTAGTCTAAATACTTGATGCTGCATCACCAAAAAATAAAACCGCAACCCTGCTGGACCAAAAGCATCAGTAAAAACCTGGCGTGTATTGGTCTGGACCATGAGCTGTTTTATTATTCGGACGCATTTGGGATAATGTAAGTATACATCTGAACACAATATATAACATAGGTCTAGTGTGTATACACATTTTATTGAGGAAATGTAAAAACAAAAAAATTCAACATCGTACGTCCTGTTGACATCCCCCAAAGCATCATGGGAACTGTAGTTCCCCAGCCTAGAGTGTTATTATTAGTAAATAGAAGTAAGACAGTGGTTGTTGTGTGAGTGTTAACTTTATAAACTCACAGGTTGAAAATAATTCCCTGTGTGCTGATACAACAAGCTGCAGCTGGAGAACAGGCAGAAGATGGATGGATGATGGAGGATGGAGGGAGGAGGGGGCCCCTATAAACAAATAGCTGCTGAAGAAAGAAATGAAAATCATATCAGCTTCAAAGCCAAAAAAGCAAAACTTTGGAAACAAAGATGAAAGAGAAGATAAAAGCTATCAAACTGCACTAATACACAGCAGGTCACTGCGGAGTGTATTTGTGTGTTGGTGTGTTATGAGTGTGCTGATACTCGATGTTTTTCGTGCCGTGAGAAGTCTTATCGGAGCAGGACAACTCATAGAAATGTACTGTCTTCTTAAAGAGGCATGACAGTGCCGGTCTGATCTCTATCTGCGCAGCTCAGAGCATCGCGCTTTGATAGCATCTCTCAGCCAGATGATGTTTACAGCTCCCTGGAAAATCAGGATATTTTTGTGACTCAAGCGTTGATAAGACGCAGCTGGAGGATCTCTGAGGGATCATTCTGAGAGCTGCAGGCTGCTTTGAAGGTTCTATATGTAACGTTCATTAAACCATTGTTAATAGTGCCATCAGTGGCAGTTCACTGAACTGCAGTCAGCGTCGTTGGACTCTGTGTTGGACTCTGTGTTGTGGTGGGTGTCAGTCGTTGGTAGACGTTAGCAGACTCCATTTATAATATAACGTTAGCTAGTGTTGCCCACTGTTGGCACTGTAGGGAAGTGGAGAGAGAAGGCACTCGGGAGCATAAAGGTCACAACCTTTGACCCTCATCCCTACATAGAGACACATAGAAATCAGTCCACAGGCAGCAGAGGAACAAAGCTACGCTACAACCCGTTCACTCTCTGCTCACACACACTGATTATTATAGAGACAGGATTCACTATCTGACATATGGAACCTTAAAAGTGAGGTATAAAGTTCAAGCAGGATGTTCTGTCGAGACATCAAGAAGAAACCCATCACGAGTTTGTTAGCAGCACTTTGACTGGATGCAGACAGAAGGTTTAATCAAGTGAGATCAACTCAGTGTTTTATCACAGTGCTGTAGTGCTTCTCACCAGATTCCATTACTCTGTTGGGTAACAGATGATTGGTTCTCTGTACATCCAATCATGTTACTGAGGTGTCATTGCCCCACTGCTTGCTGGGAAACATCATCTGACCAGTGGTTGTTTATTTGGACCCAAACCAGTCGTACCTGTTGCCTTTTAATCTGCATGTTTGTCCTCTATCTTTATCTCCCCTTCATCTCTTCATCAAACCTCGCTGTCAGGACTCGAACAAACATCACGTAGGCATGAAGACCGTCATGGCCGCCCGCCAGCAGCAACATGCTGGTAGCTTTGATGTCTCTTCAAAACAAACTGCTGCTGTGTGCCGCAACGCTGCCGACACTAACATAAACTAGACAGACAGCGGCAACAGGGGGTAACACAGGCAACAGGGGGCAACACATGCCATAGGGACAACACGGGGCAACAGGAGCAACATAAGCAACAGAGTCCACAGGGGCCAACACAGGCAACAGGGGGCCTACAGCGGCCACAGGGACAACAGGGGGCAACAGGGCCAACAGAGGCCACAGAGACAACACAGGCCACAGGGCCAACAGAGGCCACAGGGGGCAACACAGGCCACAGAGACAACACAGGCCACAGGGCCAACACAGGCCACAGTGACAACAGAGGCCAACAGAGGAAACACAGGCCACAGGGCCAACAGAGGCCAACAGAGGAAACAGGGACAACAGGGGCCAACAGAGGCCAACAGAGGCCACAGAGACAACAGAGGTAACAGGAACAACAGGGGCAACGGGGCAATGGGGCAACAGGGCCAATAGAGGGCAACAGGGGGCAACACAGGCAACAGGGACAACAGAAGCCACAGGGGCAACAGCAGTACAATAAAACCATAATAACAAGGAGGTAAAAGAAGAGCAATGGTGTCACTGACTGTCTGTCTGACTGTTTGTCTGAATGTCTATCTGACTGTCTGTCTGTCTGTCCTCACCTTGGCAGGTAGACTCTCTGACAGACAGTTCATTAGGAGGACAAAGTGTTAACGGAAGGATGAGAGCATTACACGACCGCCCTGAAAACATTTTTCATTAACATTATCAGGTCCAGGTAAAAGACCCGGACCAGATTATGGTGACAGACCAGAACCAGGTTAATGTTACATACCCGGACCAGGACTGGGGCTAGGAACAGGACCAGTGTGACGTCTGTAAATGTCTCCTGTGTGCAGGGAGCAGGAGCTGTTTCTTCGTCTGGTGTTTTGACAGAACAGGAAGTGTTTGTGGTTGAGTGAAGAAGAATGAAGTTTATCTTTAGAGAGACGAGAACGAGACTGACGGGACGAGTCTGAACCTGAGGGCGAGAGACAACCGCTACACATGCAGAGAGAGAGAGAGAGAGAGAGAGAGAGAGAGAGAGAGAGAGAGAGAGAGAGAGATCAGATAATGTGGAAGTCACGTTGATGAACCAAAACCTTCCTGGGTTACTCACATAAAGCAGGGTTCAATATAAGGTCAACAAAGGGTTAATAAGGGTCAATAAGGGTCAACAAAGGGTTAATAAGGGTTAATGAAAGGTTGATAAATATAATTATATTTAAAATGTTATTATTACTGTTATTATTATATGATGGTTATTATTATTATACCTATTATTATTGTTATTATTATTATTATTATTGTTATTATGATTATTATTATTATTATCATTTATTATTGTTGTTATTATTAGTATTATTATTATTATTATCATTATTACTATTATTGTTGTTATTATTATTACTATTATTATTATCATTATTACTATTATTGTTGTTATTATTGTTATTATTATCATTATTACTATTATTATAATTATAATTATTTATTTTTTTTATCAGTATTACTATTATTATTGTTATTATTATTACTATAATTATTATTATCTTTATTATATCATTATTACTATTATTATTATCATTATTACTATTATTATTATTATTATTATCATTATAACTATTATTATTATTATTACTATTATTATTATTATCATTATTACTATTATTATTGTTATTATTATTATTACTATTATCATTATTACTAATATTATTATTATTATCATTATTATTATTATCATTATTACGATTGTTATTGTTATTATTATTGTTATTATCATTATTATTATTACTATTATTATTGTTATTATTATTATTACTATTATTATTATTACCATTATTATCATTATTACTATTATTATTATTATTATTATTATTATTATTACTATTATTACTATTATTATTAGTAGTAGTAGTACTACAGCTGGTTTGAACTGGGAACACTGGTCTGACTCTCACTGGGTCTCACTAACAAACAGATTAAAAGATTTAATCCAGATTCAGGAAACAGAGAAACATTTCAGAGATTACACACACACACACACACACACTTCTTCGTCGTTATGCTAAGCTATCAGTTTCCCCCTATAATTAGTATCTGTGCTAAGCTAAGATAGCCGTTTCACTGAAAGTTGAACTGTCCCTTTAAATAAGTCGTCCTATTGGGTGAAAAACTGTCCAATCAGCATCGATTGTAGTTTTGAAGAGGAAACAGTCACATGACTCATCGTTAGCAGGAAGTGATGTTTATCTTCTAATCACACCTGAGATCTCTGACTCACCTGTTTATCAAGAAGCAAGTGACCTGACCCCAGATCTGCTGCTCATTACCTGTCTGTGTCTTTAATTTTCAATTCAATTCAGTTTTATTTGTATAGCACCAATTCATAACAGAAGTTATCTCAGGACACTTTTCAAATAGAGCAGGTCTAGACCGAACTCTTTAACATTAATTACAGAGACCCAACAGTACCACCATGAGCAAGACCTTGGCATTTTACCTGTCTGTGTCTGTACCGGTCTGTGTCCGTACCTGTCTGTGTCATTACCTGTCTGTGTCTTTACCTGTCTGTGTCATTACCTGTCTGCGTCTGTACCGGTCTGTGTCTTTACCTGTCTGTCTCCGTACCTGTCTGTCTCTTTACCTGACTTACTCTTTACCTGTCTTACTCTTTACCTGTCTGTCTCTGTACCGGTCTGTGTCTGTACCTGTCTGTGTCATTACCTGTCTGTGTCCGTACCGGTCTGTGTCTTTACCTGTCTGTGACTGTACCGGTCTGTGTCTTTACCTGTCTGTCTCCGTACCTGTCTGTCTCTTTACCTGACTTACTCTTTACCTGTCTTACTCTTTACCGGTCTGTCTCTGTACCTGTCTGTCTCTGTACCTGTCTACCTGAACACTGTTAATGTTAAATTAATGGGGTCTCAGTGATCAGTGATAAACTGACTCCAGGTACCTGTGAGCCGTCCCAGCTGTGTCACTCAGGTGTGTCACTCAGGTGTGTTACCTGCAGACCGTCACATGATGGATGCTGTTTCTTTGTCCTCCTCACTGATCCGCAGCAGGAATGTCAGCTACGCTAGCTACGCTAGCTACGCTAACACCCTGGCACACACACACGTCCTTGTGTTAGTATGTCTGTGGGGACGCGTCACTGCCAGTCATTGACCCCTGACCCCACAACCAGGTGTTAACCCTCACACAGTCCTCACAAACCGGTCGGACCTCACAAGTACAGTGAGCTTCTGGTTTTTGGACCCCTGAATACAGTAAAACAAGTCATCCCACACACACACACCTGTGATCACGTCTTCAGGGAGTTTACCTGTTGTTTATATTTTTACTGTCTTTGTGCATCTGTTTGTTTTTATTAATTGTGGTGAGCACCAATAACATTAGCTTGCTAGCTAACATAGAAACAGCAAGGTTGGTGTTTGCGTTGTACCGTTAGTAACACAAAAGAAGAAGAGATGAAACCTTGTTAGAACTAGAAGGAAGTTCCTGGCGACTAATATCGCTGTCAATTAAGCAGAAATTTTAATTTAGACAGCCCCCCCGTACCACACATTACGCAGGTAAGCTAATGCTACCTTAGTTAACTGTTAGTCAGCACATACAGCGAGGCTGTTTTATAATGTGAGGGATTAATGTCATCATAATTTAATTTACCTTACTGTGGCATTAGTGCAGGGACAGGGGGCATTAGAAGAAGAAGAGATGACACCCTGTCATTAACGTCCTCTGTCCGCCGTTGGGACGGACATGTTGTGTTGTTGGAGTTAATGAGCCGATGAAAACACACAACAAGCAGAGAGTGTTTGATCCAAACAGCTCAAGTCACACACACACTTACACACACACACTTACACACACACACACACACAGACACACACACACAAACACACACACACACACACAGACACACACACACAAACACACACACACACACAAACACACACACACACACACACACACACGCACAGGTAACCTGAGAGTGTCACACACACCTGGACACTCACCTGTACCTGTCCTGTTAGCTGTAAACACAGAAAGTCATCCATCACTTTCTCCTTCAGTCTGAACAACAACAACATGTCCACTGTGTTTAACATGAAGCTCTTATTCTGCAGTACTAATGTGTAATATATGTATATATATATCAATAAATATATATGTATACATACATATTCTGCATAAAGAGTACTTTAAGTATATTTTGATGGTTATTTATATTATATTTATTATATATGTTTTGTATATTTCTGATATGTACTATAAGTTAGGGTGGACAGATACTGCATGAAGGAGAACTATAGAATATACTGTATGTACAGTTATATCTCAATGTCTCCTCATCCATCAGGAGTCAGGAGGAGAGAAAGGGAGCAGCAGGGAGGAGATGAAAAGGTGGAGAGGAGGTGAGCAGGTGGGCTTTAAACACTGAGACACAACAAGAGAGCATTAGGAGGACGGAGAGAATGTGGAGGAGCTGGAAGATGAAAGCAGAGCAGAGAGGAGGAGGAAACAAGAGGAGCTCAAGTAGACAAAAGGATCAAAACAGGAGCAGAGTCGAAGGTCCCTCACATCCACCCAAACACAGACGTTGGAGGCTGTATGAGCAGCTGTCCGCTTATTTCTGGCCACATTCGGCCAACTATATAAGGTTATATATTCATTTGTCCAATAGAAGTAGTTCAGTTGATCAAGTTTGAAATAAAACAATGTATTGATTTCTAACGCCTCCTTTAGATATTTCTCCTAAGTGACGATCTATGTGATGGTTTGAGATTAAATCTCATATTTCTGCCACCTTCTGGACACCCCAGCAAAGTTTCAGCAGATAACAGATCTGAAACCAGAGTGAGACATTAAACAATTCAGAAAATATTCCACTGTATTGCCATGTTGTTGTTGTTGTTGTTGTTGTTATTGTTGTTGTTGTGTTGCTGGAGAGATTTTCAGTTCAGTCTTTGTTGTTTTTCCTGTTTTCTCAATGGAGTTTGGTTTGGTTTGTTCTTTCATTCTTCTTTAATATCAATATGTTCTATATTCTCATTGCTTTATGTCACAATATTATAAAATCTTTATCCGTTGTTGACTTCCATGCTCCTATGGTTCCTCCTTTTCGGTTGTGATCAAATATGAATTTATTGTATCATTAGACTGACTGATATAAACATACAGCACCAAATCTCATTTAAGAATCAGTAAAAATAACAGCCACCTGTGACTGATTGATTGCACACAGCTCTTTTTTTTTGGGGGGGTATAAACATGTTATTTTGTTGGTAAATAAAAAGCTTTGGGGGTGGAGGGGTCAGACACAAGGTTTGACCCCCCCACCCCCCTCAGGTTGAGATGAAAGGAGCAGAGTGATGGAGGTGAAGAGTGGAAGACACCAGCTGCTTTCTCTGATATAACGGCACTAAAATCACTCAAACATGCAGCTCCCAACGTTCCTTCATCTCCCTCCTCCTCTTCTTCACTCTGTTCATACATTAGATGCACAATAGTGGTGGGAAGTAACTAAGTATTTTTACTCTTAAGTACAGTTTGATGGTATTTTGTTAGGTAAAAATACCTGAAAGATTTGGAGGGTTTCAGCTTCTTAAATGTGAGGATTTTCTTTGTTTTACACCAAACTGAACATCAAAACTTAAACATTCACTTTCTCACAATTTTCTTACACCTTAAAAATCACTCAGAAAAGAGAAAATAAACAACAGATAAATTACAGCTTCACCTCAACAATAAACTGCTCCTGAAGCATGAGTCCATCAGTAAAACTGATCTAATGACACTATAGCACAGCTCTGTATTTACAGTATATTGTCCTGATAATAATTTCTGATACACAAATGAAGTGAAGGTGACATAAAATGATCTTTATGTATGCAGATATTCGCTATGTAAATCCCATTTACTCTTGATATCAAAATCTTTAACAGAAACATAAAACATCATTAATTGTCAATCAATTACTTAATTAGCAGCTTTCTTTCTTTCTTTTTTTCCCCAGCTACATTTAAAGGGTTTTATTGACCGAACCAGTCGGGTACTTTTGGGCTTCTATAGAGAATCACTCAGTGGTTCTTGGTTCCACTCCAGCAGTTTTATTTTTCTGTGTTCAAGGTGGGAAAAGAAAAGAAAATCTTCCTCCACATTCTCACTCTCATTTGGAAACTGAAACACAACTCAAAACATTTACTGATTGAAATCTATAATGTACTAACACTAGAGCTATGTTCTATGTTCAATCAATAATCTATAATCATAAATCAGTGTATAAACTCTAGAGCTATGTTCTATATTCAATCAATAATCCAAAATCATTAACAGTGTATAAACTCTAGTTATGTTCTATATTCAGTCAATAATCTATAATCATTAAACAGTGTATAAACTCTAGAGCTATGTTCTATATTCAATCAATAATCTATAATCATTAAACAGTGTATAAACTCTAGAGCTATGTTCTATATTCAATCAATAATCTATAATCATTAAACAGTGTATACACTCTAGAGCTATGTTCTATATTCAATCAATAATCTACAAAACTAAAATTATGATTATTATAGAAATTACCTGTAAAAGAGTGAAATATTTATATTTTTTTCTTTCTATAGTTACTAATAATCATTTGATAATTTCTTTACTGATTAGTTGTTTATGACGTGTGATCCATCCGTAATAAAGAGAAACATGAGGTAAAGTGTGTCAGACTCTCAGGCGTTTGTTGTGCAGCAGCAACACCTGCTGTTCAAACCAACAAACTACCAGCTGAACTTCCTCATTCACTGCTGAGTGCCAGTCAGTCTGATAGATAAATATAAAACAGCCTCTGACAGTCAAACCTTTCTGCTTCTAACCATATTCAGTATATTTAAAATAAAAGAAAGAATTGTTGATATAAAAACAGTTTAAAAAATCACAGTGATCATCTGTGTGGGACGCCAACTCAACAGACTTTAACTACACTTCAATTTACACAATCACAGAGACACAAAACGCCACGCAGCCATAACATGACCTCAACATGGTGCAAATAAATGATATGAAGAGATATATTATATTATATTATACATATTATTATATATATAATATTATATTAATATGTATATTAACTTCTACTAATATTCCCATATTATATTAAGTTTGACTTATTTCATATAATATTAAAGTTGATTAATATTTTCATAATATTATATGAACTTTTGTTAAATGTTTTGTTAAATAAAGAAAGTTGTTTCACTTTGTCGCTGATGGTGTGTTTGTTGGGCGAGGTCCAAACTTTTAAAGTTATTCAGCCTTTAATTGTTCTCGAGAAACACATTTGTCCTGTTGGAGAACCGTTACATTACAAAGGACACAGACGCACTGTTGCTCCTCCAGAGGGAGTTCAGTTTGAAAGTTAGGACTCACTGCTGGTACATCTCAGTGAAACCACAGGGGGCTGAGTCACAGGAATGTCATGAGGAAGTGAATAAATGAGGAAGTGATCAGTGACTCGGTTCAGACAGCAGAAAGAAGACAACAGGTGAGTGTTCAGCTGTGTGTGTCTGACTTCACTTTACTGAAGATCAAAAGCGTTATCATTATAGTTTGAACATTATTAAATCAAACAGGAAGCTTCCTCAGTGATCTCACAGCTGAGGACAGACAGTCTGATCATAGTATTAAAGGGAGAAAAGGTCTTCAAATATCATGAACAAACTTATCTATCAAATAAAGAAGAGCTTTTGTTCTGCATCAAACTGAAACATGAGAGAATTCAAACCTTTAATGGAACTGCTGAGTCTCTGCTACATTACACACAGTGACAGACAGGTTGCAACATGCACATCTGCAGCTGGTTTCAGGGTGAAGCTGCTGACAGAAGACAAAGACAAACACTTTTGCTCTCTGTAGCGACTCTCAAACTCCCAGAAGCAGGAACTTGGTTAATCTCCTCTCGAAATGGCTGCTTTCTTGACATTTTGCAACACCCACTCACAAGACCAACATAAAATGTAATGCCCCACTATTTGTGACTCCTGTGCCGGGTTTCATGACTTTTCAAGCGCGTGTGATGAATTCATAAGAACTATACATCAACATTGGCTGTATAGACATGAAAACAGGGTTCAATGAACACTCACAAGATGCATAACATGGATCTGGTCAGTCGGAGTCGTACATGAAAGTAGAAAACATGTAATTTCCTGTTGCCAGTAGGGGGCACTATAAGTTTTATATGAGGGTCAGATATTTTCTAGGAGGGCCCAGTGGTTTTATGGGAGGCCCCCAAAGCCAGATAGAGAGCTGTTGTAGTGTGTGCTGTTGTTGTTGTCATTACAATTCCAAACTTTCTTTGTTCTGTGTTTCCTCCCTGTATTTAACTTTGTGTGTCTTTCTGTATTGTCCTTTGTGAGATCGATGCGAAGTCGTTCCAGTCGTAAACTGACCAGTTGTGAAGAAACAGACAATCTCAATATTGTTTCTTCATTAGTTCAGCTGTTGCTGTCACCTTTATCCAGCACTGTAACACTTTGTGCTGCTGCACATACATGAACCAGAACAGCAGGTGGAGACACCCACAGTCTGAGACCCGACAGTTTGCTCTGCTGGTTGAACTCATACAATTGAAACAGGGCTCTGTGGCAGCGTTCTGTTATCTAATCATTTCCACAGTGTTGGTCAAATATTTGGCTTTAGTTATCCATGAAAAGGTTTTAATGTTAAAATAAATGTCTTTTTGTCCACAGAGAGAGGAAGAGGAGTCATGTTCCTGTGCAGGAGCACCTGTCCTGCTGTTCTTTGTGTCAGGACATCCTGAAGGATCTGGTCTCTACCAGCTGTGGACACTGGTTCTGCAGACAGTGCATCACCTCATACTGGGACCAGTCTGGTTCATCTGGAGACTCCTCCTGTCCCCAGTGTGGAGGAAGATCCAGAACAAGAGCAGGACTGCAGACAGACAGTCAGACCAGCTCTGTACAAAGTAAGACTGAACATCTGTCTGCTGATGACTGAAAACTGAATTCTTCTTGTGTTGCAACAGTCATGTAGTATTTAATCATCAAGTTTTTCTGCCTTTAAAAAAATCTTCATCTCTCCATCATACACTGTTTATAATTTAGACCTTTTTTATTATCTTACAGTGGATGTTGGTCTGCAGGAGGTTTTAGATGAACACAAGATCAGTCTGAGGAGGAAATGTGAATGTGTAACTGAACTAGGAATCAGGATCAACATTGAGCTCTACATCACAGAGGGACAGAGTGAAGAGGTTAATACTCAACATGAGGTGAGGCAGCTTGAGACAGCTTCCAAGAAGATCCTCCATGACACTCCAATCAAGTGCCACGAGATCTTTAAAGCCTTACCTGACCAACAGAGACACATCAGAGTGGTTCTCACGAACGGCGTCACTGGCGTTGGAAAAACCTTCTCAGTGCAAAAGTTTACTCTGGACTGGGCAGTGGGTTTGGAGAACCAAGATGTCAGTCTGGTGGTTCTGCTTTCATTCAGGGAGCTGAACCTGATAAAAGATGAGCAGTACAGTCTTCTCAGGCTAATTCATGTTTTCCATCCAACATTACAGAAGGTCACAGCAGAGCAGCTCGCTGTCTGTAAACTTTTGTTCATCTTTGACGGCCTGGATGAAAGCAGACTTTCACTGGATTTCCACAACAATGAGGTTGTGTCTGACGTCACACAGAAGTCTTCAGTCAACGTGCTGTTGACAAACCTCATCAAGGGGAATCTGCTTCCCTCGGCTCTCGTCTGGATAACTTCCAGACCTGCAGCAGCCAATCAGATCCCTCCTAAATGTGTTGACAGGGTAACAGAAGTACGAGGCTTCACTGACGCCCAGAAGGAGGAGTACTTCAGGAGGAGATTCAGTGATAAAGATCTGTCCAACAGAATAATCTCACACATCAAGACCTCCAGGAGCCTCCACATCATGTGTCTAATCCCAGTCTTCTGCTGGATTACTGCTACAGTTCTGGACCACATGTTGACTACAGACCAGAGAGGAGAGCTGCCCAAGACCCTGACTGACCTGTACTCACACTTCCTGCTGGTTCAGACAAAGAGGAAGAAGCAGAAGTATGATGAGGGACATGAGACGAGTCCACAGGAGCTGATGGAGGCTGACAGGGAAGTTCTTCTGAAGCTGGGGAGGCTGGCGTTTGAACAGCTGGAGAAAGGAAACATCATGTTCTATCAAGAAGATCTGGAGCAGTGTGGTCTTGATGTCACAGAGGCCTTGGTGTACTCAGGAGTTTGTACAGTTATCTTCAAAAGAGAGAGTGTGATCTTCCAGAAAACAGTCTACTGCTTCGTTCATCTCAGCATTCAGGAGTTTCTGGCTGCCGTCTACATGTTCCACTGTCACACCAACAGCAACACAGACGTACTGGAGGACTTCCTGGGACAAAAACTTGTTGGTTCAACCCTGAATGACTTCCTGAGGTGCGCCATGCAGAAATCCCTTAAAAGTAAAAATGGCCACCTGGACCTGTTTGTTCGCTTCCTTCATGGCCTCTCTCTGAAGTCTAACCAGAGACTCTTAGGAGGCCTGCTGGGTCAGACAGACAACAGTCCAGAAATCATCCAGAAAGTCATCAACAACCTAAAGCAGATGAACACCCACAAAATATCTCCTGACAGAAGCATCAACATCTTCCACTGTCTGATGGAGATGAACGACCACTCAGTCCATCAGGAGATCCAAGAGTTCCTGAAGTCAGAGAACAGATCAGAGAAGGAACTCTCTGAGATCCACTGCTCAGCTCTGGCCTACATTCTGCAGATGTCATGGGAGGTTCTCGATGTGTTGAATCTGAAGAAGTACAACACATCGGAGGAGGGACGACGGAGACTGATTCCAGCTGTGAGGTACTGCAGAAAGGCTCAGTAAGTCCAGATGTCATTAACATTATAAATGAGTGTAGATTAGTAGTTTAGTTCTTCAAATATAAACACCACAAAATGTTTTCCACTTGTCTTCCATTACATACATTATATGTTAGTCAGTATGTTTTGTCACAGATGCTGTGAGAGATAAATAGTTGGTTGTTCATAGCTGTCAAGTTAATTAACTTTTTATTTCTAACATTTTATAGTTTTTTATATATATGTCATGACAGACTTTCTGGCTGTGGACTCTCAGACACTCATTGTGAGGTTCTGGTCTCAGCTCTTACGTCCAACCCCTCCCATCTGAGAGAGCTGGACCTGAGTCTCAATTACAACCTGCAGGATTCAGGAGTGAAGCTGTTGTCTGCTGGACTGGAGAGTCCAAACTGTAGACTGGAGACTTTGAGGTCAGTTCAGTCACTGTAGCTTATGTTGTTTTTTGATCTTCATGATATCAGAAGCTGATGTGGCTGCTACAGAGACAACCCACACAGGTTTGGCTGCTGTGCTGTGCTGGGCGTTAAACCAGAGCTAGGAGTAATAAACAGCAGTAAAAATGTGACAACAAGTAGGATTCAAGGTCTGTTGGAGGATTTTAAGTTGCAGGACAAAACAGACTCTGTTGTAGTGACTACACAAAGATGGTAGCTGAGAGCAGTCTCAGTAATTTAGAGCAACAACAGAATCTATTTAGTCTTTAAAGAGTTTCAGTTCCCAAACAGATCAAACTATTTAAGAATCATCAAACTTTTTATCTTTAAGAAATGAAACATGGAGTTTATTCATAGATCTTTTGATCTTGAAGTCCAGTAAAGTTTTAGAAGCCTGATGAAGATTAAAATGCTCATCAAACTCACAGTTCCTCTGGTTCTGTTGCTCATTTGAAGCACTCTCCAACAAACACTTATTACACCTACTTAAAGTCAAAGAAGAGCAGATCTAACTGTTGCTGTTTTCATGTCTGCATTTATTATTTGAAGCCACAGACCATTAGACTGCACTGGAATCTTTGTCTTAAAGGACAGGTTCATACTGTTTCAGTACAGTACTCACAGGTCCATATGTTCATTCAGAGAGTTATTGGTGTCTGCAATCATTCATTCTATCCATACTGTCTGTGAGGAAGTCTCTTATAACCTGACTCCATTGTTACAAGATGGAGGAAACAATCCACAGTCTTGTTCTGTGTGAAAATGAAGTTTAACTAGAACTAATATAAGGCTTCAACAGTCTGAGTTACACATATAAAGTACGTATTTAGTGTTTGACTGTTTCCTTGTTGAGCTGCAGTGGAGGAATCGAAACAATGAATTAGGTTCTAAATAGTATCTTTGGGAGATGCCCTCTTGATTTGCCTCTCACTCTTCATACTCAGTATGTACAGGAGGAATGATTACTGCCATCATGCCATCAATAACTCATTGAATGTACATATAGCATGTGGCTGTTGTTTTAAGACACGCTTCATCTCCTTTTAATGACATTTACCTACTAAGCTTCCAAATACAGAAAGAAGATCATGTAATACATGAAGTAATGGACAGTTTTTAGTCCAACGTCTCTGATTTCTTATTGATCCTCTGATTCCAGACCTGACTAAGAATAGTAGCATGTTATTGATCAGTGTTGACATCAATAGGTGTATGAATGAATGTTATGCTGACATTTGCATGATGTCTGTAGAAGGCTGACATTATGATGATCCACAATAACACAATGACAAAGTCACTCTACTCATTTAAGAGAAAAGCTCATTGATTAGGACATAGTAATGTTGATCTCCACATTTAAAACCTGAACATATCTGATTGAATTATAAATTACTTTATCTTCATCTTTTATTCTTTATTCAGATTGAGGCTATGCAGGTTGTCAGAGATCAGCTGTGATTATCTGGTCTCAGCTCTGAAGTCCAACCCCTCCCATCTGAGAAAGCTGGACCTTAGTAACAACAACCTGTATGATTCAGGAGTGAAGCTGCTGTGTGGTTTTCTGGAGAGTCCACACTGTAGACTGGAGACTCTGAGGTCAGACACCATTTTTTCCTTCTGTGCTGAGATGAATCTTATGTGAAAGTTGTGCTGATGTGACGAGTCACAATTGTATGTGATGAGGTGCAGCTCCACAGTACTGTTGCTTCTACACATCACAGACGGCCAGGTGGATTACAGGGCTCTTTATTGCACAGTACTTTCCTTATCGCTCTGTAACACAGTACAACAGTGGTATGTCAATCAGCATTGGTCTCAGGATAACAGTCACAGTGCAATGTTAAAGAGTTCGGTCTAGACCTGCTCTATTTGAAAAGTGTCCTGAGATAACTTCTGTTATGAATTGGCGCTATACAAATAAAATTGAATTGAATTGAATTGAATTCTGTATCACTCTGTGTAGTTCCATAAACAAAAATAATAATAATAATAATACAACAGAAATTATTATAGCTTGATGTGATCGTATAGTGTATATTACCTAATATATTCTAGTACATTACAATGCCTTAGGCTATATTCTATTCAAATTTGCACAATCAAATACATCTCCATATGCACTGACATTATACTGGTGAAAACACCCCACAGTAATCCGTTTTATAATATAAGAAAAGATGGAAAAGCCAATTCACCATTTAGCATAAGGTGAGCATAAACACTGCACAGGTATACATCATACACACCTAATCAACAGGCTGCTTCACTAAACTATGAGCTAGCCAAACTAGCGTGAGCTACTTAACTGAACAGTTAAAAAGGGCTGCTCACGCAGACAAACAATAACATGCAATAAAACATCATGAAAACTAACACAGAAATGCATAGAATATTACCTGTAACACAGTACGACAGTGGTATGTCAATCGGCATTGGTCTCAGGATAACAGTCTGAATAAAACATGGAACAGGTGCAAATAATTATGCTAGGGTAACACTGACAATGTACGTTTCAGCAAGTTTCTAAAATATCATTTTAAAGACTAGATAGCTTATAGTCTGGGCTCAAGACAGTTAGCTAAAGTCAATATGTGTACATTACACGGTAAAATACAAAGTATGAACATTTGGAATCTCACAAAATTATTAATTATCCCAGACCATGTGAGAGAATGTGACCTACCACAGTGCATATCACTCTGTGTAGTTGATAAACACCAACCCACAATGTCATATCTACTGCCGTGCCAGTAGATGGCACTGTTGCCCCACTTTTGCCACTTTTGCCATAATTAAACCATGTGTATTCTACCCCGTTACACTGACAGTAAAGTGTAGACATAAGGCTGATATTATACTGATCCACACTGAGTATCTTAATGCTAAAGTCTGTTTTCTTCTTCAGTGGTTTAGTCCATTGACTGTGGCAGAGCAATGTTGAACTCCACATTTAAGACCTTCATATAACAAGAAGAATCTACACTGAATAATTCACTCTTTATTTCCATCTTATATTCCCCATCATGTGTTTTAAAAGAAATGATGACAATGAATACAATGAATAAATCAATAATCTCTATTTCAACTATCAGACAATAACAAATAGATTCACTTTTTACTTTTTCCAACATTGTTATGAAGCTATATGATGCTTATACTGACTGAATAGTTTAAACTGAAGCTGATTTGATTTTATGACATTTTATGATATCCTAAAAGAAATATTGTAGATGTCTTTTGTTCATATTTCCCCAAAATCCATCCTGACATATTTGGTATCTTGGTAAACTTTGGGATCTTGAGTGGAACCTTCAATCACTTTCTGTGGGTTTTTCTTTGTGTTTGGCTGCACAACATGAGTTTGTATAGATGGAGCCACTGGTGGAGCTGGCAGAGGTTAAGAGCTGAAGTCACTACGTCTTTATTGAAGCAGCAGCACGTTGTCATTAATATTAATGAGAGCTCTTTTTCACTCTTTGTATTTTACAGTTTGCAACCTGCATCCTGTTGGGTTCAGGTGTTTGGAGTTTCCATTTTCTAAACTTGTACATTGTAAACCTTCTTCAGCTCTGAGCAGATTATTAAACACTGAATGATTTCAAGCAGGAACATTGTCTTCTAAACTCACATCTTTTATTCTTTATTCAGATTGAGGTGCTGTAGCTTGTCAAAGATCAGCTGTGATTCTCTGGTCTCAGCTCTGAAGTCCAACCCCTCCCATCTGAGAAAGCTGGACCTGAGTCTCAATAAGCTGAAGGATTCAGGAGTGAAGCTGCTGTGTGGTTTTCTGGAGAGTCCACACTGTAGACTGGAGACTCTGAGGTCAGTTCACTGACTCTCTGTTACTGTTGTAGATCTGATATGTTTCATTAACAATTGAACCTAATTTATGTTCATACATAACTTACATCCATAAAGTTGTACATTTCCTTTTCTTCATATTTTCATGTTTGTTGAACTAAATTTCGTCTGCAGTCACAAAGACTTGTGTTTCTTATAGAAACTGTAGAAAATGTCCGCTGTTAGTTGTTGAAGTAAATTAATGTTTATCATTGTTGGTAAATGGTCACATCTGGATACAGAAGATCCTCTGAACTAATATTTGTTTACATTGATCAACTTTACTGAAGGAGAAATATTTATTTGCTTTCTGTTCATTTCAATGTGCTTTTACAAATACACTCCTGAACAAAATCTTAAGACAATGGTTG
Organism: Dicentrarchus labrax; assembly: GCF_905237075.1. Lineage (NCBI taxonomy): Eukaryota > Metazoa > Chordata > Actinopteri > Moronidae > Dicentrarchus > Dicentrarchus labrax. The sequence continues at coordinate 1,501,166 of NW_026136721.1, forward strand.
GATCCTCTGGCTCAGCGCAGGTGAAATTTTTTTGGGTCTAGCACTTGATTTTTTTGTCCCATAACCCTCAGGACCTTTTAAGAAATGTAAAATGACTGTCTTACTGCGTCCAACCTCGGCAGCGATGGCGCGTTGCAAGAGGCCTTTCTTGTGCAGCTCAACAATCCTACCACGTTCAAAGGCAGAAAGCCTTTTGCCTTTGCCATCAGGGGGTCATGACAGCGTGAATGCCTGATAGAAAATGACAGACAGCCAGATTTGTGCACAGATTTTGACTTTTTAAGCTTAAACTTTTGATGAGCTGATGAACAGCCTGTTTGAGTTTAAATGCAGTTTTCAATAAACTGCCTAATCTATTATTTTGTCTCTTGCTCCTGTTTCTTCTTTTTGCATTTTGAAGCTCTACTTAGAATCTGGTTACGTTCCACCAACGCAAAATGCGAATACTTGCAATTTTTCCACCGTCTTAAGATTTTGTTCAGGAGTGTAATGTCTGATCATTGATATTGATCCTTCACACACACACACACACGCACGCACGCACGCACGCACGCACAGCTCTATAAAGGATCAATATAGTATTGATCCTCTGATTACAGACCTGATTGAGATCAGTATCAGTGTTGACATCAATATGTGTATGAATGAATCTCCTTTTAATGACATTTACCTACTAAGCTTCCAAATACAGAAAGAAGATCATGTAATACATGAAGTAATGGACAGTTTTTAGTCCAACATCTCTGATTTCTTATTGATCCTCTGATTCCAGACCTGACTAAGATTAGTAGCATGTTATTGATCAGTGTTGACATCAATAGGTGTATGAATGAATGTTGTGCTGACATTTGGATGATGTCTGTAGAAGGCTGACATTATGATGATCCACAATAACACAATGACAAAGTCACTCTACTCATTTTAGAGAAAAGCTCTTTGATTAGGACATAGTAATGTTGATCTCCACATTTAAAACCTGAACACATCTGATTGGATTATAAATTATTGTTATCTTTGTAATGCATTCTTTTTCCAGTCTGGGTGACTGCAGTTTGTCAGACATCAGCTGTGATTATCTGGTCTCAGCTCTGAAGTCCAACCCCTCACATCTGAGAGAGCTGGACCTGAGTGACAACAACAACCTGCAGGATACAGGAGTGAAGCTGCTTTCTATTCTTCTGAAGAATCCACTCTATAGCCTGCATACTCTGAGGTTTGTAGTGAGTTGAAGTCAGTCTGTGCTGATGAGTCCAGTTGTTATTGGCTATAAATGATCATTTCCTTGATGAAAGTCTATCTGCAATGTATCTGGGTATATTTGTCTAGGTTCTTGAGTGAAATGAGTGATTTGGAGACAGAGGAGGACAGATCAGAGTCTCCAGGATCCAGCTGGTTTAAATACAAACCTCCAGGCTTCAGTGATGAACCTGGACCTTCAGACTTCAAGTAAGAAACAGTTTGTACTGTAAACTGACCTGAACTGTTCACACAAAGAAATACAATTCAATAATGTACAACTGTTGGATGGATTGTAATGAAATGAGGTTCAGACATTCTTTACATACTTTTCCTCTGGCACCATCATCAGTGGACATTTTCCAATACTTTAGTTTATGAGAAAACACCTGTAGAACTAATGACATTCCCATGAGATTCAGCTTGACTTTGTCTTTACTACTAACTGGCTAATGTTAGCATGCTAAAAGCCTTTACACAGGGGAGACCTGATGAATAAACAATACAAAAATGTGAAGTACTCTCTTGTGAATATATTGCATCGAAACTATTCTTACCGGTATAAGCTTGCAGAGCTCTCAGGGGTCTTGGGGTCACACTGCAGCACGTAACAGCTTGAAAAAGTGAAGGCCTTAATATCGGAGCGGCTGTGGCTCAGAGGCAGAGTGGGTTGTCCCCTAATCGGAAGGTTGGTGGTGCAATCCCCAGCTCCTCCTGTCACATGTCGAAGTATCCTTGAGCAAGATACTGAACCCCAAACTGCTCCCGATGCCGTGCATTGGTGTGTGAATGTTAGTTTTATGTTCGATGGGCTTTGCCATCACTGTGTGAATGTGTGTGAAAGGGTGAATGTGGCACATAGTGTAAAAGTGCTTTGAGTGGTCGGAAGACTAGAAAGGCGCTATACAAGTAGAGGTCCATTTACCATTTAATATGCTATAAAAAGATGGTGCACATTATACCTGGTAAACATCTGCATGTTAGCATGCTGATGTTAGAATTTAGCTCCAAGCTCCACTGTGTGTAATGACAGATTTGAGAGACGCTAGCATGACTGCAGTCTCTCAGTCTGGTTGGAAGTGTAGTTAGTGGACAAGCACAGAGACCTCATAGAGAAGAATCATAGAAAATTTTGCATCTCCTGGATCATAAACCCACCTCAAAGGGGACGTGATCATCTTTTGGATGAAATGTATGTGGTCATATATTATTAATATGTAGTAGGCCTTTATTTGGGTTCCACATTTGAACATACTGGCTGCTCTACTATATCTGTGCTTGGGGACATTCCTGTGCAGAACGGTTCCTCCAGAGAAGTCAGTCTAGAGTCTCCTGTCAAGCTGTTTGGACCCATAACGTATTCTGCTGCTCTCACAATGGATGAAAGGAGCTGATGTGATTGGCCATTATTGAAGCCCACCACTCCAGACTACTCCGTTTCATGTGAATGCACTCATAGCTCGGCTGTAAAAATCAGGTTGATAGATTGAGAAGAAGAAGGCTGACCATTTTAACTCTCTTCATGAGAGATAACTGCTGTTTTTGTGTTTGTTCCTACAGGATGGACGGAGAATACAGGACTACACCTCACCGACATGAAGGACGTGAGTAAATGCCCACTGGATGTATTAAAGAAACTAAACTGGTATTAAAGCATAACTGGAAGATTGGCTGCTGTGGGCTCTTGTGGGTTAATTCAATTCAATTCTATTCAATTCAATTCAATTTTCTTTGTATAGCGCCAATTCATAACAGAAGTTATCTCAGGACACTTTTCAAATAGAGCAGGTCTAGACCTAACTCTTTAAAACATTAATTACAGAGACCCAACAGTACCACCATGAGCAAGACCTTGGCGACAAGGGCAAGGAAAAACTGCCTGTTAAAAGGCAGAAACCTAGGACAGATCCTTCGGCTCTAGGTGGGTGGTCGTCTGTCTCGACCAGTTGGGGTGAGAGAGAGAGACAGACAGACAGACAGACAGACAGACAGACAGGTGCACAGCAACAACAGTATTGGCAATGGCAATCTAGCAGGACCATGGCAGGAGGCCCCAACCAGGATCGATAAGAACCTGCGAGACGAGAAAGCACAAAAACTCCGGGGAAGAAGTGAAGTTAGTAACATGCATTAATGGGACATGAATGAGTGCAGAAAGAGAGAGGAAGCTCAGTGCACCATGGGAAATCCCCCGATAGTCTAGGCCTATAGCAGCATAACTAAGGGATGGTTCAGGACTCACCTGATCCAGCCCTAACTATAAGCTTTATCAAAGAGGAATGTCTTAAGCCTACTCTTGAATGTGGTGAGGGTGTCTGCCTCCCGAACCACAACTGGAAGCTGGTTCCACAGGAGAGGAGCTTGGTAACTGAAGGCTCTGGCTCCTGTTCTACTTTTAGAGACTATAGGAACCACAAGTAGCCCAGCATTCAGAGAACGTAGTGTTCTAGAGGGGTAATAGGGTACTATGTGCTCTTTAATATATGAAGGGGCCTGACCATGAAGAGCTTTATAGGTGAGGAGGAGGATTTTAAATTCTATTCTACATTTTACAGGGAGCCAATGCAGAGAAGCTAGTACAGGAGAGATGTGATCTCTTTTTATAGTTCCTGTCAGTACTCGTGCTGCAGCGTTCCGAATTAATTGGAGCGTTTTAATGGACTTATTGGGGCAACCTGATAATAAGGAGTTGCAGTAATCTAGCCTTGAAGTAACAAATTCATGGATTAGTTTTTCTGCATCTGTCTGTGATAGTATGTGTCTAAGTTTTGTAATATTACGTAAATGAAAGAAGGCAGTCCTAGAGGTCTGCTTTATGTGGGAGTTAAATGACAAATCCTGATCAAAGATAACTCCAAGATTCCTGACAGTGGTGCTAGAGGCCAAGGTAATGCCATCTAGAGTAACTATATCTTTAGACAGTGAGTCTCTAAGGTTTTTGGGGCCAAGAACAAGAATTTCGTTTTTTTCTGAGTTTAACATCAGAAAATTGCAGCTCATCCAGGATTTTATGTCCTTAAGACATGTTTGTAATTTAGATAATTGATTAATTTCATCGGGCTTGATTGATAGATACAACTGCATATCATCTGCATAACAGTGAAAGTTAATGGAGTGATTCCTAATAATGTTGCCTAAAGGGAGCATATATAAAGTAAATAGTATTGGTCCAAGTACAGAACCTTGTGGAACTCCATGACTAGCTGTAGTATTTATTGTAGATTCATCGTTAACATGTACAAACTGCGAGCGATCTGATAAATATGACTTAAACCAGCTTAGTGCGGTTCCTTTAATGCCAATTTGATGCTCAAGTCTCTGTAAAAGAATGTTATGGTCAATGGTGTCAAATGCAGCACTAAGATCTAATAATACAAGTACAGAGACAAGTCCATTGTCAAAAGCAATCAGAAGGTCATTATTAACTTTAACCAGAGCTGTCTCTGTGCTGTGATGAACTCTAAATCCTGACTGAAAATCCTCAAATAAACTATTGTTATGTAGAAAGTCACACAACTCTTTGGCGACTACTTTCTACAGAATCTTAGAGAGGAAGGGGAGGTTAGAAATCGGTCAAGAGAGGGCTAAGAAGGGGTTTAATTACAGCTACTTTAAAGGACTGTGGTACATATCCTGATAATAAAGAAAGATTAATCATATCCAGTAAAGAAGTGGCAATTAAGGGAACAACTTCTTTAAGCAGCCTAGTTGGGATCGGGTCTAATAGACAGGTTGATGGCTTCGATGAAGAAATGTTTGAAGTTAACTGATGAAGATCGATAGCAGAAAAACAGTAAATATATATCTAAGTTTACATTGGCAGAAGTCCCTGAACTTGGAGAGCCACTGATAACTGTTGATGGCAGTTGGTGATTAATTTTCTCTCTAATAGTAATAATTGTATTATAAAAGAAGCTCATAAAGTCATTGCTACTTAAGTTTATGGGGATATGTGGCTCAATAGAGCTGTGACTCTCTGTCAGCCTGGCTACAGTGCTGAAGAGGAACCTGGGGTTATTCTTATTTTCTTCTATTAGTGCTGAGTAATAGGCTCCTCTGGCATTACGGAGGGCCTTTCTATAAGTTTTAAGATTATCTTGCCAAATTGAGCGATATTCTGATAATTTGGAAGAGCGCCATTTCCTTTCAGATTTCCTAGCTATTTGTTTTAACTGGCGGGTTTGGTGGTTATACCACGGTGCTAATCTCCTATGTTTTAATAATTTCCTTTTTATAGGAGCGATAGAGTCTAATGTTGATTGTAGTGAGCCTGTAGCACTATCGACAAGATTATCAATTTCAGAGGGACTAAAGTCGTTATAGGACTCTGTTAAATTCAGACATGACATTGAATTAAACACTGAAGGAATCTCCTCCTTAAATTTAGCTACAGCACTGTCAGATAGACATCTGCTGTAGGAAGTTTTGCCTGATGGCTTATAATCTAATAGTATGAATTCAAAGGTTATTAAATGGTCAGATAGGAAAGGATTATGTATAATGTTCAATATCAATGCCATATGATAGAACAAGGTCAAGAGTGTGAAACAATGAGTTGGTTTATTTACACTCTGACAGAAGCCAATTGAGTCTATTAATGATATAAATGCATTACTAAGGCTGTCATTGTTAACATCCACATGAATATTAAAATCACCTACAATAATTACTTTATCTGATTTAAGGACTAAACTTGATAAAAACTCTGAGAATTCAGATATAAAATCAGAGTACGGTCCAGGAGCGCGGAACACTATAACAAATAGAACTGGCTGCAGTGTTTTCCAGTTTGGGTGAGAAAGACTAAGAACAAGGCTTTCAAATGAATTATAATTTAGTTTAGGTTTAGGGTCCATTAAAACGCTCAAATCATATATGGCTGCTACTCCACCTCCTCGGCCAGTGCCTCGAGGAATGTGAGTATTAATATGACTGGGGGGGTGGATTCATTTAGGCTAACATACTCCTCGTGGGACAACCAGGTCTCAGTAAGACAAAGTAAATCAATATCATAATCTGATATTAATTCATTCACTAAAACAGCTTTAGAGGACAGAGACCTGATATTTAACAGTCCACATTTCATTCTCTTATTTTGTGCTACTGAGGAGTTAGTTTTAATTTTTATTAGATTTTTATGTTGAACTCCTCTTGTTTTTATTTCTTTAAATAGTTTAGGTGGTCGTGGGACAGACACAGTCTCTATGGGGTTTTGGGTGGGTGACTGTTCTAAAGAAAGCGCAGAGAAGTGTGTAAGACAGCAGCTCTGCTTCCTGGTCCCAACTCTGGACTGTCAGGTTTTAGAAATAAACTTCGCCATATTGCTAGATAAGAGAGCCGCTCCATCCAAAGTGGGATGGATGCCGTCTCTCCTAATCAGACCAGGTTTTCCCCAAAACTACGGAGTCCGACATAGTTTTGGCATAGTTACAAACCGACTCCACATTCATTTTGGTGACCTCCGATTGGCGTAAACGGGTGTCATTACCGCCGACGATAACAATCTTACCATATTTACGTTTATCTTTAGCCAGCAGTTTTAAATAGGATTCAATGTCGCCCGCTCTGGCCCCAGGGATACATTTAACTATGGCCGCTGGCTTCACTAACTTTAAGTTTCTGAATATGGAGCTGCCGGTTCCTCAGCGGGTGTGTCGCTGAGTGGGGAAAATTTATTAGAAACTTGAATCTATTTGTGGTGAACTGTGGGCTTCTGTGTTTTAGTCTTCCTTCGCTCAGTCACCCAGCCTCCCTGTCTTCCCGGCTGCCGGGAACTACCGGAGGAACTACCGGGGGAACTACTTTTCTCAGGATATAATTTTTTGTCTAGTAATTTGAATGTTGCATACGAAAGGCGATGCAAAGAAATTACACATTGCTGGGTGTTAGATTTTTTAGAGTCACTTATTTGCTTTAAAAAGTCTTTTAAAATGTCAATGACGTCATACACATCGTACGGCCAGAGATACTGCTTTATGGCAAGCCTGGAGTCACTTTGTGCTTCCGCGCTCGGCACTTCCTTTTCTATCGAGGCATCGACAACACAGACATAACGATAGGCAGATAAAAGTACCAGCAAACCCCAAAAAGTTGCTGTGTTAAAAAAAAGAACTTGGGCGAAAAAATCCGCCTTAACATTGTGGTCGGGCTTCGGATGCCACGTTGCCATCAAGCGGGATCTCTGGTCGTAATCAGTCCTTCACTGACCAATCAGCGTTCATTAGCAGAATGCTAGCGCGTTATGGGCAACAACAACTCAACCTGTAAGAAATCGAAAGGACGTAAGTACTCGTTCATTCAACTTTCGACCTATAACCCATGTTGAACTTGCAAAAACTACAATCAAATCTGAGATTTCTCAACGAGAATCAGGTGAAAGAGACAAATTTAGCCATCTAGCTCCATCTGCTCCCATTCATTCTGCACTCATGGCGATCGCCCCCAGTGGAACTCTGGTGGAACTGCAACCAAAATTCGGTACAATGGGACTTAATAGAGAGTGGCCAGGCTCTCCGTAGACGGGCTCTGATAGATAAGAGATATCTCTGTGGTACTGTTCCTCTAACTCACTAAGCCTCGCCTCCAGCGCAGTAAATAAACTACACTTAATACATGTACCATTATCATTAAAGGAGGCAGAGGAATAACTGAACATCTGACACACTGAGCAGGACAGAGGAGAGGGAGAGGGAGAGGGAGAAGCCATAGCTAACTGCTAATGCTAATGAAACTAGAGTGTATGAAAAACTTTGAAAGTAGTGAAAAGTTGCTAAAAGAAGGAGTAACTCCGAGTGCTTAGGTAGAACTAGTCTACGTTTAAATGTTAAGCGGGAAAATAACCGCTGTAATGAGTAAAACTAATTTAGATTTAGCGTTCACTGACAGAGCTACTGCACCAAACTGTGTACACAGAGCAGGAAGTAAACCGGAAATGTCTCAGTACGCTTACCGTAGCACGTCACGTTTGACACGTATGTGTGTGTGGTTAGTCTCAGTCCTTGTTATTTTTTAATACATTGTATTGTATCGACTCCTTCTTTATATTTGGACTATTGGGTTTGTCTGTAGGTAACAACAGGAAACATTAGGGGAAAGACATGCAACAGAGGCCTTGTCCAGCCTCTAACGGGAGACGTTGCTGTTACAAAGTTTTTTTTTTTTTTTTGCTCCAAGTCTTTTCATTCACATTTATACAAAGAGAGATAGTGTACAAAGTACGTAAATTCAGAAGCATAGGTGAACAGAAATAATACAAGTATAAACATCATAAAACATCTGAAAAAGTTTTAAATATTGACTGCCAGTAATTGTCTAGTTTTGAACAAAGCCAGAACATATGTGAGAGGGTGGCTGGCATTTGCCTACACCGATCACAAATGGGATTGATGCTAGGTGTGAACTTTGCTAGTCTCACTTTAGACCAGTGAAGGCGATGCATAACCTTGAACTGGGTAACTGTGTGTCATAGGCAGATTGAAGAGGAATGTATTCTATCTAAAGCTCTTTTCGAGATCTCCTCAGGAAGTTTGAACCCCAATTCGCTCTCCCATTGAGTCTTTAATGACGTCAAAGGCTCCAAATTATATGTATTTAGTAAGGAGTATATTTTCCCAATAGTCCCTCAGGAACCTGAAAGAGGGAGTTGGGTGGCTGGGATGGGAAGTGAATAAATGATGTTGATATAAGACTACAGAGCTGCAAAAATCTAAAAAGAATGAGAATTAGGAATGTTAAATTTAAGCATTAATTGATCAAAGGATGCAAAAGTATTATCAATGAATAGATTCTCTATTGTGGCAACTCCTCTATTAACCCATTCATGAAAAGCACTGTCTATAATTGATGGCATGAACTGGTGATTTTTTATTATAGGAGCACAAGTGGGCAGATCCCTGAGAGAAAAAGCTCGTCTGAACTGTGTCAGAATTCTAAAAGAGTGTTTCACAATTGGATTTAAGGTGAGTTTAGATACAGATTCCAAAAGAGGAGGTTTTGAGCAGAATAGTGAGTGTAAAGAATAATGAAGACAAGAGGACCATTCATAACCACTCGTGGGTAGTGTCACCAGATGCAGAATCTTTCCAAAACAGCATAGATCTAATGTTGGCAGCCCAATAGTAAAATTGGAAGTTAGGGAGGGATAATCCTCCATGCTGACGATGCTGTTGTAAGATCCTTTTCCGTAATCAAGGGTTTTTCTTATTCCATATAAATCTCGACACCAAATTGTCCACTGACATAAAAGAGGATTTAGATAAGTGTAGGGGAATGCATTGAAATATATAAAGAAATTTTGGCAAAACATTAATTTTAATTATGTTAATTCTGCCTCCTAGTGACAGGGGGAGTAAACTCCAATGTTCCAAATCTTGCTTAAGGTGGGTTAAAAGTGGTGAAAAGTTAGCTTTGAATATATCTTTAAAGGCATGTGTTATCCAGATTCCTAAGTATTTAAGTTTCTGTAGACTGACTTTAAGTGGGAATAAACCAAAGTCAATTTGCTTAGCTGCTGTGTTCACTGGCATAATTTCACACTTTTGTAGATTAATTTTGTATCCCGATATTTTGCCGAATTCCTCAAGCAGGTTCAGGGTATTTGGTAGACTAGTTAAAGGATGGGACAGTTATAAAAGCATATCATCAGCATACAGGGACATCTTATTATCAGAGTCATATCTCCGTATTCCCTTTATATTAGCTTCACCACGTAACACTAAAGCCAATGGCTCGATCGCAATAGCGAATAGGAGGGGCAACAGTGGACAGCCCTGTCTGGTGCCACGATGGAGAGGGAAGTAAGAAGAGAGGTTGTTGTTTGTTCGGACAGCTGCTAAAGGAGAAGAATACAGAATTTTAATCCAGGAGATGAATTTTTCACCAAAGCCAAATTATTTTTGAGTATGGAAGAGATAATCCCACTCCACCCGATCAAATGCCTTCTCAGCGTCCAGTGATAGTAATATTTCTGGAATGTCAGGTGGAGTGGGACCATAAAGAATATTAAATAGGCGTCTAATGTGAAAAAAGGAGTGACGACCTTTAATAAAGCCTGTTTGATCGTCAGCTACAATTGAGGGCAAGACCGCCTCTAAGTGGCAGGCCAGCAGTTTAGAAAGGATTTTACTGTCTACATTTAAGAGTGAAACTGGACGGAATGAGCCGCAATCCAGAAGGTTTTTACCTTTTTTAGGAATAAGAGATATGACCGCTTGTCGCATAGTCAGAGGAAGGGAACCAGTGGCATGTGACTCCTCAAATACAGAGAGCAGGATAGGAGAAAGGTGGTCTGCAAATTTTTTAAAGAATTCACTCGGGAACCCATCGGGTCCTGGGGATTTTCCAGTTTGCATGGACTTGATTGCATTAATAAGTTCCTCTACAGAAAATGGTTTGTCTAGTTCAGATGCAGTTCTGTTATCAATTATGGGGACGTTTATTTTCCTGAAAAATGAATCAAATAAAGTGTGGTTGCCAAGGGATTCACTATCATACAGTTGAGTAAAATCTATGAAAACATGAATTAATCTCAGAATGATCTATATGCTTAGTGTCCGATTCATCATTTATCTCAGCTCTAGTCCTAGCCACGGTTTTCTGGTGGAGCTGATGGGCAAGAATCTTCCCTGTCTTTTCACCGCATTCGTATGCTTCACTCTGTGATTTATTTATTAGGTTTTCAATGCGTCTTGTTGATAGCATGTTGAACTCTGTTTGAAGAGTTAATCGCAGTTTGAATAAATCATTGGATGGGGTGACAGCAAGTGTAGTATCTAATTTGAGAATATCATTTGTTAGCTGTTCAAGTTTCATATTGTGACGTTTTCTTTGTTGTGTGCTATATGATATTATTTGTCCCCTCAAGTACGCCTTCACGGATTCCCACACTGTTAAAGGAGACATTCCTGGGGTCTGGTTATATTCGAGGAAGAAAATTATGTCAGAAGAATTAAACTTAATGAAGTATTCATCTGAAAGTAGGGGTGATAGTTGGCATGAGAAATTGGTATACATAACGTCATCGACAAAGGGGCGTGATCTGAAATACTTATAGCTTGACATTCACACTTTCTTATTAGTGAAAGAAGGCTATCCAAAAAGAAATAGTCTATGCGGGAGTATATTCCGTGGATGGGAGAAAAGAAGGAGTAACTTCTAGCTGTAGGATTTTGAAAGCGCCACGCATCAGCTATACCATTCGTATTAAGAAAAAGCTGCAGTTGAGAGGCTGCACTGGATTTGGACGCAGTCCTAGACAAGCTACGGTCCAGAGTAGGTGATAATGTGCAGTTCATATCTACTCCGAGGATAAGATAATATGTATCCATGTTGGGGATATGAGCAAAGAAATTTATAAAAAAAGAACTATCATCCCAATATGGTGCGTATACATTGGCCAGGACAACCGGTGTGTTGTACAGCCTGCCCACTACAATTATGTAACGCCCTGAGGAGTCTGTTTCAACCTTTGACCTAACAAATGGGATATTCTTATTAACAAGGATGGCCACACCTCTAGATTTGGAATGGAAATTAGAATGATATGATTGTCCAATCCATCCTCCCCTAAGTCGAAAATGGTCAAAGGTTCGGAGATGTGTCTCCTGAAGAAAGGCAATTCCCGTCTATAATTTACTAAAATGAGTCAATACTTTCTTTCGTTTGATGGGGTGGGTCAAGGATTTTACATTCCAGCTTACAAAGTTTACATCGTAATTAGCTGATCTGTTTGAGAAATCTGTGTTAGTCGTAGCCATATTCAAGGCAGAGAAAGATTAGTGGTGTATTACGTCTGCCTGCATTTATACTTTCTAGAATGTTGAAAGGACCTTTAAAAGAGAAGTAAGTATGAACAATGAACCAAGGAAAAATAAGGCTGATTGTAAACCCAGGTACAGTAAATCCCAAACACTCAGCTGTCAGAACAAGGTGACTCCCAAACCCCTCGCAAAGATATCTACACATTTAAGTGCTTGTGTGAGGATACAATAGCATTAAAGGAACAAACTCTGCTGTATATAAAATGTAGTTTTGTATGAGGCACCTTGGAGAACAACGGATTAAACATTTCAAACTTAAAGTTTTTTTTTGTTTGTTTTTTTGTAAACAAAAATGATTTCTTCTGTTATCTAAGCGTTGAGCATAGATAGAAAGGGAAATAACAATAATAAGGGAGACACACTACAATACTTTATAACAAAATAAAAGAGAAAAAAAACAGCACAGTTTTGATTCCTTAGGTTCTCTCTATTTCTCCATCTGGAACAGTCTGGAGTCTTATGGCTCTGTAGCGCTGTACAGTGTATCTGTCAAAGTGACAACCTTATTCAGATGTAAAACTTAGCTATTCTCACTCATTTCAAGTCATGGTCAGTCTTTTGAAGAGTCCGATAGAATTCTGGTTTTCACGTAGGCCATGGCTTCCTCTTGGTTTTGAAACCGTTTCTCAGTTCCGTTATATGTGCTCTGGAGCCGTGCTGGGTAGAGAAGGCCGTATTTAACACCGTCTCGTCCACGAAGTAGTCGTCTCACCTCGCTGAAAGCTGATCTGGCCTGCACAACACTCAGGGGATAGTCCGGGAAAATGTAGATGTCGGTCCCTTTGAACCAGAGCGGCCGGAACTCCCTGGCAAGGCAAAGGATATCAACACAATCTTGGTAATAGTGGACTTTCGCCACAATGACACAAGGTTTACCATCTTGGCTCCACGGCTGTAGACCCCTGTGAGACCAGTCGATCAGGACGTCTTTGTCCATTTTCAGTACCTCTCTTAATAGTTTGGAGACAGCTGTCGATGTGTTTGAGCCTGGGGTCTCTGGGACGTTTAATATTCAGATGTTGGAGCGCCTCATTCTTCCTTCCATATCAAGACATTTCTCCCGCAGATTGCCGACTTCTGTCTCGAGTTTCCCCACTTTCGTTAACAACGAAGTTACGTCGTCTGAACATGGTGAAAGGCCCTGCTCCATGTGCAACACTGTTATTTTCATCATCTCCACCTTGGAGCGAATCGCTGTGATGTTCTTTGCTAGCTCCGTTTTTACTGCGTGTAGCTCGGATTTGATGTTTTCAAAATCTTCAGCCAGAGCGGTCTTCAGTTCCGACCTGAGCAGCATAGCAATGTCTGTTTTCAGCAATGTGAGGATTTCTGCCTTCAGGTCCGCGACATCCATTTGGTCATCAGGCTGAGGTGTCTTAGTGCTACACCTGGGTGGTGAATCATATGAGCTTGAGGCTTTGGGCCCAGTTGCAGAGGCTCCTCCGGTGAACTTGAAGTTTCGCAAATTATTGGCCATTTGCGCTGCGGTATTGCAATAAAAATAACATATAATGAAAAAGAATTAACTCAGAGCGATGTGTTGTAGTTTTTTGTTGATATAAGGTGCCTAAGAAGAGCTTTTAACCCGAAATTCAGCAGAGCATGTTGCTTGTGTTGCCTACTCCATCGCCTGCTCACTAGCGCCCCCCCCCCGTTACAATTTCTTTTAATGTTGGGTCACCAGGATGTCCAAAAGTGAGTTTGACATCTGCTGTGTGTCTTCTTGTCCCCATGCAATGGCTCTAATCACCCACCAGATCCGTCCACATCAAGCACCTTCCTGGATGTGTCTGAGGAGAGCAGAAAGGAGAGTGTGGATGAAGAGGATCAGCTGTGTCCTGATGATCCAGAGAGGCTGAAGCAGCAACAGCAGCCTCTGTGTGGAGAGGCTCTGAATCCTGTCAGTGTTTAACTTTAACATTTTTATTCATCTGTCAGTGATCAGACTCTGGTTCGTTAGTTTTACCCCCTCCAGGGTGGAATATTTCTGACCTTCTAAATTCTACTAATATATAACTACCAGCTGCTGTCCAACGTAGTCCTGCAGGCTTTACGTAGAGTAGAAAGTGAAGCAGTGAGGATCCTGTCACCTACAGCCAGTTTCTGCTCCCATCTCAATGTCTTCTAATTAACTCTCCAGTCCAGTTTCATTAACTAAGTTTGTACCCTTTTCACTTTTAGGACAAGTTAAGTTTCAGACCTGAACTGCTGACTGAGTCTGGAAAGAGTTCATACAGGTAACCAGATCATAAAATGCAGAATATGTTACCGGCACCAGACCTAGGGGAAATCTGGACCAGCAGCAAGGGTTACACAGGCTAGGGAGCACTGTGTAGCCAATACATAAACTGTGGATTGACAGAGAGATGACGAAAGTTAGCGTCTTGCTCATGCCAGAGCTTGTTTATTTCTGAGCTGCGCATGTGCAGAGCTTGTAGCTACAGTCTCCCTAATGGATCCACAGCAGCACTAGAGCACCACCTGCTGGCGTAATACTGTACTACCTTCAGTGTTAGAATGACTCAATTATTACAAAAATAGAGGGGGTGTCTGCTAAACACAACTTAACATATGGTGTTTTCCAACCCATTACAAATACTTCGACATCATCAACTCCTTTAATAAAAGTTCAGTTTAGCTCCTTTCAGTGCTGAAGGTAATCAACCCTTCTGTGTCCTACAGGTTCAGGTGTCCTGGTCCAGGTGTGTTTCATTGTACTGTGACTGGACTGGTGTTTGTTGTGGCTCAGGAGGCAGAGCTGCTGTACAGGACTGTCCAATGGGATGAGAGCCTCCTCCAATCAGCTGGCAAGATGGCTGCAGGGCTGCTGTTTGATATCAAGTGTTCAAAGGATGCTGCTCTCTGTCAGCTCCACCTCCCACACTGTGAAATTGTGGATGGTAAGGACATTATTGTTCTTTGTGGAGAGTTTTGTTGATAAAACTGTAAATACATGTTAGCGCCCCCTACATGCTACAGAATCCAGCCACAGTCTGAACAAACAGCATCCTGATGATTTATCTGTAGTTATGCTACATTCCCACCAAAGGGGAAGCAAGTATTTGTCTTGCGTTACGTTAGGGTAATTTATATTTTAAGTTACTTATGACAAATCCACTTTAAGAATAGTTTAAAAATAAACCCCAAGCTTTCCTCTTGCCAGTAATCGACATTTTTTTCGCCTCTGTGGGACTGCAGCATTAGAATCTGAACAGCAGGGAGTGTACTGTTTAGCCATGATTGTGTGTGACCAGGTGAGCCGCCATTGTTTTCAGCTACGGATGAGTCAAAAACGTGCAGCCAATGAGTGTAGATAAACTTTCTGTACGTCACATCTGCTGGCTCTCGCTGGCTCCGTGTCACTGTCATGGCGAATTGGAGGCTTCAAAACGTTTCTCCACAAACCAATGGGTGACATCACGATGGGTTCACACTTGGTCTCAAGTCACTGCTGACTTTTGAATAGTGCTGTAATCACTATGCGTGGATTGTATTGCTAAATATATTCACACACATATATATATATGAACATTTCACTGATACATTCAGTATCAACATTTTTGTGACATGCCAGGTACTTTAATTGACATTATGTCATTATTATGTTAATAGAAAACCTAATTCACATTGCTCTCTAAACGTATTTGCTGTTGCAGATCAGTTGTATATAAACTTAATTTCTAGGAGACAGGGCTGGTCAGAATGTATCTGAGGATCATAAATATTCCAAAAACCTTTCTTTAAAAATGTTTAGTTCTTTCCTTTTCCTTTTACCTATTTCACATTGTTCCATTTCTCCTGAATTTGGAACGGTTAGTTTCCCTTTAGGCCTCACAGAAGCCCTAAAATGTCTGTATTACAACAGAAAGGGCTCAATCCCTCATTGGGTTCCCATCCACCAACGCTGACAGTTGTGTTTAAGCAGTTATATTCTACAATGAATCAACTTAGAAATATGATATAGTTAAGACTAACATTTTGTTGTTATCAGTAAAACAAAAGTTTAACTGCTCTTTGTCTTCACAGCTCTGCTGCCTGATAGTCTGTTGTCTGTTGTTCACATCACTGATGACGGAATGAGTATCCTGGAACCGCCGGAGATTACAGACACTCATGTAGTTGTTAAAGTTCCTCACCTCTCTATCTTTGGCCTAGTCTGGGACATTGTTAAGAGGTTGTGGACGAAACCAGTAAGCGGCCAAGTTCTGCTTTTCCTCGGACCACCAAACCAAAATACACAAAGGCAAAAACTCAATGTGTTTCTCCTGCCGTTGAACATCAATCGGGATGAGGTAAAGCTATCTGTAATGAGATATAATAGGCCTGCTGATTGATAAGTCGGGCTATACTGAGGATTAAGACTCTAATTTAAATGTTCTGATGTCTGTTAAGGTCAGAAAACAACAGCGACCTTATGAAAACATCAAGGCCATGTCCACATGTAAACTCATCAAAGACCAAAGTTACACTCTTCACTGTCCTCAGGCCATCAAAATTCAGCCTAGAGTGAGTATTTTAAATAAAGGTCTTTGTGATGATTTCTCAAAGTGCTGTTGGTTATCTTCCGTTTACTTGGACACTATGAGATACAGACACTTTGGTTTTCAGAGCGCAGATTTTATCCTGGAGTTTGGACCAAATTACTACCCAGCGTTTGAGATCCGCCTGTCCACAAATGAAGAAGAAGTGACTTTAACGGTCCGAGACCAAACACAGATGGAGGTCTGGGAGCATGATGTTGATCTGATTGGTAAAGTCTTTATCCACCTGCAGCATTACTCCACCTGACAGTACAGCAGCCTCAGATGTCACAATGTGAAATAGAGCATATCACATGTCAAAACTATTTATGAGTACAAGTTTGTTGCTTAATTAACCAAGCCTTGGTAGCTCTCTTAAAAGAGATAAAGTTTGTAGCAAATTTCAAAAGGTTAGACAGCGAGTACCAGAGTACCTCCTCTCACATAAAACGCTGTCTGAGCAAAATATATTTTACAGATTTAGTCTTTACCATTGCCACTTGAAGCTGCTGGTAGATTTGCTGCAGCTCTGCAGTCTCATGATATATTTGCAGAGAGGGTGAGGGACAAGTCCACTTAACCATTTAAAGGTCTAAAGGAGGTTCTATTGGCAAAAATGGAATATAATATTCACAGATATGTTTTTATTTGTGTATAATCAACTGAAAATAAGAATCGCTGTGTACAGAAGGTCCTCTTCTAGTCTACCATGTTAAACCACAATGTTTCTACGGACAAAGGAAACACTGGCTGTAGATAGGGCTGTTCGTGTTTTTTGGCAAGTTTCGTGGCCACCATAGTTTCTCCCTACTGCATGGAAAGGGAGGGTGAAGTAAGTGAGTTGCAATCTGCAATTACACCACCAGATTCCACTAAATCCTACACACTGGATCTTTAAAGACAGGTTTTACATAATAAAAATCAATTAAATTTGCAAACGCTTAATTAATCTTAATCTTGTAATTATCTAAATTGCAGCAATGATGGTACCTGATTTGCATTTCAAGGCTTGATTATATAGACACTCTATGGATTTAACTACATACTGGTTGGCAAGGGTTCAGGTTGTCAAACCACAGGACATATATAAGAAAATCATTGAATCTTCAAACATCAAGGCACAATCAAATGTCAAGAATTTTACGGTCATCTTAAACAGCTAAGATCATCCTTAATCTTTTTAGCATGAGTTAACTGAGAATCTGTGCCTAAATACTTCCGCTCTATTACATAATCAGTTAGCTCTTTCTCTTTCCCCTCCACACTCTCTCCTGTTTCCTCTCTGCATGTTTGTGAAGCTTCAGGATAAGTGTGATTTTTTTTCAGTTTGCATCGGGTGAATTTGTGTTTAATTTACATAAACGTTGACACTGTCTGTAAAATTCACTTTGTGTTGTTTCTGAACACACACTCAGAGATGTGCTACTGAACTGTTTTTGTTCTGGTCATCCCTTAGATCCGGCTCTACGTGAAGAAAATCCACAGAGGCCTCGCTCAGCACAGGGAAGGTTGTTATCAGTTCGCTCACAGTTTGTTAGTTCAGTGTCTGACTCTGTTCTAAACCAGCTGCTGGATAAACTTCTAGAACGGGGCATTATAAATCAAGAAGAAATGGAGTCGGCCAGAACCAGAACCAGGGCTGACAATGCGCGAGCTGTGATTGACATGGTACAAAACAAAGGAACAGAAGCCTGTTCCTCCCTGATTGAAGACTTGAGTATGTTTGATGCACAACTTTTCAGAACACTGAATTTGAACTGAAGTAGGAATGAGACTCAGCAAATGAAACAAAAGGAAATCGACAACCATAGATAGAAGTGGTATCCAGCATCTTTTTACTCACAGAAAACAGAAAGTTTGTTTTGCTTTGATTTATTGAAAGCATGAACAGATTTCCAAAAACTCCCAGAGAAGTTGAATCTTTAATGTCCAGGTTTATTGAGACTACTGGCACCTTTAATTATCAATTCATTAATTTTGTATGATTAAACTTGAACTTTTATTATGGCGCTCACTTCCTATGACCGTAACCTGAGTCACCCTGATGGCTCGTTGACCAGGACAAGAAAACTTCACATTGTTCATC
This sequence comes from Dicentrarchus labrax, assembly GCF_905237075.1. NCBI lineage: Eukaryota > Metazoa > Chordata > Actinopteri > Moronidae > Dicentrarchus > Dicentrarchus labrax. The sequence continues at coordinate 1,519,825 of NW_026136721.1, forward strand.
TTTTCTTCCAGACCTCGATGTATCCTGACCAACAGCTGGGAGTCTCATGAAATGAATATATTTCAAATGAGCCTCTTTGATTGTGTTACCTGGCTTACTTTGTGATGTTTTGTGGGTAAAGTAGTTTTGGGCGGGTTGTCATAATCTTAGTCTCCTTTTTGTATCATCCAAGAAAAAGTTTAATAAAATTCTAATAAATCAGTTCTTCCTCTCGTCTAAATGATATTAAAGACTGGCCAAACCAGATGTTAGTTCACTTTATAATAGTTGAGCTGAAACTTGTTTGCCTCTTCCAATCACTATTCTGTCAAAGCTGTTCATGTTATTTTATGACTTTTATTGTTTTATTTTAGTGTCATGATTGTAACCATTGTTTTGGGTTAAATATACTGATGAAACAAAGGACAGTATATATATATATATACCCAAAGATCATAATAATAATAATAATTAGAAGAAGAAGAAGAATAAAAGCCACATTGCAAGCACATATAACATTTCATACAATTCTACCGTTAATAAATAATAGTAAGTTACAGCAGACAGGACAGATTCAGGTCAGAAGTCTGTACTGTTGATTTGATTCCAATAATAGTAACAATAATGACATATTTATTATTATCATTATCATTATCATTGCTTTTGATACGAGGCAGCAGTCAGTGCTGTAGATACAGGGCAGAGGTCGTCTACTAATAGTGTGGTCCTGCAAGTACCCAATAAGGCATATGGCATAACAGGACGTAAGAACATAGTAAAATATACCAAAGGTAGCTGTTAATACTGCCCGCTCCTCTGTGATATTAATATTTACCTTTGCTTTATTCTTCGTTTAATCAAACCACAAACAATCTCTTCCCCATTTTAAATTAGCCTTACAATAATCCTGGAGAACATTCCATCAAGTGTAACACATAATACTGGTTCACATTAGTGAACAGTAACTCTGACCGTAATGTTGTGATCAGCCTGCACAGCGCTGTGTCGGAGCTTGTTGAGATCAATACAGTCATATGATATAGAGTATGTACGTATGTTTGAATATACTCCAGTTCAAACACATGGCATACTTATACTTTGTATGTAGCACGCAGTATGTGGTACACTGAGTATGTAGTACACAGTATGTGGTACATACTGATTGAGTATATAGTATGCAGTATGTTACAATGTGATTTCGGACAGACCTCCCATCTCTGTAGTGACTGTTTGTTGCTAACTTCCTGAAGGGGATGAACTGAAATGGGCCAAACTTTAAAGACACAGTGACATCTAGTGGATTCTTTTAGCATAACAGACATAAACTGAGTGGTAGAGATAACTCAATCAGTTTGAGTTATAATAAGTTCAATACATTTTTCAAAAACATATAGTGATTTAAAACGTGCTGTAACAGTTGAGCAGTGCATTAAATTAAATATTTTCAAACATCTGTTTTGTCTTGCAGCTTCAGCTCCACAGTCATCTCTATCCAAACAGACTCTGCTGCTGACTGACAGCAGCAACTGTGTGTGTGTGTGTGTGTGTGTGTGTGTGTGTGTGTGTGTGTGTGTGTTGGTCAGAGGTGAGATCTAGTTGTCTGTCAGTGTTCGTCCTCAAATAGAGTTTCCTGCTCCTCTTTCTCTGTGAACACAAACTCAATCGTTGCCTCTCTCCTGCACTAACAGTGAGTCAATCAGTTACACATTAAATTAATTAATAAACTGATCAGTCAGGAAACAGGTCAGGTGACTCAACAACATCCATGTTTATGAGGATTTTTACTTGGACGGGGACATGTCAGCAACTCTACAACTCAATAAAGACATTTTATGAGGTAGGAAATCCATTTAATGCATTTGTCTTAAAGCTTCTATAATCAATGTTTTTATAATAATGTATAAAATGTGACAGTGTGTTGGGTGACTCTGGTAGTGAATTATCAGCAGAAACCCACCAGTACTGAGTGGCAGCTCTTCTGATTTTTGTCCACATTTCAATATCAATTCAATTCAATTTCTATAGCGCTAATTCATAAAAGAAGTTATCTCAGGACACTTTTCAAAATAGATCAGGTGTAGACCGTACTCCTTATAACATTATTTACAGATTTCCAACAGGCCAGAAAAACCTTCCTTTTAAGAAGTAGAAACCTCAGACAGACCCCGGCTCTAGGTGAGTGACCGTCTGCCTCTGAGTACCCTTACTTCCTATTGAGACCTCTGGTAAGAATGGTGGTTCCCACCATTGAGGTAACCTGTATTTTTTCCAAGAGGTATACAATAAAAGTTAAAGGAAAGTCAAATTGTTGGTATTTCTAAAATCTTGGGTACAGCAATTATTCAACACAGTCATATTTGTACTTGCACAATTATAAGTGTAACATGTAGAAACATAATTTAAAATTAGAATTAACCATTTGGCTGAATCAACAACTGTCACTACTCATTACTCTGCTGCTGCTTCCACACAGCCAGCTGGGCACTGTTGTCAATTAAACCCTATGCCAGTTCACTGAATCCAATTACATGACCTTCAGTTATATTAATAACATAATTTAATTTAGGCTTAGCCTATTTTAAAGGTCCAGTGTGTAAAATTGAGGAGGATCTATTGTCAGAAATGTAATGCAATATTCATAGCATATACCATACCAGAAGAAATAAAAATGTCTTCTACCTGTTACATTCATGTTATGTTTTCAGTCTGTACAGAATTGTAATTTACTAAATAAACAAAAATTATGAATACATAATAAACTCATGTAGCTTTAACCAAATTCGAAATATAATGTATGATGAATGGGATGATCATGTTGCTCTGTAACTGCTGGATGTGCAAATTAGCAGCTGTTAAGTTAAACATTTCAACTTGAAAGGTGATGATTGTTGTGTGTTGTGAGTGGACAGAAACAGTCAGCTATCAGCCAACTGTAACACTTTCATTTAGTTCATTTTATTTCGTCGTATTCAGACTTGAATTGTGTTCTTGATCTTTGATGTTACATTGTCAAATTTGTGTCTGACTGTAAAAGAGGCAGAGAGATTCAAACGTCTTCATTTTAAACCTGCAGGAGTTCACCTGAATCAAAGATAACAAACTCAGAGTGTGGACACCTGGAAAACATCTGGAGAACATCTGAACAATAGAATCTGTCTGTAGAACAACATCTGGACAGACGATTAGCATGTGGAACGTAGATCTGGGCATCCAAACAATAAAATAATGTCTGGATATCAGAATCGCATCAGACAGTAGAATTGAGACAGTTGCATTACTTTGGTCATCTGTTCTTGATTTGGAGCAACAAAGAAACTGGAAGAAGAGGAGGAGAGGGCAACTGAGGAGGGTCTGCTGGGAGGAGGAGGAGTAGGAGGAGGAGGAAGAACACAGGAGACACAGGAGGCAGCAGAAGGAGGAAGGGATGGGAGGAACAGTGTGTAAGGAGGAAGTGAATGAGGAAAAGAAAAGGAGCGTAGGGAGGGAGGACAGTCTGACGTCAGCAGACAGAATCCGTCGGTTCACCGTCAAACAGTTTGGATATAATGTTCTGAGTCTGGCTCGCCGAGGACTTAAGGTAGGACAGTGAATGCATCAGGAGATGGCGAGTGCTTGCTGCTAACGCTAACTCCATTGTTTCAAGTGTAAACAAGATGGCCGCCACTCTTTTAGGTATCTGTAACGTACAATTCATGCCAATGGATTGGTAGACCTAGCACTCACTTCTGAGTAGATGGACAGCCAGAGATGTGAAGGACGTAGCTCCTTGCTCATTGTGTTATCATATGCAAGGGGAACGTGACGATATATTGTGAGACAGATTAGATTAGATGTGATTAGATGTTCTTTATTGTTGTTTATTGAACAGACAGATTTATTGTTCTTTATTGAACAGACAACCAATAAATAAATCAAAAATCACATAATTCTAAAAGACAAGATTGAAGTCCTCCCCACTAGCACCAGTAGCTGTATCAACATGCAGTTTTGACAAATACATGCATATCACGACCTTGGACAGTACCGTATTTGAGTTGACTGTGTCAGTGCTGTAGTGGTGCCTGGAGAAGTGGGTAAACTCTTAATTTATGGACCAAATTTTAGTTTAAAGCGATCTGTCAAGCAAAGGACCAACACCCTATGTTATAATGTTGTAATAAAGAGACATGTGAGAATACTCTATGCCAGTAGAGTTTGCACATCGTCACTGAACCGCTGCTGTTTGACTTCTGGCAGTAAAGGCTGTGTTTTTTTATCCATCATCTAATAAAAATTGTTACGCGCAGAAACCTCGTGGTCCTCTTACTAAAAGTAGAAAATAAAATGGGAATATTGGGTCCAACGTGTCAAGAACAAGGAAAGTTTGACCTGATGGTAAAAAAAATATTATATTGTGATTATTTAGACAGATATTGTGATATAATATGGGGGGTGTCATCTTCCTTATTAGCAAAATGACTTAAGAGAACCCTAACCTCATCAAGGCCATTTACATAATCATTAGGCTGGATGATACATTACATATAAGTAGGCTATATTATTATTTGAACTGTACAATCAAATAATGATGTCAATGTAATTATGAAGTGTTATTTAAATAGGAAACTCAAAATTGCTTAACAGTAATACAATATACAATCTTTTAGTGAAAATTGTGTGTTTGATAGGAGAATATTTGTAAATGTTGCAAGTTCTCCTCAATCACAAGCCAAGCCACTGAAGAACGAAGATGTTCTTACGTGTGGTTCTTGCATAGATAGATAGATAGATAGATAGATAGATAGATAGATAGATAGATAGATAGATAGATAGATACTCTATTTATCCCTAGGGAAATTCAAGGGACGCATGAGGCCTATTGAAAAAGATTCCCTTTTGTCTCAGACAAAAATCTACAAAATATATTTCTCTACATCTCCGAGGTAGGGTATACATCTGTTCTTTGTGAAAGTCAAACTGATGTCTGAATCTTCTCATGATCTTTCCATTCCCACTGCCTCTTTTGCTTGCTCTTCCTTTTCCTGCAGGAGGTCCCAGATGAATTGTGGGAGCTTTTGGAGTTGGAGAAGCTGAATTTGTCTCTCAACAGTCTGAAGGTTCTTCCTCCTCAGCTGGCTCTGCTCTCCAACCTCGTAGTCCTCAACCTGTGGGGCAACCAAGTAAAACATTGGTTACCTAATTTTCTGTACTCCTCCGGAGTATCTGCACCATCAGTCACACAAAACACAACCAGGAAGGAAATTCATATATGAATGGCAACAAAATATACAAAGTAAAAGAAATTATAGAAACCCATCAAAAGGAAGAAATTAATGTAAAATGATCAATGGTGAACAGGTTATGTAAGTCGCCCATTTTATATTGAAACAAACAGAGTTACTGTGGCTGGAAATCTTTTCAACATCTTTACAAAGTCCCTGGGTTTGTTATCTTTATTTGTTATTTTTTCCACAGAAAGAACACTTAATTGTCTTCTGCAGCACTGGTAGAGTTGGAAAATATCTTCCTTTTCTCACTACATTATGGAAGGTGGCACAATGAATGTGTTGTCCCCCTGTCCTCCTTACATTTAATACAATTCCACTAATACATGTTTCCTAATGCCTCTTTATTATACAGAGTAAAGTATAGACCTGCTATGAAAAGTGTCACATTTCACCTTGTACCTTCTCCTAATTGCATATTGTACTTGGCCATATTGCGTTTTTTTTAATATCTTAGTAATCCTGCTCAGGGAGCCAATGTCTACATCTACCAGGATGCATTGCGAGCACCCAACCCCTCCAACAAAAACTGCACATGCTGAAATTCCTTGATATAGGAAGATGTAGTTTTACTCATTTAAATCTTTTATTATCCCATATAAATTTACCTACATAGTTATGCAGAATGTTTCATTGGGAGATCTGTTGGCAACGAATGAATGGGACACAATATCCTCGGTAATACATTCATTTTAATTAATGGAAAGCTTCCCATCACAGAAAGACGAAGCACCTCTTTCAAGTCATTTTTGATCATTGTTATAATTGGCTCTATATTATCTTTTGTGAATTGCTTCAGCTCATGTGGGATAAAAATACCAAGGTATTTGATACCATTGATCTGAAATGGAATGGTTTGATTACTGCCCAATGGTATGGCCACTGACTCCCCAAAATTATTGTTATAACCTGAAAAATTACTACATAGATTAATAAGCTCAAGAAGTTCTAGCAAGTTTGGTAGAGAACAACAAGACATCATCTGCATACAAGACTTTTGTGCGTACCTTTCCGTAGTTTTTATACCAGTTATTTTTTCTTCACAACTAATAGTTTCTGCCAGGGGTTCCATAACAAGAGCAAACAACAGCAGTGATAGGGGGCACCCTTGTCTTGTATTTCTGTTTTCAGTTAAAACAGATGAGTGTACCATTCCTTAAAATTGCAGATTTGGGGCCAGTTTAAAGTTACCAAATTAATAAATGTTTCAGGAAAAGAAGAATCTGTGTAGAACATTGAAAAGATACATCCATTCAATTGAAAGCTTTCTCTCTATCTAAGCTTACTTTATATGTACCTTAATACACTTCCACTGATTATATACTGTCAATGGTTCTTCCTCGACAACAAGTATGTCACTGTACACATGAAGAGTCCCTACTACAGTGACCCCACTTTCCTGGTTGCTTATCTGATAAAGGCAATAAAACCAAAGACAATTATCTAAAAAAATTACATACATTGATGGAAACACGACAAATGTGCCCATGAGCAAGGCACTGACCCCCCTCCCTCCTCCTCCTCCCCGAGCAGCTGCTCTGTCTCCTGGATAAATAAAGGTTATAATCCCCCCTCTAATCCACCAGGATCCAGTTTCTGTCCTCTCTTCACCTTCCTCCTCACTCCTTCAACCTTCACTTCAACTGAGAAACAACACTAACAGTGTAAAATGCTGCCAGCGTCCCCTACAGGCCACAGGCTTCCTTACAGCATAATACCATTTATTTTTAAACAGTTACAAAAGGCGTTAATATTAAATTATTACAAACTTAAAACATATTTCACACAATCATCTGTAGACCTTATCTTTCTGATAATATGTAAGAGATGTGTCATGTCATACCTCTAATGAAGCACATGTTCTTTGTTGTGACATTAGCATAATATATTGTGATGTTGTTGTTGTTGTTGTTTGTTGTTGTGTGCAGCTCAGCAGCCTGCCAGCAGAGATTGGACAGCTGAGGAGACTCCGAGTTTTATTTGCCTACAGAAACAGACTGACTGAAGTTCCCGAAGAGCTGGGAGCCTGTACACAACTGGAGGTACTGCAAAAACTGTTGAAAGTACTTCTACTACATAATTTCCTTCTTTATTGTATTTTGTGTATATATGTTTTATATTAAAACATTTTTTTTATTGTATTTTATTCTTTCTCTACTCTTTGCACTACATTCCCCTGTGCTGCTGTGCCAAATTTTTATTTCCCTCACAGGATATTAATAAAGGAACATCTTATCTTATAAATACTACTGTTGCTTCTGCTGGTTCTGCCAAAGTGTTGGTATTTGAGGACCTGGGAATGGGACTAAGTTAGAGTCTAAAGCTTACAGGAAGGTTTATGATTAAAGTTTTATTTGTCATCAGGAGCTGCCCCCCATCATAATAATTTAGCTTCCCAATATATGACGCCCTAGTACCGTCTATGTCGGTACTCTTTCCACCACTGGCGCCCTCCACAGGAGATCATCCTATCTGACAGAAGCTGCTCGAATATAAGTAAACTTCTTCCATTCCTTTGTGTCTGACAGGTGCTCAGTTTGGCCAACAACCAGCTGTCCTTGCTGCCTGCCTCTCTTTCCAATCTGACCCGACTGAGGAAACTCAACCTCAGTCACAACCACATCGCTCATATCCCTGGCTGTGTTTACAACATGAAGACTCTGGTATGTTCACATCAGTCCAAAAGGCTGAATCCAAATCCACAATTCCAGTTCCAGCTTCACATTATGGGGCTTCATCCGACCATTTCTGGGAGTTTCTGAATCCGACATTCACACATACTGGTCGAAGCAGACGGCCACCTACCTAGAGTCGGGGTCTGTCCGAGGTTTCTGCCTCTTAAAATGAAGTTTTTCCTTGCCGCCGTCGCCAAGATCTTGCTCATGGTGGGAACTGCTGGGTCTCTGTAAATAATTTTGTAAGGAGTTCGGTCTAGACCTGCTCTATTTGAAAAGTGTCCTAAGATAACTTCTGTTATGAATTGGCGCTATACAAATAAAACTGAATTGAAAAATGTGATTGAACCTGGAGGTCTGAAAGCAGCTTGACACTATAAATGACTTCCACAAGACACTGATTGAACCCTGGCCCTTGGGGAGTAAACCACCAGATATCACTGGTGGTCACTATGAAAATGACCCATAATAATAAGAAATGATAATGATGATGATGATAATATGCATCACTTTTAATTTTGAAGACCTTTGCTTTTATATGTTTATTGGTAGAAGGTTGAGGTTTTTATTGTTTATTATCTTTGGTTTTAGTTCAGTGTCATTATGATCAGTAAAGTCTAGAATCTGTCACCACTAATGTCTCCTTCACTGAGTCACACCGTGAACATAATATATTTGACAGTATTTCAGGTTAATTCTTGATTATTTATTATTGATACTGTCAGTCAGTGATTATTGATACTGTCATTCACTTCATCTGTCCCTGCAGGTGTTCCTCCATCTGGCCTATAACCGTCTGGAGAACCTGGCAGAGAATATCCAGGCTCTGGTGGAGCTTAAGATCCTCATTGTGGAGGGAAACAGCCTCCACTCTCTGCCTAAGGCCCTCTGCTACCTCACCAGGTAACTCCACCTCACCAGGTAAACCACATCAACATACAATTAACCCCCTCAGCAGATAACCCCACCTCACTAGATGATCCTACCTTGGATGGGAGACCCACCTGACCAGGTAACTTCCATTACAAAGTAACCCACCTCTTGAGATATTGACTGCACTGTACAATACAAGGTAACTGCAGACACCCAGGAAGTAGCCTCACTCTAGCTCACATACCTGTCAGGTAGAAACTCCAGCTGATTTCAGTTGGTTCGAGATTTTATTTAATTTGAGATTATTTGATTTTCTCCAGGTTGGAGTTACTGAATCTGGACTTTAATGACATTAAGGACGTCCCACAGGTAAAGTACTTGTGACACTCTGTTGGTAACTAATGATAATGATGATAATGATGATGATGATGTCTTCAGGAGATGCACCAGTTGTCTCGACTGGAGAAGTTGGCCTGTCATCCTCTAGATAAAGGACTCCACATCGTCCACAACCCGCTGCTCAAGCCTGTAAAGGAAGTGCTGGAGGGGGGGCTCACTGCCCTCTTCAACTACCTGAGAGCTGTGTAGAGTTGTGGGCGGGGCTTGTAAACTACCTGAGAGCTGTATAGAGGTGTGGGCGGGGCTTGTGAACTACCTGAGAGCTGTGTAGACGTGTGGGCGGGGCTTGTAAACTACTTGAGATCTGTTTCTGCATGTTTTCCAGAGACTTTTTATTTTATTTATAGTTATTGTCCTAAATAAATGCTTGAATAAAACAAGGAATTTCTTTCTTGAAGACTTGGAGCTGGTTTTCTGTTATGTTGACACAGGAAAGAAACACAAACTGCAGAGGGGTATTGCACAAAAGTAGAATAAAGAAATCCAGGATAATTGAGCAAGCGCGGCTTGTCCTATCCTGCTCGGTGCATCCTGGCTTAATGGTTGCACGTTTGCCGAGCCAGGATGAAAAGTCACGGCTATGTTAAGCCAGATGTAGATAGTTGGGATAAGTGCGTGTTCACGGCATACTGAAATAGACCTCGCGATCGCTCACAGAATTACCGATGGGAACATGGATAAGAGTCGTGCTTCATATTTCACGACCACTGAAAAACAGCTCCTAATGGAGTTCTATGAAGAGGTGAAAAATATAAGAAAAAAAGGCAATACCAATGCCATAATTAAAGAAAGAGAGAAAGCCTGGCAGACAGTAGTGGACCGGCTTAATGCTTAAGTAGTCCAAAACTGTACAATGAATAAACAGTGCTCCACTGGAACTGTCATAATTAGGCTACAATTAAAGGACTAAAGGAGTTACTTTGAGTCCACTAATCAACTGTTGTACACTTTGCTTTAAATGTGGCAAGTAGAGGTGCATGTTACTTAAATCTAGAGTATGATTAAGTGCAAACAATTCATAAAGAACAAACTTGTCTGGCCATAAAAAGACCTGGCAGCAAGTTACATTAAAAATGTTAAAAAAAAAAGTTAAATACAAGAACATTTTGCAGGCTGGTAAGTGACTATAAAGTAGATAACAGTGAACAAATGAGGTGAATAGATTAGGTGTCTGCTGACATGTTGAATGTCTGTATGATTGTAGCAGTTAAAAAAAAATGCCCATAGAACTGGCACAGGGGGCGGCCTACCAAGCCAGGATATGTGCGGCAAATGGTTCCTTTATTGAGGTTCTCTGCATCCCCAACAGAATAAAGGAAGCTCCCACTTGCAAAACATCTCAATGAAACACAGACCATCTGTGGTACAGTGAGAGCATGGCTTCCTGCCGTCTGGTGCTGTATTTTTGGACCCCTCAGCCTACATAAATATCTTAGTCCATCACCTGAGAATCTGTATCTCTCAATGAGATAGTCATCTCCAACGGCCAATGGGTCTGACCTGTCCCGGAAGACTCTTTCATGACTAAATGCTCGTCTGAGGATTAGGGCTTCCTCATCCAGTACATCCTCAAGAATCCCAAGAAAGGGTAAGCCATTATGAAGACGGAACAGGTGAATGGGAGTTGGATAGATAGATAGATAGATAGATAGATAGATAGATAGATAGATAGATAGATAGATAGATAGATAGATAGATAGATAGATAGATAGAAATAAATTCCTTTATTTGTCCCACAATGGGGAAATTCCAATGTAACAGCAGCAAAGTGGATAGAGAGAAAACAGTATAAATAAACAGTAAGAGTAGGGAAATAAGAAAAAACACTATGTACTAGATGTATATATACATATATATATACATATATATATGTATATATATATACTATATTGCCCTTGTCACAGATTTCATTGAAAACACCATTGCAACTTCATCAGCTGTGTTTTGTAATCTCAATTACTGCAATAAAACACATATTTATGAAACCTCTGACGGCATTTTGACAAGCAGTCTTCATTAGCATAGCAATATAACACTTGTCCTGAGTAATAATACTACCACTTGAATCAATATAAAAAGACTGTTGCAATTACAAACAGCCAACAGATTTAAATTAAATGAGTAATGACAATATATATGATATATTTTAATGCAGGATAATTAAAATGATGTAACATACTTAGAAAGACCATGGACATGCTGTAAAACACATTAATTCCTCACAGGATTGACGATGGAAATACAGGTGAATCACTAGGATTAATCTGGTCTGGAGCAGGCTAGCTGCAGAGAATAAATCACCATAGTAATAGGATAAATTTGACCTGCTTTCATGCAACCGACTTGAGGCTAAATTCAGCCAGGATAACTAACATATCCCGGCTTAATCCCTTATCTTGGTTTTGTGCAATACCCCTCTGTTGTTAAGTTGGAAGAAGAACATTGTTGTCTAAAACACTGATTCCCAACCTTGAGGTCAGGACGCCCACTAGGGGTCGCCAAAGCTTCACAGGGTGTCGCAAAGCCTTCTTGAGAATTAAGGCGTGTAAGAAAACATAAAACTATATACAGTAAGATAAGATAAGATAAGATATTCCTTTATTTTTCCCCCTTAGGAGAAATTCAGGTTGACCGAGCAGCAATAGGGCAAAGTAGTGCAAAAACAGAGAAAAAAGAATATCACAAATAAAAATATCACTAATATTATTAATATTAAAAGATATAAAACTATAAATGAAAGTATATACACTATGCATTGTTCAAGTAGGACATAGAGTGCAAAATATGAGCAGAAAATTAAACTTGACTAAAACTAAAAAACTAAAACTGAACTGTACAAGTGGAAATTAAATATAAATAGAGAAAAGGTTTGTGCGTTGTAGGTAGGAGTCTTTGTCTGCGGGGGTTGGAGGTTCTGGGTGCTGTGGCGTTGTGGAGTCTGATGGCTGATGGTACAAACGAGCCTACAAACCGCTTTGAGGCTCGGGGCTGGGTCAGTCTGTAGCTGAAAGTGCTCCTGAGCTGCCTCAGCTCAGTGTAGAGAGGATGAGAGGGGTTCCCTCTCATCCTCTTTTCAGTCACAGCCTTCACACTGTCCAGCTCCATCCCCACCAGCTTGCTAAGCTCCCAGTGCCGATACCTCCCCCCCAACAGACCACCACAAAGAAGAGGCCACTTCAGACTGGTAGAACATCCGTAGTAGCCGAGTGCGCACATTGAATGACTTGAGCCTCCTCAGAAAGAACAGCCCGCTCTGTCCTTTCCTGTAGAGGTCCTCAGTGTGATCCATCCAGTCCAGTTTACTGTTGAGTGTCACCCCCAGGAACTTGTACGTGTCCACGATCTCTACCTTCTCCCGCCTAATCTCAACTGGGGTGGGGGTCATCTTGCTCTGCCGGAAGTCCACCACCAGCTCTTTGGTTTTTCCTGTGTTGAGCTGTAGGTGGTTCCTGTCGCACCATCCAATGAAGTTCTCAATCAGGACTCTGTCACCTCCTCCTTATCATCTGAGATAGAGCCGACAATGGAGGAGTCATCAGAGAACTTCTGTAGGTGGCACACTCCAGAGTTGACGCAGAAGTCAGTGGTATAGAGGGTGAACAGGAATGGTGACAGTACAGTTCCTTGGGGTGTACCAGTGCTGCTCATTACCACATCTGACAAGCAGCTGTGCAGTCTGATATACTGTGGTCTGTCAATGAGGTAGTCAGTGATCCAGGCCATGAGGTCCTGATCCACCTGCATCACAGAGAGCTTTTCTGCCAGTCTGAGAGGCTGGATGGTGTCAAAGGCACTGGAAAAGTTGTATAACATGATCCTCACGGTGCTCTGTGACTTCTCCAGGTGGGTGTAAGCTCTGTGAAGCAGGTAGATGGTGACGTCGGCCTGGTATGCAAAATGCAGAGTGTCCAAGCAGTCGCGTACCAGGGGTCTGAGGTGCTGCAGAACCAGTCTCTCAAGGGTCTTCATAACCTATGACGTTAAGGCTACAGGCCTGAAGTCTTTGAGAGCACTGGGTCTTCCTTTTTTGGGAACAGGAACTAAGCAGGAAGTCTTCCAGATCTTTGGCACCTTCTTCAACCTGAGGGAGAGGTCAAACAGATGCTGGAACACTCCTGCCAGTTGCTCTGCGCACACCTTAAGGACTCTCGGGTTGACTTCATCAGGACCTCTGGCTTTGTTTATGCAGGTCTTGGTGAGCTGCCGTCTCACCTGGCATCTTGTGATGACCGGGTTGGTTGTGGCAGTGATTGGGGGGTGACAGTCCCCAGCTGTGAGTTGGGGGTACCTGAGGAGGTGGAGGGGGTTTGTAAGTCAAACCTATTGAAGAACAGGTTTATCTTGTTGGCACATCCCTTTATCCCTTCTACTGAACCTACTGACCCCCCCCCCCCACACACACACACCTCTGTCTATCTTGTTCTTGTAACAGTCTTTGGCCCTCCTCAACTCGCTCCTCAGCTCCCTCTGAATGTCTTTCTTGGCATCCTCATCTTCTGCCATGAAAGCCATCTTCTTTCTGTTCAACAGGACTTCGATGTCTCTGTTGATCCATGGCTTATTGTTGGGGAAACAGCGAATCCTCTTGGTGGGGATAACGCTGTCCTCACAGAACCTGATGTAGTCTGTGACACACTGGGTGAGACCCTCGATGTCGTCTCCGTGGTCTTCCTGGAACACTTCCCAGTCGGTCTGCAACGCTCCATCAAGGCCTCTTTTGCCTTCACCGACCACTGCTGCACAGTCCTGGTGGTGATGGACTGTCTCCTCCTAACAGCAGGCCTGTATGTGGGATTGAGATGTATCAGGCAGCGGTCAGATTTGCCAAGAGGGGGAGGGCAGTGGCGCTGCATGCCTCCTTTTCATTGGCATACAGCAGATCCAAGGTCTTTTCCCCTCTAGTGTTACAGGTGACGTACTGGGTAAAGTCTGTCAGGGTCTTTGAGATTTTGGCATGGTTAAAATCTCTGTTTATTATGATGAATGCTGGGATGACGTGTCTGCAGGTCTGCTACGGTGGAGTGGATGACGTCACATGCGTGCACCGCTACTGCCAATGGAGGAATGTAAACAATGACGACAATAGTGGCCGAAAACTCACGGGGCAGATAGTATGGCCTTAACCCGATGGCCAGCAGTTCAATGTCGGGCGTGCAGATTTCTGCCTTCTTGACAACATGTCCAGGGTACACCATTTAGAGTTAACAAAGACAGCAAGCCCTCCTCCTCCCTTTTTACCGCTCTGTTTCTTCCTGTCAGCCCGAACTAGTGAAAAGCCGGCTAGTTCCACTGAGCAGTCTGGTGTAACTCCCGATACTCTCGCTGTCCATTGACCAGGGCCAAGAGCTCGTCCATCTTGTTGTTCAGCGACACGTTTCCCATGACAACCAAGGGAAGACATGGCTTGTATCTCCACCGCCTCTCTCCTCACCAATGTGCCTGCTCTGGTTCCTCTCCTTCGTCTCCTTAACTCCACCGGGATCTCCCTCGGGAATGCGACACGTAAATCCCGATACCGTAGGAGGTCTTCACGTGAATAACCTCTGGCGTTTTGTTGTGTGGTCACATTCATTCACATTGTTTATATTTAAAAAACTAAGTTCAACTACGGCTAAAAAAGTAAAAAATTAACTACCAACACTGACAGTCTATTTACAACAATAAACACAGTGCTATTTAAGAAGGAATAAAGAAGTAGTAAGATTTAAGGTGAAAAAATAAGAGGCGGAGCGGGAGCTGTTGCGTCGAGCTCCCACTCTTTATAGCGCTCTAGAATAGTAGGTCTATATCTCTGAATTTTGTTTCTTTCTTTGAATTAAAATGAGTGAAACTGTTATTTTTAAAGTGTATATTATGATTTAAGATGAGCATTGATAAGTCAGAACTTCTTTAAAGGAACATACATTTTCAAGCCATCATGTTAATTTTATTCAGTTAAAATGATACAAAGAGCAGCTGCAAGGCTACGTATGTTAATGATTTAAAAAAACATGTCCACAAATGTTTTTTCATACAGTGTAGTTTAATTAACCAAGAAAATTATTTATTCATGCTTTTCCTCTTCCTGTCACAAGTAATGGTAAATGGTAAATGGACTCATATGGTTCCTTTCTAGTCCTCCGACCACTCAAAGCGATTTTACACTGCATGTCACATTCACTCATTCACACTCGTTCATACTATCATACTACTGGTCACATCCCAACTGAGAATATGTCTAAATTCTTTGCTTGGATAGAATTGATTTGTGAATAAAATGATCCTCACCTGGAAAATGTCCTTTGTGTATGGTATTTGCTCAGCTTACTCTAACACAGAGTCTAAACTGTCTGACCTGGCTCAGTGTGTGAGGTAGGTGGTGTCGAGAATAATTAAGTTATCAATTACTATAATTTATTATAGCAATTACCAACATCATTATATCAGCAACAACTATACTACAGTTTTTCTCGATTGTTTACACACATTTTCTGAAAGCATGCCTCATACTCTCAGAACTCTACACACGAATCAAAAAACACACACACAATGGGTAAAACCCCTCAATTCTCCTGCAAAATGAAACTTTACATTCAAAACCATGTTATTTCTTCTCAAAATGGTATTTTGTTTTCAAATGACACACACAAACCATCATATGAATAAACATTTATAAGAACCAGTTGAACACTGATGTGCTCAATGTAAAACACTATGATGAATGGAAAACACTTCTTCTCCATTCATCATAATGACTTAGGCCTTTTTTTTGTTCAGTGTTACACTAACTACAGACAGTACATACATAAGTGTGTTGTAAAATATTTTAGAATATTGTTTTTATACTCAGAACACACAAATACACAGTAACAAATATATTTTATTTTTCCCACAAAAACAATATACACAGTGTACATCCCAACCAACACAAAGTTGCACATACAGTGGTCTACATACAAAACAACAGATGAATTTACTGTATACAGTTACAGTAAAAAAAAACAAAAAAAAAACATGCTGCATCCTCTCTTCTGTTTGGGTCTGGCCACAGCACCTCATCCACATCACAAGCAATGTTTTCCCTGGCCAAGCAGTGGGAGAAATATCGCCTAGCATGGCGAATCCAGCCATAAAGGCATCAACTGCTATATCTAACCCTAACCTGTTGCCCTTTTATGCTAAAGCTCTGATTGCTAATTGTAAAACTGTGTGACAGGTGTTTGCCCGTGTGATGAGTCAGTGTGCATGGTAGGGCAATTAACTTTAGAATTTTGAATGACAGTGTGTTCCTTGTGAAAACAAGATATTTTCGTCATGAAAATTGTGCCGAATGCAGAGAATTGTGTGTAGTGTTTTGAAAAAAGTGTGTTTAAGAACTGCAATTTGAGTGTAAAGCAGGAATTGTGCTTATAGTTTAGCAGAATTGGTTCAGAGGGTTGGTGCATGAGTTACATGTTGTGGTCATTGTGTCTCAAGTACCAGTATTTGTGTGTAAACAATTGAGAAAAACTGTAATAGAAATGACTGATGATGATCTCAACCAGGATCCATGAGAACCTGCGAGACGAGAAAGCACAAGAACTCCAGGGAAGAAGTGGGGTTAGTAACATGCATTAATGGGGGTATTGGAGTTAGTAGTAGTATTAGTATTAGTAGTATTAGTAGTATTATAAGTAGTCCAGGTCTCCATGTGTCTCCAAGGTGTGTTATTTGTGATGTATTTATTATATAATGTTATGTATACTGTATATACCAATATTATATATTGTATTCTAAATGAATGTGTATGTTCTCTGCTGTTCCTCAGTTGTTCCTGCAGGAGGTAGCACAGAGCAACAAATCCTCCCTGAATGAAGCACTTTGTCTCATCACTGCCACACAGAGCAGCTTTCATTGATCCACTGGTCAGTGTTTAAAGACTCAAACATCAGCAGGAGGATGAGGATCTTTATTCTTCAATAATCCACACACAGATCTTTAAGACACTGCAGATAAAGTTAATTTCACAGATATTGTTGAGTCCTGGTTACTGACAGTGATCACTGGTATCAACACTTCCATCTGCTGAGGTTATGGTTAGGATTCGAGGCTGCTGGTTGTTTCGTATCTGGAGTCACTGAAGGACCTGAAGGTTCCTCACACAGACAACAACCACTAACCCAGTGAAACAAGAAGTCTTGCAATAAGGTAACTTTATATTCAGGACCACCAGTGGGGGGCTCCAGAGCTTTGATTTAGAGATGTGCAAGAAAACTTTTTATTATTATTATTATTGTTATTGTTATTGTTATTGATCACAGTGTACAGTGCCAGAGTTTCAGTCTCTGATCAACAGCCTCGTCCTGCATCAGAACATAAACAGCTGATCGATCAATAATCAGTAAATCTGTCAGAAAGAAGAATATTAAGTCTGATTGTTAAAATGATAAAAATACAGAATACAGAGAATGGATCAATATATCAGGAAAACTCATCTCTAATCAATATTCACAGGAAATAATCAAACTTCCTGCAGTGATTGAGTTCACTGTTTGTGTTCATTGATCAGTTGATCAGCTGTTATTGATACTGATCAATATGAAGTATCCAGTCTGTTTATTGATGATAGAGAACATCAGTGAGTGTGTTGTTATCGTGAGGAACCAGCAGGTGGCAGCATCGCTGGCTCTGCTCACTGTCTGAACACCTGAAGCTGAAATCTTTACCTGTTGTTGTTGTTGTTGTTGTTGTTATATTGTTTCTTCCATCTGTTGTTTGCTGTTCATTTACAGTTTCTCTTCGTGTCTCTGGTGTTTGGTTGTGTTCGTTCAAGCTGCCGGTGTAAAGACGGGAGAGAAAGGTCCAATCAAAACATACTTTACATACACATAAATCTATCAATGATCAATAAATACACAATTAGAAGATTCGTTAAAAAATGAAATCAATGCAATGAAAGTATATGCTCAAATATACTTCTTTTTTCATTGTTTGTTTTCATATTATTACTATTATTATTATTATTATTATTATTATTGTTATTGTTATTGGCATTTATTGTTTCTAACATTAAGGCCATTAGAATACAAAAAACAACAAATAAAGATTCATAAACAATAATAATTATTCTCTCAGTTCAGTTCAAACTTTACTGAAAGTTTCCAAATTTTACAACAAGAATCTGTCTCTCTCTCTCTCAGGCTGTCTCTCTCTCTCAGGCTGTCTCTCTCTCTCTGTCTGTCTCTCTCTCTCTCAGGCTGTCTCTCTCTCTCTCTGTCTGTCTCTCTCTCTCTCAGGCTGTCTCTCTCTCTCTCAGGCTGTCTCTCTCTCTCGTGCCCCCCTAATGTCTCTCACCCCCCGTGACGTCAGCGGTGCTCGGTGAACGGAGCCAGTCTCTCTCTCTCTCTCTTTCTCTCTCTCTATCTCTTTCTCTCTCCGGTCTGAAACGGAGGAAAAAGAACCGGAGAGGAACCGGAGAGACAGACTGACACCGCAACCCGTCTGTCTGTCTGTGTGTGTGTGTCTGTCTGTGTGTGTGTGTGTATGTGTGTGTGTGAGAGAGAGCGGCAGACAGGAACAGAAGAAGAAAAGAAGCGGAGGAAGAAGAGTTGTCGGTAGTTTTCCCTCCTCGCGCTCCGGAGGGTCTCGGGGAACATGGAGCGGACCGGAACTTTCCTGCTCTCCGCGGCTCTCGCGCTGCTTTCTCTGGGACTAACGGGCGCGCGGGCGGACACCTTCAAAGGTAAGAGGAGACTCCAGGGACCGGGTCTCTGAGGGGTGAGGGGGGTCCGGGTCTCTCGGGGCCCGGGGGGAGGAAGGGGGAACATGGGAGTTGTTTCTGTGTGTCGGTATCCAAGTTTCCAGCTGGAAAATCTCCTCCTCCTCTTCCTCCTCCTCTTCTTCCTCCTCTCCTTCTTTCTCTTCTCTTTCTCTCCTTCAACTTTCAGCTGATCTCAGACCAGGAAAACTTTCATAAAACACAATCTGCGTCAGAACCGAAGACAAAGCAGAAATACTGCAAACAAATACTGTAAACAAATACTGTAAATACTGCAAACAAATACTGCAAATACTGTAAACAAATACTGTAAACAAATACTGTAAATACTGCAAACAAATACTGCAAACAAATACTGCAAATACTGTAAATACTGCAAACAAATACTGCAAATACTGTAAACAAATACTGTAAATACTGCAAACAAATACTGCAAATACTGCAAACAAATACTGTAAATACTGCAAACAAATACTGTAAATACTGCAAACAAATACTGCAAATACTGCAAACAAATACTGTAAATACTGCAAACAAATACTGCAAATACTGTAAACAAATACTGTAAACAAATACTGTAAATACTGCAAACAAATACTGCAAATACTGCAAACAAATACTGCAAATACTGTAAATACTGTAAACAAATACTGTAAATACTGCAAACAAATACTGCAAATACTGTAAACAAATACTGTAAACAAATACTGTAAATACTGCAAACAAATACTGCAAATACTGTAAACAAATACTGTAAACAAATACTGTAAATACTGCAAACAAATACTGCAAATACTGCAAATACTGCAAACAAATACTGTAAATACTGCAAACAAATACTGCAAATACTGTAAACAAATACTGTAAACAAATACTGTAAATACTGCAAACAAATACTGCAAATACTGTAAACAAATACTGTAAATACTGCAAACAAATACTGTAAATACTGCAAACAAATACTGTAAATACTGCAAACAAATACTGCAAACAAATACTGTAAACAAATACTGCAAATACTGTCAACAAATACTGTAAATAAATGGTATAAACAATAAGATATAATAATCATAAAGGAACTGCTGTAAAGAAACTGAAGCAGCATTTGGACATCACACAGTCTGGTTGTTCAATAACTTCCAACTTACTGAAACTGATCCTGGCTGATCGATACGATGGATGATTGATAATGTTAACAGTTACTGACTAATTAACTGGCTACAAACTGGCTCTCTTCCTCACTTTCATTCCTCTCCTGTCGCTGCCTGAACCCGCCGGGTCTTCATCCCCAGAGTCAGAGTCCTGGTCGGAGCCGCTGGACATCAGCCGGCCTCAGTTGGTCCGCCCCGCTTCGGTTCTGCGGCTCATTCGGGCCCTGCTCCGGTTCCGTGGCTCATTCGGGCCACGCTCCGGTTTTCGATTTACCGATCAATACATAGATATTGATTAACTAGAATGAGGTTAGAGGCGTTCATTGTCCCCTTCAGACAGTGGGAACTCTTTGAACTGGCGCTTTGGTTCTGCTGACTGCTGGTTCCTGCGTCCGGATGATGATGATGAAGATGATGGTCAGTCGGCTGTTGTCCCCCCCCAGAGATGAAGCTAATTGTCTGTATAGATTGTCAGTATGATCTGTAATGGGTGGTGCCCTCACTGAACTGGGGTGGACAAAATAAGAGAAACAGCAGTTGAGCGAGGCGTCCCTGATAAACAGTCGAGGATGAGTTCACTGAACTCCTGTTTGTGACGATTATTAACAGACTGGTTCCACTGTAACTAAACTATTGATCAATCAATCAGTGGATATAGATCTAGGCTCTCAGTGAGTGTCTGCGGCCTTGGGGTGTGTTGGATTCCTCCTCCTGTCCATCCCTCTCTGCTGCACATATGGTGGGCTGTGTGTGTGTGTGTGTGTGTGTGTGTGTGTGTGTGTGTGTGTGTGTGTGGGTGAAGCAGCAGAGAATGAAATTAAACTCTCTGCGGCCCAGGTCCAAGATGGCCGCCACGCCCTGATAACCGTGGCAATGGAGCGTAGCTAATGAGCGTCGTCGGGGGCAACGGCAGTTTGTTGGTCAGTTTCCTGGCTCGGATGTTATTTATTGTTTTTACCTTCAACCATTAGCGTCGGTGGTCGCTGAGCTTCAGGCAACAACACCTCCTGAACTATCTATTAATTATTAATGAAAAAGTTTCACATTTATTGATAATCACAATAATTAATAAGGTATATAAATAATTCCATCTTGCTCGAGGTGTCCTGTGTTCATTACTTGAAAAATTGTATGAAGTGTTTGATAAAACATAACTTTACCGCAGCTTTTTTGTCCCTTTGCGGTGGTTTTCTGTCTCTGGTTTAAACATGATAAAATAAACATAACAATTAACATGTTTATGTTAATTGTTAGGGATAAAATAAAATAGCAGAAGACTCAAACCTGAGAGCTGGAGTAAAGAGAGGTGTCTGTAATTACAGCACTAGGCCGACTGTTAACTCAGCAACACACACACACACACACACACACACACACACACACACACACACACTCCCAGATGACCCGGTGTGTCCAGGTTCAGGACTGTCGCTGATTCAGGACTTTACCTTTTCCTCCTGAGTGTGAGTGTGTTCAGGTGCAGTCAGCTCTTTGTTCTGTCTCGTCAGGGTTTTAATGAAACTCACAGATTAAAGACAGTGTGTGTGTGTGTGTGTGTGTGTGTGTGTGTGTGTGTGTGTTGAGGGTCCTCAGTGAGTTCATTATCTCCCCTCAAACCTCTGAGACTTCCTTCCTCTATTTCCTTCCTCTCTTTCTTGTCCTGTTTCTTTGTCCGGTCTCATTCAGACCGACAGATCCGTTTCAACGAGTCGACGAGTCGTTGAAGAGCTGCAGTCGAAGGTTGAACGATGGAAATCATTTAAAGTTACAGCTCTTCTCTGTAACAATAATCTGTTAGTTTACGGTTTATTTTACAGATTTGTTTTGTATTTGTTAAATACATAGAAATATTAATAAAATCACAAAAAATTTCTTGTGAATTTAATGTAAAATACAAAGAAAAATATAAACCTGTAACTGTAAATAATCATAAAATTACTGATTATTTAAGGAAGATAATGACTGTTATTACAGTTCTATAAATTTTAACATTCACATTAAAATAATAACAATCCAATAATAACAGCACTCTGCTGTAAATGTAACCTGATTATTTGTATTATAGCAGAGTTCACCTGGATTTATAGATCATTGTTTTACACTGTAAATATTTTTAATTAAACATTAAAAAGATTTAATGTAAAATTAAAGCTAAAAACTGTATTTAATTATAGAGATTTACTGTACTTTTATGAGTTGGTTTTTTTTTGGGGTTATTTTACTGTGTTTTTTGCTGCTCCAGCAGCAGTTTGGTGAAATTCTGCATATGAGAGTAACTTAAATTAACTGAATGAAATTAGTACAATTAACTTAATTTTACAGATCTAAATTGTTTGAGTTAATGAACCTAAACGGTTAAAGTTGATTGAGTTGATGTAACTCATCGAGTTTTACAGTGCAGAAACAGACGAGTCAGAATCAGGTCTCCTGTAGTTTGAATGTATGACTCATAAAACTGTGTGTGTGTGTGTGTGTGTGTGTGTGAAGGCGATCATATGACTTCTTGTCCGTCGTTCTCAGGCTGCTTCTTAAGCCAATTTAGCTGCTGCGCACACACACAGTAACCTTTAACAGTGTTAGTGTTCTCAGCAGTGTGTGGTCACATTGATCCTGTCAGCTCCTGGTGTGTGTGTGTGTGTGTGTGTGTGTGAAGAAAGAAAGTAATAAGAGTGAATAGTGTTTGCTGCATCCATACGTCTGCACTGTGTGTAATGTATAATGAACAGTCTCGCTGACGTCCCCCTCCGGTTCCTGAAGGACCGTTGTGAAGCTCAGTGTGTTCGGCCGTCCCCATCTTGGATTTTCTCAGGGGGTTTCTACGAGGGTCAATCATGGTCCCACTCGGCGAGGTTATTGTCAATCTCTTACGTGTTATCTGTGCTTGCTTTTTTGGATTTTCTGTGTAGTGAACTTAGTAAAAGGAACTGATTTATCCGCTGAACCCCCGCGTGCCCAGGTGTGTAGTCTACCAGTTATAGTGTTTGTCATCCATTATGCTGATGATACTCTGCTGTTCAGTTACAGTACAGCTGCTGTCATCGGATGTCACAGATGGTTACACTGTGTAATCAAAAGTCTGTAGTCTTGGTGACGTCCCCCATAGGTTTGTGAGGAGCTGTTCTTGGCATGAAACCAAGTCAGAAATTGTTTTATTTGGTCCCCTGAATCCATCGAGGTGACAACCTGTCCACCCTTGTTAAACCTCACGTCCTTGCTGTAATATTTGATTCCGCCTTTAAAGCAAGTTCATGTTGTCCACACCTTTAAATCCTCCCACGTAGACCTAGGCTCTCCTGTTTGTCTATAAATCCCTTCCTGGCCCGCCCCTCCTATGTCGCAGACCTCCTGATCCCTTATTCTGCATTCAGGTTGCTGATTGGTCCAGAAATGACAAACTGTAACTTTAATTTTTATCTTTGTTATCAACCTGTGTTAATATACCAGCATGTTTGTGTGTTTAATGAGTTCTTTAAGTTTAAGAGCTGCTGAACAGGCAGGAAGCATCTTAACACAGATTATACTGATAACACACACACACACACACACACACACTAATCGCTGTCTTCAAGTCATCACACACACACATCTTCAAACAATAATCCTATGAATATGATCAGGGATTTGGGCCACAACACTAATCAGACTGACATCTCTGGACAGGGATTACACACACACACACACACACACACACACACTCACTCAGCAGTGTGTTGTAATCTCTTGAAGACACACCGACTGTTTGTATAATCTGATGTCAGAGAGATAATTTCATTAATCTAAAGCGAAAATACAACAACCTGTCTGCTGTCAGGGAGACGCTGCGTTGCCACGACAGGCGTCACCCTCAGTAAACATTCAGTCAGGTGACCAACACACATTCTCACATCCTAAATTAGCTAATGCCACCAGAATGCTAGCTACCTAGATAACTAATTAGCTACATATGTAGTCACATCTTAAGTGAGCTAATATTAGCTGAACGCTAGCTGACTAACGAGTGATGTCAATGAAGGGGCGGGGCTTATTTGTACGACAGTTTGAATGGATGTTGTATGATTTGTGGTACGTTTGAGGTTCCAGGTGATATTTTGGAGGTGTAGTAAAATGCGTCTTTGTGTCAGTGAACCTCACATCGAGTGTTCAAAGTGTGTGACTGTCCTGTGGTGAGTTCAGGGACTGAGGGAGATTTGGATCTCTGTGACAGGGCTTAGGGCTGACACCAGCCCCCCTGTGTGCGCTCTCAGAGACACAAATCCTCCTCCATGGCTTCTATCTCATCTCACACGTTAAACAAAAGGAGTCTTAATCCGGCTCCTTTAATCCCCGCTGGGTTTGCAGACGCTGCGTCTGAAGGCGGCACATTAATCCCAGAGGCCACCGGGGCCGATCGCGGCGTCTCAACCCGCCGCCGGGGATCCTTTCGCTAACGGCTTTAATCCGACTGGACCGAGCGCAAACACGCGAAGGAAGTGGCGCTTTATGAAGTGGAAAACTGGAACTTTCCTTCTTCTGCTGCGGCAGATAATTCCAGCTGTGATGTGGATTTGTGGGGAGATTAAAGCGAACAAAGAATTCTGCATTTTTTAAATTACTGAAGTACAAACATGAAGCGTGAGAGTGCGGGCGGGAGGTGAGCGCAAGAACGAGGAAGAGCAGATCGAGTAAATTCAGAGCTGGAGATTAACGGCATGTTTTATTCACAGAGGATAGAATGTGTAGAGGAGGAGGAGGTCGGGATCAAACAGCACTCAAAACACCACAGAAGAAGAACAACCTGATATCAAACCTACAATGAAAGTCTGACGATTATTATTATTTAGACTTTTATTAAATAAATAATCATCAGTTTCATCTTCATCACCACCATCATCTTCATCACTACCATCTTCATGGTGATTCTCAGCAGTTTGACAGATGATTAATTTTATTTCTGCAGAGACACTTTGACTTATTAATGAAACTAGCTGAGCATGAAGGCTAACAGTCTACAGATCTGACTGACTGTAGCTGACCTGCCAGACCAGACCAGACCAGACCAGTAAACCAGGAACTGTGGACGGTCTGTTGAAGTTGCGTTCAGGTGTCGTTTAGGCTGTGTTATGTTCAGGTGTCGTTGAGGCTGTGTTGCATTCAGGTGCTGTGATCGACAGTTAGTTTGTGTCATCACTTTTTAATATTGCCCTGTGTGAAAAATTATTATCAGATTAATATTAAAGACATCATCTCACCTCCCACCACTTTATACAAATCTGTCTGTCTGTCTGTCTCTCTGTCTGTGCCGTTGGTGAAACCAAAGGAAGGAAGGGGAAGGATAAATATTTTATTAAGATTTTAAAGCTTTCTCTTTTTCCTTTTTATCATAATCGTTATGATAATTATCTGAACAGTGCTGCCAGCTAACAGATAACACACACACACACACGCACGCACACACGCACACACACACACACACACACACACACACACACACACACACACACAGTAAAGCCTACAGGGACTTCAGGCCCAGAAGCTGCTATTTAACCTATATTACTACAGTAAATATTCATACGCAGCTAATATCTGAGTGTGTGTGTGTGTGTGTGTGTGTGTGTGTGTACTGTGTGTGTGTTTAAATATTAATCATGTTTCGGGCTCGGCAGCGCTGGATTCAGCCGCTCACAGTTTGAAGCAGGTGTTCACTCAACCAAGTCGAAATGAACACAACAACAACCAACCAATCAGCAGTCAGCTGCGGGTAGCTGTGAGTCCTGGTCCAGGTCCTGGTCCTGGTTTGCATCTCAGGTCTGGTGGTCCTCAGAAGCTAAAATCACAGCTTTTTTAGTTTGGTTAAAAACTCTTGTTCACACACAGTCATCCATTAATAACACAATTAATAACATAATGTTTAATTAGGAAAGTAGTTTAAAAACAGGCACACAAAGGGCAACCATTTACAGCACACTCCTGTTAGAAACTGATCAGTGTCAGTAATCAATACTCCTATTATTAAAGCATTAATCAACCATATCAGACTTTAGCAGTTAGCTAGTGTTTCTGTAGTTGAGACAAAACATTAAAAATGATTCATATTAGCAGTTTGAATCCAACTAAAAGCTGTCTTACTGGTTTATACTGGTTGTTTTCCTCACTGTCCCAGTTAGTGTTTGACCCTGAGGAGGCGGAAACGTTGATATTTACTAGTTGAAATAAATGCACCAGAGTTGGACCCTGATTGGCCAATGAATCCGGAGAAAACGGACTGACAGTGAAGGCATCACTGGGCTCCACACGCAGAAAAGTACATTTTTTGTGGATATTTTCCGTCACATCAAACTGACACTCTGACTGCCAGCCTTCAGTCGGTGCGTTCGCTGCCGTCTGTAAACATGAGCGCTGCTGGCAGATCGGAGCGGCTTCACGCGGCCATCCAGCTGAGCGCGCTCAGTGTGTGTCGACCTCCTGCTTTCTGAGACGTCTTTGTACTGAGGACGAGTTTTTGGGTCACAGTGTGTGTGTGTGTGTGTGTCCTCGGGCTGCTCCAGACTCTTAATATGCCACCACACTCTGATTAATGATTGGCTGTATGTGTGTCAGACCGTAACCGCGGGAAACCAAGAATCACCTCTGGGATTGGCCGAGGTTAAGAGAGGTTAAAGACGCGCAGGGAGAGGTTGGATCAGTTATTCCTGCTGATATTTTCAGATCTTTTAATTCATTTGTAGGTAAAACAACTTTTATTTGACCTGATTTATCTCCTAACTGTTTTTAAAACATGAAACAAAGCTGCTTCCTGTCCCTCGCCTCACCCAACCATCACAAGGAAATATATACGTATACACCATAGCTTTGTACCGCAACATCATTTATTGTTGTTACAACATTCACTGTTTGGGGAAGCTAATGTTAATCCAGCCATGCTGAATGTCCCCAACATTAGTTAACAGCAGCTAAGACTCCTGGGGCTGATCTGGCTGGTAGATTGGCGGCGGCGCTGGACAGCGGTAGTGGCTTACAACATTCAGTCTTGTGAGAGCTGCAGTTACCTTAGCATAGCTGGAGCTGTGTCTTTCTGGCAGCAATTAGGCTCCACGCACAGAATTATAGACGAACCCTAAACTGAGTCCCCACATTGTCACTGTGTAAACAAACGTGTGTCCCCACAATATGAGTAATACAGGTCCACACACACACTCTTAGACCATTATGAGCTCTCTCTCTTTTCCCTGCAGCTCCCTTATGGCGGTCGGCCACTAATGCAAATGTGCTGTGAGCCAAGCCTGGGGGGCACTTAGACCTCCCCTCAACCCCACCCACCCTCTGCTTCTACCTGTCTGTCTCTCTACAGACAGTCTCACATCCGATCCTGTCTGTGTTTGTATATTTTACACAGATTCAGTCGTCTTCTACTGCTGGTGACGGCGTTAACTGACTGTTTCACACAAGTTATTAGTTTTACGTAATTAAACACAGAACAAATCCAACATTATTATTTCAGAGCTTTATTACTTTTTAATCACATAATAATGTTTCTACTAATTATTAAATAAAACCTAAAAAAATTTAGCAACCATCAATCAGCTGATGTTCTTATTACAGGCTGCAACGTGCTGCAAACCTCATGAAACGTGGCACACATGTTAGGAGTAAGGAAGAATTACATATTCTGTGGACCTCAGCACATCATGGGCGTGGCAACATGGCTCGACAGCGCCCCCTCTACAGCAGCTCCAGCGGCACATTTCACCAATTTGTATAACAACCGGTATATGTGTAGATCACATACTGCCAGGATTGAATGTTTTCTTGTTGCATATACTGTATTAAATAATATTACAATATACAATTATATATTATTTAGCAGATTGAACTCGGTGTGTCCACTCAGAGGGCCACATATCAGATTTTCTTGAGATAGCTTAAGGTGTCCCCCAGGGTACCAGTTTGGGACCTATTTTGTTTTGTATTTTTAATTAAAAGTATAAATGACAAAAATACACTTCTATGTCGATGACACAGTAATTTATTCCAGTCATTACAAACTACTCTGCTGAGTCTTAAATTGGTTTTAAATGCTCAGCTCATGGTCTTCTCTAAAGCTTGCTTACAGTTGCTTGATGATTTTAGTATTTTAGCATCTGATGGCAAATCCACTGATAACAAGATTTTACAGTTTTTCTCGATTGTTTACACACATTTTCTGAAAGCATGCTTCATACTCTCAGAACTCTACACACGAATCAAAAAACACACACAATGGGCAAAACCCCTCAATTCTCCTGCAAAATGAAACTTTACATTCAAAACAATGTTATTTCTTCTCAAAATGGTATTTTGTTTTCTAATGACACACACAAACCATCATATGAATAAACATTTATAAGAACCAGTTGAACACTGATGTGCTCAATGTAAAACACTATGATGAATGGAAAACACACACTTTTTTTTTTGTTCAGTGTTACACTTACTACAGACAGTAGTAAGTGTGTTGTAAAATATTTGAGAATATCGTTTTTATACTCAGAACACACAAATACACGATAACAAATATATTTTATTTTTCCCACAAAAACAATGTACACAGTGTACATCCCAACCAACACAAAGTTGCACATACAGTGGTCTACATACAAAACAACAGAAGAATTTACTGTATACAGTTACAGTAAAAACAAAAAAAAAAACATGCTGCATCCTCTCTTCTGTTTGGGTCTGGCCACAGCACCTCATCCACATCACAAGCAATGTTTTCCCTGGCCAAGCAGTGGGAGAAATATCGCCTAGCATGGCGAATCCAGCCATGAAAAGCATCAACTGCTATATCTAACCCTAACTTGTTGCCCTTTTATGCTAAAGCTCTGATTGCTAATTGTAAAACTGTGTGACAGGTGTTTGCCCGTGTGATGAGTCAGTGTGCATGGTAGGGCAATTAACTTTAGAATTTTTAATGACAGTGTGTTCTTTGTGAAAACAAGATATTTTCTTCATGAAAATTGTGCCGAATGCAGAGAATTGTGTGTAGTGTTTTGAAAAAAGTGTGTTTAAGAACTGCAATTTGAGTGTAAAGCAGGAATTGTGCTTATAGTTTAGCAGAATTGGTTCAGAGGGTTGGTGCATGAGTTACATGTTGTGGTCATTGTGTCTCAAGTACCAGTATTTGTGTGTAAACAATTGAGAAAAACTGTATTTAATGTACATAATCTAGTTTGGAAGCTCAAACTGAAAATTGGTTTTACTGCCAAGAAACAACTTGTGGAAGCTACTTTGTTGTCTGTGATTGATTACAGTGACGTATTGTATCTGCATGCTGCCTCCTCCATTAACCAGCACTGGAACATTTTTATTGTTAAAGTGATACTGGCTGAACTGCCAGCAGATCTCTGTAACCTGCTCTGTGTCGGCTCTGTTAGTTAGTGTTTGCTTTTTAAAGTCCAGGTGAAATGAAAAATGTCATTTTAAGCCTTTAAGATCACATCCTCAGTTTTATCGTACCCCTATTTAACAATGTTTGACAAAACATTCACACAAACTCAGTTTCTCTGTATTTTTATATCAGAATCCAATCATTGTGTCTGTAAAACAAAATGTGATGCGTGCTTACGTCAGCATGAACTAACTGAAACCAATGATATCACAACATTCAATCAATCTGCAACTGTTAGCCACACAGAGTGAAGATTCATTAGTTAGCTAGCTAGCTAACAGCATGGCTAGCTAGCGGATCTCACTGATTACTGTACAAACACACAACTTTATCATCGCCGTAGAAAAACACAACTTTATTATCACTTTGACAGATCTTGGGAAGACTGGATTTTCTCAATATGCACCTTGCATTGAATCACCTCCTCTCTCCTCCTTCTCTGCAGCCACCAGTTGCATCTTTTGCTGCCACATTTTGACTTTTTGTTCATATCTCTGCTCCCTGAAGCCCAACAGCCTCACACCTGCTGTTACTGTGAGAGTGTGTTACTGTGAGAGTGTGTGTTGGTGTGTTAGTGAGTCCTGTGGGAGAAGACCTTTTCAGCCTCTGCCAGGCTGAATGATCCCCCCCGCTCTCTCGCTGCTGGAGGTTAGCGATGACCTTCTGTATGGTGGGGTGAGTGGGGGTGAGGAGGGGGTGTCAGAGGGTGAGATGCAGACTCTGGTGTACTCTTCATCATCCATGACATTTACACCGCTGTGTGCGTGTGCCGTCCAGTCGTTTGTTGTATTCATTGTCCACTCCAAAATCCTCTGATTTCTCTATGGAGTCTGGTGTGCTAACAAACACCTGCTGTCTGTGCCTCTGGTCACAGACGACAATGAAACTGTTCTGAGAGAGAGATGTTTGGAATTTACAGTAAAAGAGTTATTTTTCACAGCAGCTCTTTTGATGTGAAATAGTAGGGTAAATTCCATTCTATCTGGTAAAGCACAATAAAAGCACCATGAATGGAACAGATCAATCATTGGTAACACCTGATTTTACCCTACTATTTATGTCAAAATGGCTGCTGTGAAAGAGGTGATTTGGAGGATTTTCTGTTAAAGTTTCTGTTAAGTTAAATTTGGATGTAAACTTTATTAAATATTACAGAAACACTGCTGAAGTCTTATAAGGTTGTCTGACAGTATTAGTTTGATTAATGCTTTAATAATCTGTGTATTGATTACTGATGCTGGCTGATCAGACACCACAACGACTTCACATTACAGACAGGAAGTTGCTCACAGTGAATCTCATTGAGTTTACGACACAAATAAAAAAAAAAAAATCAATTGATCGATCGTTGTTAATCGGTGACAAGATGACGAGAGAAGGTTGGGTTGGATATTGGAGGAAGATTTAGTGAGCTCCATTGAAAATGGACAGCTGAGAAGCAGACAATCTGCTGCTGTATTGATCCCTACACCACACACACACACACACACACACACACACACACACAGATTTATGATGACTCAGCCGGACAGCAAAAGTCCTCTAAATGTCTCTCTCTCTTTTACTACTTCACTTTCTCTTTGTACTCACTCATCCTCTTCACCTCTCTTCTTCTTCTTCTTCTTCTTCTTCATCTCCTCAGCGTCCAGTGTCTTCCTCCCTCCATCCTCACTGGTCATTGATCTGCTGTTGAGCTTGCGCTCCATCTTTTTGTCACTTATGTGAGTTTTTTTAAATGCAGTATTACTTATTACTGAACATAAATATTGACGTCTCTGTGTCATCAAATGCATTTATACAACAAAGTACCCAGCATGCACCAGCAAATGTCCCACAATCCCGCTGAGATGCTGATGTCAGGGAGAAAGACAACGGGAAGGAATCTTTCCTTTCTTTCTTTTGATTATCTGGAACATAGAGAGATTAATCTTACATGATTCTGGTTTATGATACGCCTTAATCTCTAATCTCTGTTCTCATAAACCCTTTCTGTCTGTTTGTGTGTGTGTATTTAAAGAAGTCCATCTGTTGACTCTTTTTGATGAAAATTCACCCTCATTTACATATCTGTCTGTCTACGGTAACAGATTATCTG
This sequence comes from Dicentrarchus labrax, assembly GCF_905237075.1. Lineage (NCBI taxonomy): Eukaryota > Metazoa > Chordata > Actinopteri > Moronidae > Dicentrarchus > Dicentrarchus labrax. Next base: position 1,551,403 of record NW_026136721.1, read on the forward strand.
TCTTATATTAACAGCAAATACATATCGAAGTGACACCGTGGTAGAGGTTTAAATCTATCAGGTTATATAGAGAAAAGCTGTGGACTGAGAACGCCACCCTGAGGGACGGCACAGAGGACACAGCCTGTCATTTCTGCCATTAGAGTGTCTGTCACTACAAAATAATATCAAAAAAGGAAGTTTGATGAGGTTGTGAAACAGCGTGGGATCATCGGAGTTGAAAACTTAATTAATAAAAAGTTTTCATGTTAACTCAAAACTTTGAAATTAAATGTCAAAATAATAAGCTGGGGAAGAAGTGAAGTTAGTAACATGTATTAATGGGACAAGAATGTATATAAATTTTACAGAGAGCCAGTGCAGAGAAGCTAATACAGGAGAGATATGATCTCTTTTTCTAGTTCCTGTCAGTACTCGTGCTGCACTGTTTTGAATTAATTGGAGCTTCTTAATGGACTTATTGGGGCAACCTGATAATAAAGAGTTGCAGTAATCCAGCCTTGAAGTAACAAATGCATGGATTAGTTTTTCTGCATCTGTCTGTGATAGTATGTGTCTAATTTTTGTAATATTGCATAGATGAAAGAAGGCAGTCCTAGAGGTCTGCTTTATGTGGGAATTAAATGACAAATCCTGATCAAAGATAACTCCAAGATTCCTGACAGTGGTGCTAGAGGCCAAGGTAATGCCATCTAGAGTAACTATATCTTTAGACAGTGAGTCTCTAAGGTTTTTGGGGCCAAGTACAAGAACTTCAGTTTAACATCAGAAAATTGCAGCTCATCCAGGATTTTATGTCCTTAAGACATGTTTGTAATTTAGATAATTAATTAATTTCATCGGGCTTGATTGATAGATATAACTGTGTATCATCTGCATAACAGTGAAAGTTAATGGAGTGATTCCTAATAATGTTGCCTAAAGGGAGCATATATAAAGTAAATAGTATTGTAAGTACAGATAAGTACAGAACCTTGTGGAACTACTGACTAACTGTAGCATTCATTGAAGTTTCATCAACATGTACAAACTGCGAACAATCTGTTAAGTAGGGGTGGGTGATATGGGCAAAAAATAATATCTCGTTATTTTTGGGGATTTTGGCGATAACGATAATCAGTTGATATCCTTTAAAATGTGATTGGAATTGTCTGAGTTAGGGCTTGTGTCCACCAAACGTGTTTTTAGCGCTGAGAGTGCTCAAAAACAAATTTTCCGAGCGCCCAGCGGTGTTAAAAGTTGAACAGATTTCAACTTGAAGCGATTTGAGCACTGCGCTAAAAAACCATCTCCGCTGAAATCCTTTTACCGCTGAAGGCGCTTAGCGCTCTAAACGCTGAAGCTCATAGGATTTGTATCGGCACTAAATCATCTGAAGTACCGGGAGCTTCAGGGACTGGAGGTGCTTGCATTTTCTCTCTACCATCACAACGCGCTGCTAAACTGTTGCAAGGAGGATGCTAGCGAGAGGTCACGTGATCACGTCATGTGATCACGTAGGCCCACTAGTCGTGTGACTGAATCCTGCCATGCTGTAGAGAGCGTTGCTGCACCGTGTATTAATGGATGTGAGGAGTTTCTGCGTGCGTTTCAATAATTTTGGCGAAGTAATTTAAATACTCGATAATGGAAATTTGCACATCGTCAAAACAACAATGACGATATTATCGCAAACGATATATATCGCCCACCTCTACTGATAAGTATGACTTAAACCAGCTTAGTGCGGTTCCTTTAATGCCAATTTGATGCTCAAGTCTCTGTAAAAGAATATTATGGTCAATGGTGTCAAATGCAGCACTAAGATCTAATAATACAAGTACAGAGACAAGTCCATTGTCAAAAGCAGTCAGAAGGTCATTATTAACTTTAACCAGAGCTGTAAGTATATATTTGGGTTTACAATGACTGCCATGTTGACTGACAGACGTGATGTGGTTCAGTGCGGATGGAGGCGGAGCCTGACAGTGGACGTACAGCAGGCTGACAGCCGGCGTCCTCTGGGTCTGAGTCTGACTGATGAGGACAGACAGCGGACACACGGAGACACTCACACCTCCGCTGGCCATCAGCACTCACACATACACTCAACCTGCTTTGTGTCCTGAAAATAACAACAAATAACTGGTCCAGGGTCCTGGGTGTGTACCTGGTTTTGGTCCATGGTCCTGGGTGTGTACCTGGTTTTGGTCCAGGGTTCTGGGTCTGTACCTGGTTTTGGTCCAGGGTCCTTGGTCTGTACCTGGTTTTGGTCCATGGTCCTGGGTCTGTACCTGGTTTTGGTCCATGGTCCTGGGTGTGTACCTGGTTTTGGTCCAGGGTCCTTGGTCTGTACCTGGTTTTGGTCCAGGGTCCTGGGTCTATCAGCTGTTTCCTGGTTGGTTTCACAGTTAAGTTATAATTTGTGTAACAGTGAGTTTATGTTGCAGGAAATGTTCTCCAGAGGTTCCTGTTAGCTCATGAGAACAATGCTGTGTGTGTAAGTGTGTCAGAGTGAGTGTGTGAGAGAGAGTGTGTGTGTGTGTGTGTGTGTGTGTGTGTGTGTGTGTGTGTGTTGGGAGGGGGTTCCCAGCAGTTGTTTCTCAACAGTTCGTCTGTGATGTTTTCAGCTGAAATGTCGCTGCAGACATGTTGTGTCCTGCAGGTTTCCTCCTCCTCCTCCTCCTCCTCTTCCTCCTCCTCGTCCTTGCCAGAAGGAGTTACAGCCCAGAGGGAGGAGGAGGAACGGGGGGAGACTTGAGGGGGAGACGGAGATAATCTGAGTGTGTAAATTACAGGGTAATTATTAGTAATTAGCATATTATTCTAATACCGTCATATAGACAGCCTCAAGTACAGCCAGATAACAGTGATAGCACAACAACACACAGACTCTCACACACACACAGTAACACACACACACACACACACACACACACACCTACATACATACACACACACACACACACCCAGAGGCACTGCACTGACTGCTGCATTATTCATGTTTAGCCAGAGGCGAGTTAGCTCGCTGTGCTAACACTAACGCTGTTAGGGCCCAGTTACTGTTCACACACACACACACACTTTCAAGGGCATCAAACTATTTGTAGTGTGTGTGTTTGTTACTGTGTGTTACTGTGTGTGTGTGTGTGTGTGTGTGTGTGTGTGTTGGGTGTGTGTTGGGTGTGTGTGTGTGTGTGTGTGTGTGTGTGTGTGTGTGTGTGTGTGTGTGTGTTGGGTGTGTGTTGGGTGTGTGTGTGTGTGTGTGTGTGTGTGTGTTGGGTGTGTGTTGGGTGTGTGTGTGTGTGTGTGTGTGTGTGTTGGGTGTGTGTGTGTGTGTGTGTGTGTGTGTGTGTGTGTGTGTGTGGGTGTTACTGTGTGTGTGTGTGTGTGTGTGTTTATGTGTGTGTGTGTGTGTGTGTGTGTGTTGGGTGTGTGTGTGTGTGTGTGTGTGTGTGTTTATGTGTGTGTGTGTGTGTGTGTGTGTGTTTGTGTGTGTGTGTGTTGGGTGTGTGGGTGTTACTGTGTGTGTGTGTGTGTGTGTGTGTGTGTTTATGTGTGTGTGTGTGTGTGTGTGTGTGTGTTTGTGTGTGTGTGTGTTGGGTGTGTGTGTGTGTGTGTGTGTGTGTGTTTATGTGTGTGTGTGTGTGTGTTTGTGTGTGTGTGTGTTTGTGTGTGTGTTGTTTGTGTGGGTGTTACTGTGTGTGTGTGTGTGTGTGTTGGGTGTAGTCACTGTGTTGAACTTTGTCTTTAATCAGTGTTTCTTTTTATAGACATTACTACACCGAGGAAACATTCCTCTCCTCCTCTACCTCCTCCTCTCCTCCTCTACCTCCTCCTCTACCTCCTCCTCTACCTCCTCCATCTCCTCCTCTCCTCCTCTACCTCCTCCTCTACCTCCTCTACCTCACCCTCTACCTCCTCCTCTACCTCCTCCTCTCATCCTCTACCTCCTCCTCTACCTCACCCTCTACCTCCACGTCTACCTCCTCCTCTCATCCTCTACCTCCTCCTCTACCTCCTCCTCTCATGCTCTACCTCCTCCTCTACCTCACCCTTTACCTCCTCCTCTACCTCCTCCTCTCATCCTCTACCTCCTCCTCTACCTCCTCTACCTCCTCCTCTACCTCCTCCTCTACCTCCTCCTCTCCTCCTCTACCTCCTCCTCTACCTCCTCCTCTCATCCTCTACCTCCTCCTCTACCTCCTCCACCTCCTCCTCTCCTCCACTACCTCCTCTACCTCACCCTCTACCTCCTCCTCTACCTCCTCCTCTCATCCTCTACCTCCTCCTCTACCTCACCCTCTACCTCCACGTCTACCTCCTCCTCTCATCCTCTACCTCCTCCTCTACCTCCTCCTCTCATGCTCTACCTCCTCCTCTACCTCACCCTCTACCTCCTCCTCTACCTCCTCCTCTCATCCTCTACCTCCTCCTCTACCTCCTCCTCTACCTCCTCTACCTCCTCCTCTACCTCATGCTCTACCTTCTCCTCTACCTCATCCTCTACCTCCTCCTCTACCTCTTCTACCTCATCCTCTACCTCCTCTACCTCATGCTATGCCTCCTCTACCTCCTCTACCTCATGCTCTACCTCTCCCTCTACCTCCTCCTCTACCTCCTCCTCTCATCCTCTACCTCCTCCTCTACCTCCTCCTCTCATGCTCTACCTCCTCCTCTACCTCCTCCTCTCATCCTGTACCTCCTCCTCTACCTCCTCTACCTCCTCCTCTACCTCATGCTCTACCTTCTCCTCTACCTCATCCTCTACCTCATCCTCTACCTCCTCCTCTACCTCTTCTACCTCATCCTCTACCTCCTCTACCTCATGCTATGCCTCCTCTACCTCCTCTACCTCATGCTCTACCTCTTCCTCTACCTCCTCTATCTCATCCTCTACCTCAACCTCTACCTCATGCTCTACCTCCTCTACCTCAAACTCTACTTCCTCCTCTACCTCAAGCTCTACCTCCTCTACCTCCTCCTCTGCCTACCTCAAACTCTACCTCATGCTGTACCTCCTCTACCTCATGCTCTACCTCCTCCTCTGCCTCCTCCTCTCCTACTTTATCTCCTCTTCTTTCCTTCCTCACTTGCCCTCCATCTTTACCTTCTTCTTCCCTCCTGTTTTCTGTCTTTCCTGTCTGAACTCATCCGTCCGTCAAACAAACAGAATCTGTTGTTTTCTCTGTGACTGTGTGTGTCTGTGTGTGTGTGTGTGTGTGTGTGTGTGTGTGTGTGTGTGTGTGTGTGTCTGTGTGTGTGTGTCTGTGTCTGTGTGTGTGTTACCAGCTAAATGCCACCACTGCTGTCTGTCACAGTGTGTGTGTCCACTGTCACATCCAATCACACACACACACACACACACACAGCCCCAGGGGCTGCTGGGAGCTGCCCGTGTCACCGGCCCTGCCTGTCCGGTCTCGTCCAATCAACTCTCAAGGTTTGGTTTTCGCAGGTTGTTAGCATTAGCACATGCTAACGGCTCACTGCCCACACAGATAATAACACACACATTAGATCAGCCTCGTTACACACTGCTAATTGCTGTGTATGTGTGTGTCAGTGTGTGTGTCAGTGTGTGTGTGTGTGTGTGTGTGTGTCACTATGTGTGTGTGTGTGTGTGTGTGCGATGGACAGACAAAGAGAGGAAGGAAAGGGGCTGCTTCCTGAAGGAGTCTGATGCACACACACACACACACACACACACACACACACACACACACACAGTGATCAACAGAGGCTTCAGGTTTACTCGTCAGTAATCAATAATAATCAATATACCAGCAGGAGCCACTTTCCCTGTTTCCCTGCGCTGCTTTCTGATGGATCTGTTTAATGTGAACGTTGAACCACCATGTTTTATTTGTGGTTGTTTTTTTTAATTAAAGCTCCAGTGTGTCACATAAATATAATAATAATAATAATAAGGTCACCATAGGTATGTTTTCATTAGTGTTTAATCAGCTGAACATTAGAGGGAGTGGGTCCTCTGCTGGCGGAGTCCGCCATGTTTCTACGGTATCCCAGAACAGACAAACTAAACAAATAGGGACATTTGTGTGAAGGATTCTTCTTTTCAGCTGAATATGCACTAATGGAAACTTCCCTATAAACATTACAGTGTGTGACAGAAAGAGACTGTACTGTAATATGTTGCACACTTTAAAATGTTTTCCTGCCAATATTTCGAATGAATGAAAACAGCTTCAGTTCATCCTGTTTCCTCAACGTCTCTGTCTTTCTTTGTCCATTTTCCATCCTAGTCTGGTCTTCGGGGCGGACAGGAACATGACTCTGCTCAGTGGACGTGGTTCATACGTGATCTACTGCGTTTCCTCCTGAAACGCTGCGAGAGCTGCGTCGTTAACATTCAGCTGCTCGCCCAGCATTGGGTATTACCGAACAACAACACTCTGTGTGAGAGACATCACAGCGGCAGCCTCAACACCTCCAAAGCAAACTTTATTTAACACCAGTGCAGAGACAGTAACGGGGCCATCACTGCGGCGGGCTCTGCTGCCAATGAACGAATGAAAGGATGAATAAACACAGTGAGCAGCTTCAGAGAGAGACGAGAGGAAGGAGGGAGAAACCACAGAGAGAGAGAGAGAGAGAGAGAGAGAGAGAGACATTTTCCTAATCAGGACCAGATGGTTTCATTCAGACTTACATACTTCAGAGCGAGGGAGGGCGGGCAAGCATTAGAAACACAGACGACAGAGAGAGAGAGAAGGGAAGAAAGAGAGATGAAAAGAGAGGAAGAGTTGGTAAAAGAAGACGAGTGCGGCTCCACCCAGGCGCTCTGCCAGCTGACTGTGTGTGTGTGTGTGTGTGTGTGTGTGTGTGTGTGTGTGTGTGTGTGTGTGTGATTGGCTGGTAATAGATTACAGTGGTGAGCAGAGGTCTAATCCGGCCCACCAGCACTTCAGCTAAATGCTATCGCCTCTCCACGGACACTCCTCCTTCCTGCGTCTTTCTTCTTCTTCTTTCTTCTTCTTCTTCTTCTTCTTCACACAACTTCTTCTCTGTGTGCAGCCAGAGTCCTGCACCGAGTCGGAGATCTCTGGGTAACCAAACATCTTCCTAGTGGACCAGCAGTGGTTAGATAGAGCCAGCAGTGGTCCTGATATGTGAACAGGTCTGTGACTCTGATAAAAGATGTCGACTGAGACTCACAGACCATAAACTGTACGACAACCAGCCTCTGTGACGCCCCCACAGGTCTGTGAAGCTCAGTCAGGAATTCAATTTCGCTTTAAACGTTTCAGTCAAACTCTTCAGTTTATAAAGAAAGGAATAATAATTAAAGACAACTGACCTTTTTTTAAGGCTCAAAAACCAAAATACTTATACTAATAATGATAATAGTAATAATATTAAAAACAATAACAATAACAATAATAATAACACCATCTTGGCAGTCCTGACTCCGCCGGCACACGGCTGATCCAACAATGGTCAAAGAGGCGGAGCTAAATGAAGGCTGGTTACTGAAACACCCACTTGTCACTCAAAGTGACCACACCCTTAATTATTCCTAACTTTAATGAACTTAATATAATTTAAAGAGGGAATATAGAATATAATATGGAGCCTCTAGTGGCCGTTAGAGGAACTGCAAGTCGGCTGTCTCTCTCTCACCAACCCACCTCTCTGCGTCTCCATGGCAACCACCGGACGTGTCTCGACTAGCATACCTTCCCTCTGAGCAGCGAGAGGTCAGAGGTCACAACCGGCATTCAGGCACACACACGCGTGTACAATTAGTGTTGCTCTGAGGTCACAGTAACCACGGCAACAGCAACACCCCGAAATACGTGTGTGAGTGTGTGTGACATTTCATCCTGACACTCATTTCCTGTCTGCAAACAGCTGCTCGTTCAAACTTAAACAGCTTTATGACACACGGACACACTGTGTGTGTGTGTGTGTGTGTGTGTGTGTGTTTGTGTTTTTGTGTGTGTGTGTGTGTGTGTGTGTGTGTGATTTTCAAGATAAAAGCTTGAGTTGAATCTTCAGACTGCTTTTTTATCCAACCAACAGTTTGATATTAACATAATATTCAGTTTCATATAATATGAAACTATAATCTGCACTTATAAATTAATCAATAGCAGCATTAATAACATCATGTTTAATCAGAAAAGTTCTTTAAAAAGATAACGATCCTGATCAGTAATCAATACTCCCATTATAAAGCATCAATCAACCTGATCAGCCTTCAGCAGTTAGCTAGTGTTTCTGTAGTGGAGACTAAACGTTAACAATGATCCATATCAGCAGTTTGAATCCAACTAAAAGCTCCCTGCACCAAACTCCCTTTAAGAAATATCACATTTTAACAATTCCTCACGTGTTCGTAACAACACGTAACTCTAGAAACACGAGCTAAAGTCCGTCATATGTCCACAGTCTGACTGTCAATACAGGATCAATATCATCCATAAAGATACAGTGTATACTGATCAATATCATCCATAAAGATACAGTGTATACTGATCAATGATCCATAAAGATACAGTGTACACTGATCAATAATCAATAAAGATACAGTGTATAGTACTATATTACTGTATATACTGTGGTTCCGTTGTGTACTTTTTGTCTTGACTGTGGTTAGTGTTGAGTGTTTAAAGGGTTAATGATCCTCACAGTGCGACAACTTTTAGGAGAGGACTTGTAGTTATTGATCAGGAGACTGGAGACAATCAATAGCTGCACATTATGATTAATTACTGCTGCTGTACACACACACACACACACACACAGGGTTGGTATGTGGTGGAAACATTCATCTGTGTGTCTGTCTGTATCAGTATTATCAGTAGTATCAGTAGTATCAGTACCGTCAGTAGTATCAGTACTATCAGTAGTATCAGTACCATCAGTACCATCAGTAGTATCAGTACCATCAGTACCATCAGTACTATCAGTAGTATCAGTACCATCAGTACCATCAGTAGTATCAGTACCATCAGTACCATCAGTAGTATCAGTATTATCAGTACCATCAGTACCATCAGTACCATCAGTACTATCAGTAGTATCAGTACCATCAGTACCATCAGTACCATCAGTATTATCAATATTATCAGTACCATCAGTACCATCAGTGTTATCAGTACCATCAGTAGTATCAGTACCATCAGTACCATCAGTAGTATCAGTATTATCAGTACCATCAGTATTATCAGTATTATCAGTACCATCAGTACCATCAGTACCATCAGTATTATCAATATTATCAGTACCATCAGTACCATCAGTACCATCAGTAGTATCAGTACCATCAGTACCATCAGTATTATCAGTACCATCAGTAGTATCAGTGCTACAGACTCATCTACAGTTCAGTGTCGGGCGATCAAGAGGCTGAGATTGCTTTTCTGTGTGTTTTCCTTTGAGAGAGAGAATTTGTGTGTGTGTGTGTGTGTGTGTGTGTGTGTGTGTGTGTTCAGTTTATTATATAGATGCAAATTCATAGAAGCAGATTAAACAGATTGTGTCTCGTATCTGTTGATGAGCTAACACTGTCCTGAGGGATGTGTGTGTGTGTGTGTGTGTGTGTGTGTGTGTTTAATGTGCCTTCTGTTACAAAGAAAGAAAATGAACCTTGCAGCTATTTAATGTCAGAGCTTTGAGATGACAGCTACACACACACACACAGAGTTAGTGTGAAAGGAGGGATTTAGACGTCTTTGAGTCTCTGAGGAAGAGGAGGGTGTACGTCTATTATCTGTGTGTGTGTGTGTGTGTGTGTGTGTGTGTGTGACCAGCAGAGAGGATGCTGGGAAATGGTAATGAACTGGAACTGTCTCACTCTGAACAACATTATATGTTTACAAGCTGTTCTCTCTGTTCACAACCAGAGAATACAGAAAGTCTGTTGGTCCGTTATTACAGTGTACATGTTACCATAGTAACCAGTGCCTGTAAATGCTACTGTAGTAACAAGCGCCTGTAAATGTTACCGTAGTAACAACCTTCTGTAAATGTTACCTTAGTAACCAGTGCCTGTAAATGTTACCTTAGTAACCAGTGCCTGTAAATGCTACCGTAGTAACAAGATTCTGTAAATGTTACCGTAGTAACAAGCGTCTGTAAATGTTACCTTAGTAACCAGTGCCTGTAAATGCTACCGTAGTAACAAGCATCTGTAAATGTTACCTTAGCAACCAGTGCCTGTAAATGCTACCGTAGTAACAAGCGCCTGTAAATGTTACCGTAGTAACAACCTTCTGTTAATGTTACCGTAGTAACAAGCGTCTGTAAATGTTACCGTAGTAACAAGCGTCTGTAAATGTTACCTTAGTAACCAGTGCCTGTAAATGCTACCATAGTAACAAGCTTCTGTAAATGTTACTGTAGTAACAAACGTAAGGGGCGCCCGGTTAGCTCAGTGGGTAGAGCTAGCGACCCATGTACCAAGGCTGAGTCCTGAGGGTTCGAATCTGACCTGCACTTTGCTGCGTGTCATCCCCTCTCTCTGTCCCCCTTTCCTGTCTGCTTTCAGCTGTCACTGTCATAAAGGCAATAAAAGTCCCCCCCCAAAAAAGGGTCTGTAAATGTTACCGTAAATGTCACCGTAGTAACAAGCGTCTGTAAATGTCACCATAGTAACAAGCATCTGTAACAAGCGTCTGTAAATGTCACTGTAGTAAGAAGCGTCTGTAAATGTCACCGTAGTAACAAGCATCTGTAACAAGCGTCTGTAAATGTCACCGTAGTAACAAGCATCTGTAACAAGCGTCTGTAAATGTCACCGTAGTAACAAGCATCTGTAACAAGCGTCTGTAAATGTCACCGTAGTAACAAGCATCTGTAACAAGCGTCTGTAAATGTCACTGTAGTAAGAAGCGTCTGTAAATGTCACCGTAGTAACAGACACTGGACAATAGCTCATGGACACAATGAGTTTGATGGCGGGGAACCTCTGGGGCTGTTAGGTAACAGTGTTGGTTTTTAAGTAGACGTACTTTTGAGAAAGGATTTGTAATTCGTGTTTGAAATGTCTCTCTGTCACTGTCTGTCTCTTCCTGTCTGTCTCTCTGAGGCATGAGCAAAATAACTGAGCACCTTTCTGTCTGTCTTTCAGCCTGTCTGTCTGGTCAGTCACCAGACTGCACTCTGGTCCAGTCCAAAGAGGATGACTTCGATTGGGAACAAGGAGACACCCGGGACCGACCGTCCAGCAACCCCTGGATCCCTGCAGGTCTGTCCATCTGTCTCTCTGCTTCTCTGACTACCTGTCTGTCTGTCTGTCCAGCTGTCTGTTGTAAGCACACGCAGGATTGTTCATTCTTGCAGGAGGTGTTCCTCAGGGAACCTTTGTGGGTTCTGTGAAGTTAAAATCTTTATTCAATTTAAAGTTGTGACTGCTGGTGCGTTTACTGTCATTCAGTTAAACAGAAAATTAATGTGTGACTCTCAAAAGATAATCCAGCAGTTACGGAGCAACATGAGGATCCCTTCATGGCAGCAGAAGTACAGAAAATGTTTCCCACATAGCCCTAATTCCCCTCCGTACAGACTGAAAACTGAAGTAGATGATGCTAACATGTTAGCTAAAATTTCTACATCCTGCAGTTATTGAGCAACATGAAGTCCAGTGTTGTCTCTCTTTTAGCTCTGTGTTTGGAGGGAAATATCTGTGTCTTCCAGTGGTCGACTGATGGCTGATATTTAATGCTGATATATTTCCATTATTGCATTCATATTACAGTCTAATATACATGTTTATTAAATATAAAATAACATTAGGTTATGCTGCAGATTTCAGAATGTGCATTATAACATATACAATATATATACACACCTATACATACACCCACATGATCCGTGTGTCTTCAAATCCCACAAGAGCATTTCAGAGGCGGAGTGTCTTCAGAGCGTGTTGCCTGCGTGACGTTGTTGTTGTAGCTGTTGGTGTTTACTTGTGTACTGTGTCAGTAAAAAGGAAACCAAATGGTGTTTCTGTTTTAAAATCTCCTCTAATTGACTGACTTCCTGTCAGTGTGATCTGCTCTGTGCTGGTTGACGTGAGGGGGTCGCAGCTTCCGTCCAAAAAAGACCAGCTGTGTATTCTACCTAGAGGCACTGCTGGGACGCTCTGCGGCGCTTCAGGTTTAATTAAGAGCATTGTCTAGAACGGGCGCCATCAGCTCCAGCGACTGTGGTCCCACCCTGAATGCGTCGCAGCAGTGTGCAGTGGATCTTGGGGGTCTTCGCCATCTTCCCAAAGCTGCAGGCTGCCTCACAGACGAGGCAGCCTGCAGATGTGTCATAGGCTGATGCCGATGATCTCGAAAAAGCCAGGCCATGGTCCCGATTCTCATTGGTTATCCACCAGCTGGCCTCTCACTGTGTGTCTGCTGTTTGCTGTACAGTGGCTTTATATGGCTTTTATTGTGAAAGGGAAGCTGAGAGTGAGCTGAAACTCACTCTAAAGCTTCAGCTGCCACTCATGTTGGGTTCATACACTGAAGCTATACAATACAGACGGAGGTGTTGAACAGAGTATGACGAACAATTGCTCCTTTAATGCAGCCTCTCAGTTGGACGGTTTGTTCCTGAAGGCAGCACGAGAGAGAAAAGGCTGCTGCAGCTTTTGTGTTATCGCCTATTGACCTGCCACAGTTTGTGCTCTGAGTTATAGACGGACAGAAACACTGAACCCGGAGAGATAGCAGCGAGTGTGTGAGTGTGTGTGTGAGCGTAACCCACTGACGAATGAGAATGCAGCGCTCTTAAATCACTGAGCCAATCACGTGAGAGACAGGCTGAGCGAGGACACACAGAGAGGAGGTGGTTACTGTCCTGTTTAACATGATTTATAGGAGGAGAGGAGGAGAGAGGGGGGAGGTGGAGAGGAGAGAGAGGAGTTTGTCACCTCCTTTCTTTTCAATAAAGAGGAGCTTTGTGTGTGTGACTAATTGCAGCCAATCAGACACACACACTTGCTCCTCCTCTTCCTCCTCCTCTTCCTCCTCTCTGTGGTCGATCTCCTCCCGGCTGATATGTGGAGCAGGGAGCAGGGCAAGGCAGGGCATTAAATCTAACTAACCCTCCACCACGAGCGGGAGAGCGAGGTGGAGGCAGATAGGGAGAGAGAGAGAGAGAGAGAGAGAGAGAGAGAGACAGATGGAGCAGGACTGCAGCTGGTGATACTCTGTGTGTGTACTAGTACTACAGTACTACTACAGTACTACATTATAACTACAGTACTACAGTACTACATTATAACTGCAGTACTACAGTACTACAGTACTACATTATAACTACAGTACTACAGTACTACATTATAACTACAGTACTACATTATAACTGCAGTACTACAGTACTACAGTACTACATTATAACTACAGTACTACAGTACTACATTATAACTACAGTACTACATTATAACAACAGTACTACAGTACTACAGTACTACATTATAACTACAGTACTACTACAGTACTACATTATAACTACAGTACTACAGTACTACAGTACTACATTATAACTGCAGTACTACAGTACTACAGTACTACATTATAACTGCAGTACTACAGTACTACAGTACTACATTATAACTACAGTACTACAGTACTACATTATAACTACAGTACTACATTATAACTGCAGTACTACAGTACTACAGTACTACATTATAACTACAGTACTACAGTACTACATTATAACTACAGTACTACATTATAACAACAGTACTACAGTACTACAGTACTACATTATAACTACAGTACTACTACAGTACTACATTATAACTACAGTACTACAGTACTACAGTACTACATTATAACTGCAGTACTACAGTACTACAGTACTACATTATAACTGCAGTACTACAGTACTACAGTACTACATTATAACTACAGTACTACAGTACTACATTATAACTACAGTACTACATTATAACTGCAGTACTACAGTACTACAGTACTACATTATAACTACAGTACTACATTATAACTACAGTACTACAGTACTACAGTACTACATTATAACTACAGTACTACAGTACTACATTATAACTACAGTACTACAGTACTACTACAGTACTACATCATAACTACAGTACTACAGTACTACATTATAACTACAGTACTACATTATAACTACAGTACTACATTATAACTCCAGTACTACAGTACTACAGTACTACATTATAACTACAGTACTACAGTACTACATTATAACTACAGTACTACATTATAACTACAGTACTACAGTACTACTACAGTACTACATTATAACTACAGTACTACAGTACTACTACAGTACTACAGTACTACTACAGTACTACATTATAACTACAGTACTACTACAGTACTACAGTACTACTACAGTACTACATTATAACTACAGTACTACAGTACTACAGTACTACTACAGTACTACATTATAACTACAGTACTACAGTACTACATTATAACTACAGTACTACTACAGTACTACATTATAACTACAGTACTACAGTACTACATTATAACTACAGTACTACAGTACTACATTATAACTACAGTACTACAGTACTACAGTACTACTACAGTACTACATTATAACTACAGTACTACAGTACTACTACAGTACTACAGTACTACATTATAACTACAGTACTACAGTACTACATTATAACTACAGTACTACTACAGTACTACATTATAACTACAGTACTACAGTACTACAGTACTACTACAGTACTACATTATAACTACAGTACTACAGTACTACATTATAACTACAGTACTACTACAGTACTACATTATAACTACAGTACTACAGTACTACATTATAACTACAGTACTACATTATAACTACAGTACTACAGTACTACAGTACTACTACAGTACTACAGTACTACTACAGTACTACATCATAACTACAGTACTACAGTACTACATTATAACTACAGTACTACAGTACTGCTACAGTACTACATTATAACTACAGTACTACAGTACTACTACAGTACTACAGTACTACAGTACTACATTATAACTACAGGGCTACTACAGTACTACATTATAACTACAGTAATACAGTACTACTACAGTACTACAGTACTACATTATAACTACAGTACTACTACAGTACTACATTATAACTACAGTACTACAGTACTACTACAGTACTACATTATAACTATAGTACTACAGTACTACATTATAACTACAGTACTACTACAGTACTACATTATAACTACAGTACTACAGTACTACATTATAACTACAGTACTGCATCATAACTACAGTACTACAGTACTACATTATAACGACAGTACTACAGTACTACATTATAACTACAGTACTACAGTACTACTACAGTACTACATTATAACTACAGTACTACATTACTACATTATAACTACAGTACTACAGTAATACAGTACTACATTATAACTACAGTACTACAGTACTACAGTACTATATTATATCTACAGTACTACATTATAACTACAGTACTACAGTACTACTAGAGTACTACATTATAACTACAGTACTACAGTACTACTACAGTACTACAGTACTACTGACAGTACTACATTATAACTACAGTACTACAGTACTACATTATAACTACAGTACTACATTATTACTAGCTTAGCTAGTTAGCTAATTAAAAAGCATTTTGCTAGCATAAGCTATCAGATGTGAGCTAACTAGTGTAGAAATGAGATACAGCGCCCACTATAGTGCTAACCCTGACCAACCTTAAAGAGCTGGTGGTCTGTCAGCCAGTCAGTACACAGCAGGGTAATTTCCAGGGTAGTATGTAGGGGGCGCTAGCAGGGCCTCATAATGTGCATCTGCTTTACTTCATTCACTTTGAAACAGACACACTTCTTAATGTGTTCTCACTCTGGGAAAGAACAAAGTCTGAGCTGCTGCAGCTGCTGTTCTCTGCTGGAACCTGGTTTAATACTGCACACACACACACAGACACACACACCCACACACGCACACACACACACACACACACACACACACACACACACACAGACACACACACACACAGACACACAGACACACACACAGACACACACACACACACAGACACACAGACACACACACACACACACACACACACCCAGACACACAGACACACAGACACACACACACACACACACACAGACACACACACACGCACACACACACAGACACGCACACACACACACACACACACACACACACACACACACACACACACACACACACACACACACACACACACACACACACACACACACACACACACACACACACAGACACACACACACACACACACACACACACACACACACACACACTGAGGCATCGATTGACCAGTGATTGCAGGCTCCATTTAATGTTCTTATAAATGGTACAAGTTCAATCTAATCTGAACCATGTAGCGCTCTCTGCTGTCAGTGTGAACAACAGTAATCTCCTCTAATACCCTTTACTGCCACACACACACACACACACACACAGACACACAGACACACACACACACACACACACACACACACACACACACAGACACACACAGACACACACACACACACACACACAGACACACAGACACACACACACACACACAGACAGACACACACAGACACACACACACACACACACACACACACACACACACACACACACACACACACACAGACACACACAGACACACACACACACACACACACACACACAGACACACACACACACACACACACACACACACACACACACACTGATTGGTTCCTGTGACTCGTTAGCGGTCTGCAGACGAGCTGAGTTCTAACAAACTGCAGAGCCTCACATTCTTTTCATGTTCTGAATGTTCTAACGAGATCTTCTACGTTTGGTTTATGGCGCCTGACCGCATGCTCGCCATAAGATAAAAATAAACAACGGTATCAGTGTCAGAGACCAGAACCAAACTGTGACATCATGGATATATTTAGTCCCCATGGTTGTTTCAGCTGGCTGCTAGCTTAGCATGACAGTAACATTATACAACATCTACAGCTGTAAAAACTACTGCTCCCATAAAGCTTTCAGTGTCGCTGAGGCTCATGGGATACGCTCTGTGGCCTCACGATGAACATATCGTTCTCTAATGTTTGTTGTTGCACAAAGCAATAACAGCAACAGTCCACCTGCATTTGACAGGTTAACCCTAACCCTAAAGGAACACAGTGGAATAACAGCAAAACAAATCAGCCGGTTCTGCCTGTACACAGCCGGTTCCTCTGCTGTTCTACCTGTACACAGCCGGTTCCTCTGCTGTTCCGTCTGTACACAGCCGGTTCCTCTGCTGTTCCGTCTGTACACAGCCGGTTCCTCTGCTGTTCCGCCTGTACACAGCCGGTTCCTCTGCTGTTCTACCTGTACACAGCCGGTTCCTCTGCTGTTCCGCCTGTACACAGCCGGTTCCTCTGCTGTTCCGCCTGTACACAGCCGGTTCCTCTGCTGTTCCGTCTGTACACAGCCGGTTCCTCTGCTGTTCCGCCTGTACACAGCCGGTTCCTCTGCTGTTCCACCTGTACACAGCCGGTTCCTCTGCTGTTCTACCTGTACACAGCCGGTTCCGCTGCTGTTCTGCCTGTACACAGCCGGTTCCTCTGCTGTTCTACCTGTACACAGCCGGTTCCTCTGCTGTTCCGCCTGTACACAGCCGGTTCCT
The DNA here is from genome assembly GCF_905237075.1 of Dicentrarchus labrax. Classification (NCBI taxonomy): domain Eukaryota; kingdom Metazoa; phylum Chordata; class Actinopteri; family Moronidae; genus Dicentrarchus; species Dicentrarchus labrax. The sequence continues at coordinate 1,569,052 of NW_026136721.1, forward strand.
CTGCTGTTCTGCCTGTACACAGCCGGTTCCGCTGCTGTTCTGCCTGTACACAGCCGGTTCCTCTGCTGTTCTACCTGTACACAGCCGGTTCCTCTGCTGTTCTGCCTGTACACAGCCGGTTCCTCTGCTGTTCTACCTGTACACAGCCGGTTCCTCTGCTGTTCTACCTGTACACAGCCGGTTCTGCTGCTGTTCTACCTGCAGACAGCTGGTTTTAATGTAGTTCTTTACCTGTTACGTAGTAGCTAGAGTACCATCTAGCGGCTCTAGCGGGCACAATAAATTTCACCTGCACTAACTGATATGCAGGGCATTAACTGTCCAGCTAGCAGCAATAGCAACCTCTTGAGGTAAACTGAGGGCTTACCCCTTTAAGCGCCGAAGTCGCAAAATTGCGACACGACGCGGTACTGAATCAAACAGCTGTTTTCTCCGAATAGAGTGTTATATCTTGTTCATACTCCCCTCCACTAGTTGACATCCCGTACTAAGACCTTAGCTCAGAAATACGTCATGCTTCAATGCAAAATGTTCAAGGAAATGATACACGAACTTGTAGTATCAGTAGGGGAGCTAATGGATGTGGTAGAAATAGCGGGGGTGGGAATAAAGTTAAAGTAAAGTAAATTAAAGTATTTCTGATTAAAATATTCTGAATAGCGCTGGGACCAGCGTTAGTGTTCACTCTTTCTACCGCGCCGGTCACAGTGCGTCCATGCGCGGCAGTGGTGCAGCCATGCGACGCAGCAGTGTGCCTGTCCATTTGTTGGGCTATGTGGTGGTGGGAGGTTCCACACATTACAAATACTACAAACTTTTATCTGGATAGATGGGCACAGATTTCTGCAGCTATAAGATGCCTACTGTTATTATCATATTATAATGATAATAATGATAATATTAATAATATTATTATTAATAATAATAATAATAATAATAATTAAAGCTGCAAGCAGCATTGGACGGGAACTCACACTTCTTGTTGCCACTAGGTGGCGCTATAACTATGTGTTCAGGGCGGGACTCTTATCAGACATGTGAAGTTTGGAGCCGATTGGACAATGTACACTCAAGTTATAGCGAATTCGTGTTTCGTGGCGGTACATCAAAATTTCTGCCATGCCACAGACACGCCCCCTCACCACAGTCAACACATATCATCAACAATGTGTTTTGCATTTCGTAAGTAAATTTCAGCTGGATCTGCTCATCCTGCTGGGAGTAGAACATGAAAGTATAAAACGTGATACTTCCTGTTGCCACTAGGTGGCGCTCTCACTTTTACTGAATATTATCACATAGACGTGTTCAGGGCGGGACTCTTATCAAACTTGTGAAGTTTCGTTGCAGTCGGATCATGTACGCAGAAGTTATGACGAATCCCTCTTTCATGGCGAAGGTTTGAAATTGGATGCCACGGGACGCCACGCCACGGGCACAATGTTGGACGAAACAAACTGACTGCACTGACCAATTTTGAAGTAGATCCAATAAAACCTGTAGGAGGAGTTAGTTAAAATAGAAGCTCTGAAATGCCAAAAAGGACATCACAATGTGACATTCGTTCAAAATGGCCAACTTTGACGGCACGCCACGGACACGCCCTTCAACGTACAGTGAAAAAATGAACAGCGTTCATTCAGCACCATGTTTTGACTGTACTGACCAATTTTGAAGAAGATCCGATAAATTCCCTAGGAGGAGTTCGTTCAAATACAAGCCCAAAAAGTCAAATGACCACAAAATGATGAAAATTAAAAATTGAAATTGCAGACTTCCTGTGGGTTTTGGGGCATGGGTCCAAGAGGCTTTTCTGCTTGTTGTATCATGATACACATGCGTAGCAATTTTCGTACATGTGGGCCTTACGTGTCTTGGGGGCTGATTCTGGGGGGCGTGGCTTAAACGTTCTGGGACAATGTCTTATCGGTATTTTTGCTACGTTTGAATTTTGTGCAAATTTTCATGAAATTTTGAGCATGTTGCGGGGGCCAAATATGCGGTCGTACTGGCAGAAAAATAATAATTCCTAGAAGAACAAAAGGGTCCTTGCACTTGTTAGTGCTCGGTCCCTAATAATGATGAAAAAGAGAAGAAGAAAAGAAAAAGAAAAAGTGTTCTCCAATAGGGGTGATGGTGGTGGGTAAAAAAAAAAAATTCATAAAAAACGCCTACTGTTTACACGAGTTTTGTGGTGTAGTAACAGTTCTAGTTTACAATGTTTCAAATGGATGGAGGGGGGTGAATCTGATGAAATAAGTTCAACTCTCATACTATTATATTATATTTCAAAATATCAGGTATTTCATGGAAATTACATAACCCAATATGGCCACAGCCATATGACGTCATAATATGCAAATTAGATAGGGAAATGTACTCCCGAAATAAACTTCAGGTCATTCTCAATATTTGTTTACACTCTGTCTCTATCTCAGACCACTTTCAAGCCAGAGCCTCCTCAAATTTAGATGTCAAAATCTAGTATTTTTCAAAATAAAACCTGGCGCCTAAAGGGTTAACGTGATCAATATTGTAATAAATTAATTTCACCACAAAGTACTTGTACCTAAGTACAGCGGGAAATCTGCTGCGGTGGCAAACTCGTGGTTCTAAATTTACAATCTTTTGGAAAATTTTAGAGTGAAATATAATATTTGGGTATTGGCCCAAAATATATGCTGAAATATTAAAATCACAGAATTAAAATAATTACCAACTGACTCACTGGCTATCGTTTCCCGTATTTAAGGGTGGTGCCCCGAGAAACTTTGATATTAATTGAAGTTATTATTCATTATATTATTATATCTTTGATAATTAATCAGTTTTAATCAAATTGAATTGACTGATAACAAATGGTGCCACTCTGATTACCATTGTACACAGCTGGTTCTTCTTTTCTACGGTTCTGTTCTTTGGTGTTCTACTGCTGTCTGAAGGTTCTCTCGCAGTTCTTTGGTTGTTTCTTTCCTTTTGTATGTTTTCTTCAGTCAGTGCTGCCTGTCAGTCACAGCTGTGGCCAATGAAACTCCACGGGCTCAGGCTTGAATTGATTTGCTCCAATCAAAGCAGAGGGAACACACACAGTACACACACACACACACACACACACACACACACACGCCTTTAGTGTGTACTGTATATGTGTACTGTGTGTTTACTGTGTGTGTACTGTGTGTGCTGTGTGTGTCTCGGGGGGGTTCAGGGTGTATTAATATTTCTAATAGCGCTGTTATCAGCTCACTGCCAGCTGCACACACACACTCTGTCTGTTGTGTGATAACTCCCACAATGCCTTTCTGTGTTAAAGAGACCTGGAGGTCAAAACCACTTTTCTGTGTGTGTGTGTGTGTGTGTGTGTGTGTGTGTGTGTGTGTGTGTGTGTGTGTGTGAGAAAATACAAACAGCTGTAAACAAACACACACACACACACACAGTCGCCGCTGCAGCCAACAGGTAAACAGTGTTTAAAGGTGAGTGAGAGGGAGAGAGACATAGAGACACAGTGAGGGAGAGAGAGAGAGAGAGAGAGAGAGAGAGAGAGAGACAGTGTTTGAAGTTTTGAACTTTGGCAGAGAAAAAATGGAAAACTGAGTGTGTGTTTGTGTGTTTATTGTGTGTGTGTGTGTGTGTGTGTGTGTGTGTGTGTTTGTGTCTGGGTTAATTAGTGTGTTAAAGGGTTTATCAGCGTGTCGGCATGCAGGAGATTCATGCCGTCTTTGAACATGACATGGCTCTGTGTGTGTGTGTGTGTGTGTGTGTGTGTGTGTGTGTGTGTGCGTCCACTATCAGCTTCCTGCCAAAACCAATTAAAGCCTCATTCAGGGAGTTTTAAACACACAGAGCGACCGTGACTCAAATCTAGCCAATCAGAGGAGAGGTCACACTGACACGCTGGCTCCCTATTGGCCGGTCGCTCAGTCTGTGACATTTGGTTAAATCCTCTCGGTCTGCAGCGTCAGATGGATATCAGTTTCATGTCTGTGTGCACAGATATAGCTCCAGAATGGGGTTAGCCTAGCTTAGCACACATACTGGAAGCGGAGGGAAACTGTTAGCTTAGCTCCATCAAAAGAGAAGAAAACTAATTCTCCTGAAAAACTTGTAAATGAACAAAAATGGAGCCGCACTTTGGAGCCATATATAGTCACATGTTACGCTAGTCAATGTTCGTAAAACTCTAGCTAACTAGCTATCCAATGGTTTGTCTGATGTGGACAATATGGGACTGGTTCTGGGGGTTATTACGGATGCTGAATCCAAGTGTCCAAGTGTTGAATTTGAATTTGAATTTTTAGATTAGATTCAACTTTATTGTCACTGTAAGTACAGGACAAACAACCGAATGCACTTAGCATCAACCACAAGTGCAAAGTAGTAAAGAGCAATTTACAAATGTACAGAAATATGTAAAGATAAAGTAACAATAACATTATAGATATATGAATGAATACGCTGGTAAGATATTTACATTATGAACAATATTAACAGAATAAATATAACGGCAATAAATTCAGATATTTACATTATGAGTTCGGGGTGGTTCGGGGTGGTTCGGGGGGTCCGGGAGGAGTTCAGGGGGGGTCCGGGGGGAGTCCGGGGGGGGTCCGGGGGGTTCAGGGGGGTCCGGGAGGAGTTCAGGGGGGTTCAGGGGGTTCAGGGGTGGTTCGGGGGGTTCGGGGGGTCCGGGAGGAGTTCAGGGGGGGTCAGGGGGAGTTCGGGGGGGTCCGGGGGGGTCCGGGGGTTCAGGGGGGGTTCGGGGGTGGTTCAGGGGGGTCCGGGGGGGTTCAGGGGGGGTTCGGGGTGGTTCAGGAGGAGTTTGGGGGGGTCCGGGGGAGTTCGGGGGGGTCCGGGGGGGTCCAGGGGGGTTCAGGGGGGTCCGGGGGGGTTCAGGGGGGTTCGGGGGGGTTCGGGGAGGTCTCCTCGACCCAGAGTTCAGCAGGCTGACAGGCGATGGAAAAAAGCTGTTCCTGAGCCTGCTAGTTCGGGAACGGGGAGACCTGTAGCGCCTCCCAGAGGGGAGGAGGGCAAACAGTCTGTGTCCTGGGTGGGAGGTGTCCCTGGCAACGCTGCGCGCCTTCTGCAGAATCATTCAGAGGTTATTGATTGGATCAATACGTTGGAGCGTCACTGGTGTGAATGTTCAGACGTAATATTTCTTCACATTTCTTTGCATTTCTTTTCTTTCTTGTTTTTAGCTGTGCAGCCGTTTCTCATTGACCTGTGTCTTTGTGGTGATATATTGATCAATAACCTCAGAATGAATCACAATCAGCCCACTGGGAGTTCAAATATTTCCACTTCCTGTTTAAACGTCCATATTGTATTTTGAAAGTCCTCAATAATCCCAAAACCTCTTCAGTGTCCGTATAGCTGATTATTAATGCTAATGATTGTCAATGCTGGGGACCCAAACTGAACATTTCTAACAGAAAACTTGTAATAATGATAATAATAATGTCCTAATTTCAGTTTATTGATTGATAGATTATTGATATTTACACTTTGGTCTTCAGTGGTTGTTTATATTTTTATTTTATAGTAATGTGAGGCTGGGATTGTGTTTTCAGACATTTTATCTTCCAGTCCGATCTGAAATCACTGCTATCAGACCCAGCTCACACACACACACACACACACACACACTTCCTGCTGGTTGTGTGTGTGTTTAAATCTCGTCAATACGCTGCAGCTGCCTCTCCTCACGTTTCAATATAACTCTGGTAATAGAATTACCCCCCTCCATCTGTGTGTGTGTGTGTGTGTGTGTGTGTGTGTGTGTGTGTGTGTGTGTGTGAGCTGGGTCTGATGTGATTGGTTTAGAGATGGCAGGGGTCGTCTGTGATTGGCCAACAGGTGAGAGGTGGGCGGGAGGTTAACGAGAGAGAGAACCGCCAAGACACGATCGAGATCAGCAGTTTGTTTTTCTGTCTCTTTCCTTCTGCTCACACTCTGCCTCTCAGAACGATTAATGAGCTAATAATTGATTGACTGTCTCCAGCAGAACCAGCAGAACTTGTAGAACCAGTAAAGTCAGTAGGACCAGTAGAACCATTAGAACCAGTAGAACCAGTAAAGCCAATAGAACCAGTAGAAACAGCAGGACCAGTAGAACCAGCAGGACCAGTAGGACCATTACAACCAGTAGAACCAGTAAAGTCAGTAGGACCAGTAGAACCATTAGAACCAGTAGAACCAGTAAAGCCAATAGAACCAGTAGAAACAGCAGGACCAGTAGAACCAGCAGGACCAGTAGGACCATTACAACCAGTAGAACCAGTAAAGTCAGTAGGACCAGTAGAACCATTAGAACCAGTAGAACCATTAAAGCCAATAGAACCAGTAGAAACAGCAGGACCAGTAGAACCAGCAGGACCAGTAGGACCAGCAGGACCAGTAGAACCATTACAACCAGTAGAACCAGTAAAGTCAGTAGGACCAGTAGAACCATTAGAACCAGTAGAACCAGTAAAGCCAATAGAACCAGTAGAAACAGCAGGACCAGTAGAACCAGCAGGACCAGTAGAACCATTAGAACCAGTAGAGCCAGTAGAATCAGTAGAACCAGTAAAGCCAGTAGAACCAGCAGGACCATTAGACCCAGTAGAACCAGCAGAGCCAGTAGAACCAGCAGGACCATTAGACCCAGTAGAACCAGTAGAACTAGTAGAACCAGCAGGACCAGTAGAACCAACAGAACCACTAGAACCAGCAGGATCAGTAGAATCAGTAGAACCAACAGAACCAATAGAACCAGTAGAACCAGCAGTGCCAGTAGAACCAGTAGATCCAGTAGAACCAGTAGAACCAGTAGATCCAGCAGAACCATCAGGACCATTAGAACCATTAGAACCATGGAACCATGGAACCATTAGAACCAGAGCCAGTAGAACCAGTAGGACCAGTAGAACCAGCAGGGCCAGTAGAACCAGTAGATCCAGTAGAACCAGCAGACAGAACAAATCAAATTAACCAGTTTCAACAGTATGGTGGTGAAGACAACAACTCCCATGATGCCAAGCTGCTTCACTGCCTCATTACACGTCCTCTTCAGTTATTGTGGTGATGTGAGCAGGAATTACACACTGTACGTTTAATGATCAGCAAATGAAACAGAAAACCTGCAGTTCCTCTAACGGCCACTTGAGGCAGTCTTGACACAGAACGAGACTGATTGAAAGGAAGTTTTAAGTTGTTTGCTCGTCGTCTTGCAGACTGACTGAATTCAGCGTCATGATGTCGTTATTTCAGCATCTTATTGATCCGTTTATTGACATTAAACCACAGAAACATCTGTTCAATTTGGGCTCATACCGCCCTAGTGACACAGAGTAAAGGGAGAATATTTACTCTCATGAGTAATGTGAGGTGAAAATTTGCTTTGTGTGGCAGCGTGTCTCAGATAAAATTATGTTTTTTAATGTGTATTTTATGTAAGCCTTATTAAGTTGTAAACAACATAATCGTTCATGAGATCGCTCTGAAAGGGATCCCCACAATATTGTTAATTGTTGTCATTATCGCTGTGGCGGACTCCGCCATCCACCAATTTTTAAAAAGTCATATTTATAGTTACTACTGCTGAAAATATTTGTCTGTTACTTTGGTTGTTTTTACTTTACTGTGAACTCAGTTAGCACCGTCCTGATCAACCAAACTCCATTCAGAAAACAAGCAATTTAAAAGTTCCTTTTGTTCATTTGTTGCATCCTTTTGATCCGTTCATTGACGTTAAATCTCAGAAACATCTGTTTGTTTTGGGCTCAAACTGCACAGATTAAACACAGATTAAAGGGCGAATATTCACTTTGCGGTCATAGGCCCCGTATTAAAATGCCCAAATTTACAGCACAAATAAACATGTTTAAAGCCTTTTGGTCTTTAGAGCTAATTTCAGACCGTTTATTATACAGTGTGTGGCGCTTTGGTGATAAAACTGTAAAATCAGGAGTTTTCTTTATGAAGTCTGGAATGAAACACTGACACCAAGCAGGCTGTTGAGAGTCTCTCATAAGAGTTTAAGAGCCGACAGAAACAGGACGATGATGCAGTTGTATTTCAGGGTTGTCTCTGACTGTACACACTTATAATCTGTAAACTGTTCGCTGCAGCTCGACCTCTCCGGCTGTTTGTTCAAGAACATTCCTTGGTTGCTACGGAAACAGCTGGTACAGACACACACACACACACACACACACACACACACGTATTTTCACACATACACAGCGAACATGACCAAACCAGTCAGGACAATCCACGGAAACATGACCTGGAACAGAGTCTGATCACAGAGAGAGCGAGAGAGACGCAGACGAGGACAAACACCAACAAATGACTGATTAGAACTAATAAATCGATCAATAAATGATCAGATCATAACACAGCAGGAAACAAGTAGTTTATTAAAGCAACGACTCGTTTTCCTTTAAATTATCTTTGTCCTTTTACATTCATTCGTTACAGTCATAATTCATACAACCTCTACTGAAGCTTTCTGAAGAGTTCTCAGGGTTCATTCCAGACTGCATAAAGAAAACTCCTGATATTACAGGACTGACACCAAAACATTCATTTGATGACTTTTTATGTCATATTTTCATTTCATTTGTGGACAGACAAAGGACGTCCCGGAGCCGAGCTGCTGCTAACGTTAGCTCAGCTTGTTTCTCTGATAACTTAAGATCCAGACGTCCGATGACTAAAATCCTTCATCTGGTTCAAATCTAGAGTTAAAAAGCACCAAGATCTAAACAGTGGATGGTAAACAGTCAGTGTGTGACTGCTTCTGATTATTGATTATTGATCAACTCCATATAGAACATATAGAGTTTATACACTGTTAATGATTATAGATTATTGATTGAGTTTATACACTGATTAATGATTATAGATTATTGATTGAATATAGAACATAGCTCTAGAGTTTATACACTGATTAATGATAATAGATTATTGATTGAGTTTATACACTGATTAATGATTATAGATTATTAATTGAATATAGAATACCTCTAGAGTTTATACACTGTTTAATGATAATAGATTAGTGATTTAATATTGATTAATGAGAACATTTTAGACTTAGAGGTGTAAAAGTTTCATCCATACCAGAACTGATCATTGAATGTGCTGCAGGTTGATATCAGTTCGCTGATCGTTAGACACAAATGTTCATTCGTGACACATATTTACGTACTGTGCATGAACTCATCAGTGTGTACTGTTCTCTCTCTCTCTCTCTCTCTCTCTCTCTCTCTCTCCTCATCAGTCTGTATTGTCCTCGCTCGCCCCCTCCTCTCCTCCTCGTTTACTCTCATTTATCTCTCTTCTTCGTTGTCCTCCTCCTCCCCTTCTCTCTGCCATGATTAAAACTCTTGTTTTTCTAATCGATTCTCCTCAAGGACCATTGATCTGCTGACACACACACACACACACACACACACACACACACACACACACACTCTCTGTGAACCTGGAAATAAAATCAAATAAAAGTCTCCTCTCAGATGAAATTGATCTCTGGGGAGGAAATCAGTGGTTTTACAGTTTGTGTTGGAGAGTAAAGGACCAACAGACGTTACTGAGGCTGAATCCTCTTCACTGTCACAGTTTAATGTGTCACAGGAGGAGCTGCTCAAGTTCGCTTCAACTGTCTGCTTTTAAAGACAACTGATGCAGTGAATGTGAGCGTCTCAGACAAAACAGTGACGCCAGGTGATGAGGTGACGGAATGAAGCCTCAGATGTGACATATAGACATGCATCCAGGTGTTAACGGGGTCCCGGACCCCTGACACGAGCTGAACCCACAGCACGATCGAGACAGCGGGTTGAGACCAGAAATTTTTTTTATTGTAGTGTTTTCCATGATGTTGCAACACACGACATTTTGTACAGCGCCTCAAGGCATCCTGGGAAACTACTACTACTATCTAAACACCTTTAGGATTAAAAGTTTTAATATTTATGAGTTTACGTTGTCAACATTTCGCCATGAAACAGGAAACTGTACATAACTTGTACATTACACCTGTCTGACCACAGCTAAGTCATAATAATCAGTCAGACTCATAGCGCCCCCTACTGGGAACAGGAAGTAAGCCTTCTATGGTGTTCATCATCTGATTTACATTCAGTTTTCACAGTGTGGTCTACACATGACGCGACCCCAGCACGCCCGACTCGTGCAGGCGACGCGTGCAGGCGAGGGCCCGTTTATCGCTGCTCGCAGCTTTAATTTGTTGTTGTTTGTTGTTACCTTGTTGTTCTTACAGTACTTTTAATGTTTGAACAGTCTGACTGACAGCTGTACAACCACTGAAGATATGTTTCACTGTTACTGCTCTCCTGCTGTTGCCATGGAGACGCCCTTCAACCCACACACACTAAAAAAAAGACGAGTAATTTGAATTTCATAGAAAGTTTCACAGAAACTGAGACATAAAGGAAAGTAAATCCAGAGAAACTAGAATGATTGACAGCTCACACACACACACACACACACACAGACACACACAGACAGAATAATATTTTTGGATATTCGGGGAAGAAGTCTGGAGATGAAACAGTTGACGATTCCAACGTGATTCAAATTTAATTCATTTTCTGTTTGTTTGTTTGTTTGTCTTTCTGCAGATTTTATGACCTCATACTTTTATTGTGAAGAGTCTGGTATCTGAAGACTATTTTGGAGCCTGCGTTTGTTAATGAGGTGTCACTTCCTGTCTGCAGGTTCCTCCTTCCTGTTTGTGAACACGTCGGGTCGTTACAGCGGTCAGCGTGCTCAGTTGCTGCTGCCGCCGCTCAAAGAGAACGACACGCACTGCGTCAACTTCCTGTTCTACCAGGCGGGAGGACGTGAGGGTGCCACGCCCGCCACACTCAACGTTTATGTCAAAGGTACAAATACTACACAGACTACTACAATACTACAATACTACAGAGACTACTACAATACTACAATACTACAATACTACACAGAATACTACAATACTACACATAATACTACAATACTACACAGAATACTACGCAGAATACTACAATACTACACAGAGTACTACAATACTACACAGAATACTACAATACTACAATACTACACAGAATACTACAATACTACACAGAATACCACAATACTACAATACTACACAGAATTCTACAATACTACACAGAATACTACAATACTACACAGAATACTACAATACTACACAGATTACTACAATACTACACAGAATACCACAACACTACACAGAATACTACAATACTACAATACTACACAGAATACTACACAGAATACTACGCACAATACTACAATACTACACAGAATACCACAATACTACAATACTACACAGAATACTACAATACTACACAGAATACTACAATACTACACAGAATACTACAATACTACACAGATTACTACAATACTACACAGAGTAGTACAATACTACACAGAATTCTACACAGAATACTACAATACTACACAGAACACTACAATACTACACAGAATACAACAATACACCACAGAATACTACAATACTACAATAGTACACAGAATACTACAATAGTACAATACTACACAGAATACTACAATACTACACAGAATACTACAATACTACACAGAGTAGTACAATACTACACAGAATTCTACACAGAATACTACAATACTACAATACTACACAGAGTACTACAATACTACACAGAATTCTGCACAGAATACTACAATACTACAATACTACACAGAGTACTACAATACTACACAGAATACTGCACAGAATACTACAATACTACAATAGCACACAGAATACTACACAGAATACTACAATAGCACACAGAATACTACAATACTACAATACTACACAGAATACTACAATACTACACAGAATACTACAATACTACACAGACTACTACAATACTACACAGACTACTACAATACTACAATACTACACAGAATACTACAATACTACACAGAATACTACAATACTACACAGACTACTACAATACTACACAGACTACTACAATACTACAAAAGTACACAGAATACTACAATAGTACACAGAATACTACAATACTACACAGACTACTACAATACTACAATACTACACAGAATACTACAATACTACACAGAATACTACAATACTACACAGACTACTACAATACTACACAGACTACTACAATACTACAAAAGTACACAGAATACTACAATAGTACACAGAATACTACAATACTACACAGAATACTACAATGCTACACAGAATACTACAATACTACACAGACTACTACAATACTACACAGACTACTACCATACTACAAAAGTACACAGAATACTACAATACTACACAGACTACTACAATACTACAAAAGTACACAGAATACTACAATAGTACACAGAATACTACAATACTGCCCAGAATACTACAATGCTACACAGAATACTATAATAGTACATTATTAGTATACTTAGTACACTATGCAGTAGTGTCTATTTCAAAGGTATTGTTGCGCTTTCAGCTTCGTCAGCCATGATGAGGAAGGATTACACGGAGAAAAGTGTCTCACATGTTGCTTTTATTTTACTCTCTTCTTCACAGCACCGTGAAAAGAACATCAGTAGCCATGGCTTCATGAAAAGTCACGTAGTGCACTGCTCCCACACATTTTTCTCATTCACATTGCCACACAGTGTAAAGTGTCCCGAAGTGACGTAAAGTGCCCAAACAAAAACACAGCAGGGCGTACGTCTTATAATACAGGTTCATAACAAAATGGGCTGGCCGTAATTCTTACAATATGGGAGCATATCAAACACATGGAATGATATAACTTAAATCTAATGTAACTAATATGCTTGATGAGAATACATAACTTAACAGGTATGCTGAAGTACTCCAGAGTACTGTGATATACTACAAACTCACATACTGTGTGGGGCGGGGCTGCCAGGGGTTTGTGGGCGGGGCTGCCAGGGGTTTGTGGGCGGGGCTGCCAGGGGTTTGTGGGCGGGGCTGCCAGGTGTTTGTGGGCGGGGCTGCCAGGTGTGTTCACAGTGTTTTTGTTTCCTGCAGAGAACAACAGTCCGCTAGGAGTTCCAGTCTTTAACTCATCAGGCCCCGCCTACCACATCTGGAAAGAGGTGGAGCTAGCTGTGTCCACCTTCTGGCCTAATTACTACCAGGTAACACACACACACTGTACACACACACACACACACACACACACTGACAGTACTGAGTTACTGTCATGTTAGCTATAGTGCGATACTGTTAGATTACTGTTTGATTCTTCTTTAAACACTGAAATAATAACCGCTCATGGGATTTCACAGGAATCAACAGCTACTTCCTGGTTGCACACACACACACACACACACACACACACAGGTGGCTGGCATCACCACGGCAACCACCGATCCACCTCATTAGAGTGAAGGATTAACGAGAGAGGAAGAGGAGGAGGGTAGATGTTGAACAGAACAGAGAAAGGAAACGATGAAGGACAGAATGAAGGAAGTGAGGAAACAGGAAGTAGTGAGAGAATAAAGAATAAAAGAAGAAACAAATGAAAAGAAAAACAAGCAGTGAAACAGGAAGTGAGTGATGCAGGAAGCAGAGAAGAAGAATGGAGGGAGGAGAACTTCCTGTTTCTGTGTGCCAACAGGAAGTGTGTGCTGCCGGTTTCCTTGGCGATAAGACTGTGGAATGCACACACACACACACACACACACACACACACACACACACTCAAAGAGCCGATCAATGACGAATTCAATATTCATTATATTTTATTTACATTTTTTCACACAATCAATAATCAATAACAATAGAATCCTGATGTTGATCCTGATGTTGATCCTGATGTTGATCCTGATGTTTTAGGTTGTGTTTGAGGCGGTCAGCACCGGTCAGAGAGGGGTACTGGCCATCAAGGACATCACGCTGCAGGGACACCAGTGCAGTAAGCACACACACACACACACACACGCACGCACACACACATACACACACACACACACACACACACACACACACACACACACACACACACACACACACACACACACACACACACACACACACACACACACACACACACAGAGAAAGGCCCCACCCCCTTGTAGAACAGGCTCCTAATTGGTTAACAAGGTTTGGCTGCTTAATTGGATAACGATGTTAAAAGTTGAGCTGGCATCGTTGAATCAAGGTCAGTGTGTTGTTGTTGTTTGTTTGTGTGTGTGTGTGTGTGTGTGTGTGTGTGTGTGTGTGTGTGTGGAGACAGGGGAGCTCATTAAAATATAAATTGATTAGCATGGACTTTGATCCATCCGTCTGTTTATCTGCCTGAATTTTTGATGTTGCTTTGTTATGTGAACACACACACACACACACACACACACAGTGTGAAATCTCCAGTAAACATCCTTGACCTGAACGGTTTTTACCTCGATACTGTCGAATAAAGTGATTGGAAACACACACATACACACACACACACTCACATATACACACACTCACACACACACCCACACACTCACACACACACACACACACACACACACACTCACATATAAACACACTCACATACACACACACTCACATACACACACACTCACATATACACACACACGCACACACACAAACTGTGTCCTCCATGATCCATTCTCTGATTGGATCTGTGATTCTCGCTGCCTGGCTCAAAAGATCGGGGGCGAAAAGGTTAGCTGTTTCATTGTGATGATGTCATCAATGTGCGACCTCTGACCTCTGTGTGTGTGTGTGTGTGTGTCCTCAGTGAGCACGCCTCACTTCCTGCACATTAAAGGCGTTGAGGTGAACGCAGGACAGACGGCGACGTTTCACTGCACCGTCAACGGACGACCGCAGAGCAACCTGTTGCTCTACCTGCAGGTACCGATCAATACCGATCAATACCGATCAATACTCAAACATGGTTAATACTCATATGTGTGTAATACTGTGTGTAGTATTACTCTGAGCATTATGTATTTTCTGGTTGCTAGGGGATGGGCGGTCGTCAGGCAGTCGTCAGGGAAACCAAGCCAGTAAACTCTCGCCGTTACGTGGCGAGCTTCGACGTGGAGAACACGACCAAAGGCGACTCTGGACGTTATCGCTGCATCGCCCAATCAGAGCGAGGCGTGGGCGTGTCCTCCTACGCTGACCTCACAGTCAAACGTGAGTCCTGTCGTCTGATTGGCTCAAATGTTGTTTTTGGTGTCATTATTTTAATTTGTATTTTTTTGGTGTTTTTCTTTATGATTTTCTTATTGTTGATTGTGATTGCTGTGAAAAATGACACACACACAGAAGAAGAGGAAAGGAACGTAACGTTAGCTCTCTGGCTACTAGCGTAACGTTAGATCTCTGCCTCTGAATCAGACACTACATCCAACCCTAACCCTAACCCTAACCCTAACCCTACATCCATCAGTGAAACCTCTAACAGGAACACAGATCTATATTCTTTAGATGAAACCAATAATTTTCTGAATGTAACTTTTAATAAATCTGTCAAGAGTATGTGATTATTTCAGCGACACTGAAAAGTTCATCAGATCCGTCAATGTACCAAAAGGATAAGAAGGTAAAATGTTAATGTACCACACAGTGATTTCCTCTTTTTACTGTTCTTTGTTTGTTTCTTTTTACCTGTTTCTCCTCTCTGACCTCTACATGCAGAGCCTAAAAATAGGATCTTTAAACATTAACGGTGGGAGAGACAGATACAAAAGAGCATTAATATCTGAGGTCTCAGCTCAAAAAAGGATAGATGTTTTATTTTTACAAGAAACACACACTAATCCAGCAAACGAGGTAGACTGGAATTTATGGTGGGAGGGTTCGTGTGCCCTCAGCCATGGCACTAACCTTAGTGCAGGGGTCGCTGTTCTGTTCAGAGCAACTGTAAATGCAACAGTTTTATCTTCCACTGAAGTGGTTAAGGGTCGGCTGTTGGTTGTAAGGGCAGAAATAAAGAACTCTGTAATCTGCTTTGTAAACATATATGCCCCAAATCAGGGAGCAGAAAGAGTAGGTTTTTTCACCCTGCTACATAATGAGGTAAGAATCACCACCAGGATCATTTAATCATAGGTGGGGATTTTAACTGTACTGTAGACTTTACTGTGGACAGGACAAGCGAGGAACCCCACCCACAGTCCTCTCAAAGCCTAAACAGCATCATCACACAGCTAGATCTGTTAGACACATGGAGGGTCAAACATCCGCAATACAGACAATACACATGGGTGAGGGTCAGTAACAACAGGGTGAGTGCAGTGAGACTGGACAGGATCGACATTTCTCAGTCTCACCTCCAGACTAATTCACAGTAACATAAGTCCAGTTGGCTTTTCTGATCACCATTTCATCATCACAGAGTTTCACCAGCTGAAAGGGTTAAATCCTACTGGTTCTTTAACAACAAACTTCTCTAAGATAATACCTTCTGCCAGAGCTTTGAGTGTTTTTGGCAGCAGTGGAAAATCAAAAAATCAGATTTCAGTTCCTTGAAGTTGTGGTGGGAAATTGGTAAGGCACAGATTTGTGTTTTTTGTCAGCAATACACCTCTCATTCCACTACTAACATCAAGGCAGTAGTTCAGGAACTCGAAACTGACATGGAGACTCTGATCCCAATATGGCTCATTGGCTTCAGGAGAAGAGGTTGGAGTTGAGCTACTTCCTGCAGGAGAGAGTGAAGGGACCTCTTGTCAGGTCTTGTTTCCTCCAGCTAAGGGACATGGATGCCCCGACCTCTTTCTTTTTTAATCTGGAGAGATCTGTGGCACAGAGGAAGCAGATGACCTGCCTCAAGCTTCCTGGAGGAAGAGTGACCACCAGTCCAACCAAGATGAGGAACCATGCAGTGGATTTCTATACCAACCTCTTCAGGGCAGAACACTGCAGCATGGAGTGCCGCGAGGAGCTCCTGAAAGGACTTCCTCAGCTCAGCCCGGGAGAGAAAGCTGCTCTGGACTGCAAACTCACTCTGGAAGAGCTGACTGTCGCTGTCAACCAGATGGCATCAGGGCAATCACCAGGGATTGATGGTCTTTCCACTGAATTCTTCAGGCAGTTTTGGAAAAGTCTTGGTCCTGATTTACATAGTGTCTTATTGGAGTGTTTCAGAAATGGGTGTCTTCCTGTCCCCTGTCAGCGGGCAGTACTTTCCCTGCTGCCCAAGAAAGGAGACCTGGCCTTACTTAAGAACTGGAGGCCAGTTGCCCTCCACTGCACAGACTATAAGGTGCTTTCTAGAGCCTTATCAAATAGACTAAAGGACATCTTGAGATGTTATAGATGTGTGTAAATTTGATAATGTTAATTTTGGTATTGTGTCTTTAGACCAGGAGAAAGCCTTTGATCGGGTGGATCACTCTTATTTGTTTTCTGCACTTAGGGCTTTTGGCATTTGTGATGGTTTTTTGGCTTGGGTGGGTTTATTGTGCAGCTGTGCTGAATGTATGGTGAAGATGGGGGCAGAACCGTTGCTGTGCAGGTTGAGGGATTGGCTCAGTGGTCTCTCACTGCCTGGGTCCTCTTGGTCGTCCTCCTACTGTTTCTGCTTATGCAGATGATGTAAATATTTTTGTCACCAATCAGGAGGACGTTCAATGTTTGAAGGACACCCTGTCGCTGTATGAAAAGGCCTCATCTGCATGGTGAACTGGGCAAAGAGTGAGGCTTTGTTGATGGGGCAGTGGAGGGACCAGGTAGTGCCCAGTCTGCCTGGAGGACTTGAGTGGGGGAAGGAGGTCTTTGGGCACCGAGGGCTTTCAGGTAAAGAACTGGGAGGGAGTTCAGGAGAAAGTGTGCGCTCAGTTGTCTAAATGGAAATAATTGCTACCCCAGTTGTCATATAGGGGAAGAGTTCTGGTGGCTAATAACCTGGTCGCTTCGACTCTGTGGCACATACTCATCGCTCTGACACCACCAAGAGGCCTGATGGAGGACGTTCAGAGAGCCATCCTTGACTTTTTCTGGTCTGGCCGGCACTGGATCCGGGCTGCAGCCTTCTACCTGCCTGTGGCTGAAGGAGGTCAGGGACTGATCAACATCCAGTCTAAGATCGCCTCCTTTAGAATACAGACTGCAAAAAGACTACTATACGACTGTGGCCCAAGCTGGTTTGATACAGCTCGCCTGCTGCTGTGGAGAGCTGGGCGCTTGGGCTACGATAAACAGCTCTTCCTTCTACGGCCCGAGGACCTGGATCCGACTGGACTGACACCTTTTTACAATTCGGTGCTGCAGGCTTGGCAGATCTTTAAGACCAAACGTGGCACAAATGAGACCCGAGTATGTGGTTGTTTGAAGAACCTCTTTTTTTCATCAATTTCATCAAGACTCAAACACTGTAGCCTGCCAGCCTGAGAGCCAGTCTCAGAAAGGCTGGCTGCACCAAACTGGGCCATCTGATGAAGATGACGGCAACATCGGTGGACTCTCTGAGAGAGAACAGCAACATCACCTCCATCAGGTTGATCAACAGAGTGGTGGAGGAAGTCTGTGCTGCACTGCCACAACCCCTGAGAGCATTTGCAGAAGACCATGCTCTGTGCGACCAGTGGAGTGGGGAGTACAGTTTCCCCTCTCTGACTCTCACCCCAGCTGTGGGGGGAGTGGCAGGAGGGAGGAGGTTCAATTCAATTCAATTTTATTTGTATAGCGCCAATTCATAACAGAAGTTATCTCAGGACACTTTTCAAATAGAGCAGGTCTAGACCGAACTCTTTAACATTAATTACAGAGACCCAACAGTACCACCATGAGCAAGCACTTGGCGACAAGGGCAAGGAAAAACTGCCTGTTAAAAGGCAGAAACCTAGGACAGATCCTCCGGCTCTAGGTGGGTGGTCGTCTGTCTCGACCAGTTGGGGTGAGAGAGAGAGAGAGAGAGAGAGAGAGAGAGAGAGAGAGAGAGCGACAGACAGACAGACAGGTGCACAGCAACAACAGGTGAGTTGCTGTCTCTCATAACTCTTCAGCTGGACAAGTTTCAGGATTCAGGGAAGAAGGCAGTCTACCAAATCTGCGTCAAGGTTCTGAACCTGCGCTCTTTGGCAGGGATAAAGGAGTCCATGTGGACTGAGTTTTTTGGTCCAGACGTTTCCTCCAGTGGAGGATTGTACACCGGGCAATAGCTACAAACAGATACAGAGCTTTTTATCTGGTTCTGTTAAGTTGGCCATCTGGCTGACCCACAGGAACCGGAGTCAGGGTGCAGTGTGGAACCGGTGCTGGTTCTGAAGGGACTACTGAAGACCGTCCGAAGGTGGAACATGCTTACCATCAGATGGTGCAGGCCTTCAGTCACATATGGGCTTCTTATTTAATTAAGTTGTTTCTTTGGTTTGTTTTGCTTTGTCTTGTTAAGCTCTAAAGTGATTATGTGATTGTGATGAAAAAGTCCAATAAAATGGATGTTAAACCTCAAACTCTCTCAATACTGTAACTATGATTGACTCAATCACAATCACAGTCACAATCAATCAATTTCAGTCAATAAGTAATTAATTACTATGAATCAATCAATCAATCAATCAGTTTGTGTTAACTAAAAATGTCATTAAAACAGTAGTAAAGTAACAGGCTACAGTTAAAACAAGTAGTCTGTTGTCAATATAACAGTAATAACAAAGAAGAAGAAAAAAGAAGTTAGAAAATGAAAATAATATATTAAAAATTAAAATAAATAAATAAAATAGTAAGCGTGTGTGTGGGTGTATATATATATTAAAAGAAAAAAAAATAGTTTAGTTAGAGTTTCCACTGGTTGTCCTCACTTCGTGGTATGAGGAGACATATTTTGCTGCAATAATTTGACTTTTGGGCATTTCTCCCAGTAAATAGGGGAGTTTCTGTGTGTCTGATAATAATTCGAATTCGGGGTATATTTGGGAAATGTTTGCAAATTGTTTTTCTCTTAAAGTTTTGAATTGAGGGCATGAGGTTAGAAAGTGCAGCTCTGTCTCTACCGGTCCTCTGTCACACTGGGAGCAGAGTCTCTCCTCTTCTGGTAGCCAGTTCTGTCTGTGGCGACCCGTTTCCAGCCATGGCCAGGCTGTGTTCACTCAGTCTGTACACTGTCAACATTTTTCTTAGTTCAGGACATTTTATTGTGATCAGGTAATTTGCCAGTTTGAATTCTCTTTTTAGGGTCAGATAACATTGTAATTTACTTTGTGTGATGGTTGTTTCTTTCCTGTATTCAATATATTTTTCTTTTTGCTTGTTGATAATTTGGTTTGGTCTGATTGAGTTGGTGTTGCTGTCCTGAGGCTGTTGGGGACATGTTACTGCAGAGAGCCTCAGGACCAGCTGGCTGAGGGGACTGTTCTCCGGTTTCAGCTCCTGGTATGTTGGGGCTTTGTGATGGTATGTCTGGGGGTTAACTGATTTTAAGTGATTGTAAAATTGAATTGATCTTTTCTGTATTTTTAGTAGGAGGGGGTATTGGTCGAGTTCTGCTCTGCACAGATTATTTGGTGTTTTTCTCTGCACCTGCAGGATGCTCTTACAGAACTCAGTGTGGAAAGATTCTATGATTGTTTTGTCCCATTTGTCAAATTCATTATTTAGTTTTGGTCCCCAAAGGAATCAAAGGCTTTTTTGAAGTCAACGAAACATGCATATACGTTTCTTTTCTTAATTTTTAATTCTTGATCAATTAAAGTCTGGAGGGTAAATATATGGTCCGTTGTGCGGCAATTTGGCAAGAAACCAGTTTGGCATTTATTCAGAATATTGTGGTCATCAAGAAAGTTGACAAGTTGTTTATTAATGATGTTGCAGAATATTTTTCCCAGGTCACTGGAGACACATATTCCTCTGTAGTTATTTGGGTCATATTTATTTCCGGATTTATGAATTTATGGGGTTATTAAACCTTTGTTCCAGATGTCTGGAAAAGCTCCATTTGACAGAATAGTATTGAATAGAGTATTTGATCATTTCGTTGATTCCATCAATACCACAAGCCTTTTTTACTTTCAGGGACTGGGTGACTTCTGTTAATTCTTGTTCTGTTACTGGGTAATCTAGACGGTTTTGGTTGTTTTTTATCACCGCCTCCGGAGTTTTCCATTTTGTGAATATCTTGTACTGATCATCATTTTTTGTAATATTACTGTATAATTCACTAAAGTGATTAATCCAAATATTTCCATCTTGGATCGCCAATTCATCCTGCTGGGTTTTGTTTAGGTTGTTCCATTTCTCCCAGAAGTGGTTGGATTCGAGGGATTCCTCAATTTCACAGAGCTGGTTCTTGCTGTGTTGTTCTTTCTTTGTTTTTAGGGTGTACTTGTATTGTTTCAGAGTGGCCTCATATTGACAGCATATGTTGGTTATCTGGGTCTCTATGCTTTTCATTTGATAATTTCCTTAAAGTTTTCCTTAGGTTTTTGCATTCAGTGTCAAACCATTTGTTATTGTTCATTTGTTGAGATTTTGGTTTGGAGGCTTTCAAATTAGACAATAGAGCCAAATGATGAAAAATTGAATTGATTTTGTCCACAGCAGAATTTACACCAGAATTATTATGGGGAAATGTTTCAGTTAGAAATAAATGAGTTAAATCATATATGTTTTGATTTTCCAGTGCCTTTTGATACGCCCCCATGCTGTCAGGGGTCCATCTGTATGAGTATGTGCTGTTAAACAGTTCACAGGCACTAGGGGCTCCAGAGTTAGACTGGGCCATTTTCAGATAGATTGTGATTTTGCTGTGGTCTGAGAGGTGTGTGAGGGGTGTGAGGGGGCTGACTGTGAAAGCTCTGAGAGACATTGGATCTAGATCTGTAATGAAATAATCTACCTTACTACTGCCAAGAGCTGAGCTGTAAGTGTAGCGACCCAGAGAGTCCCCTCGTAGCCTGCCGTTGACTATGTACAGACCCAGTGTACGGTAGAGCTGTAAAAGCTGCATACCGCTTGTATTAGTAAGCTTGTCAAAGCTCTTTCTAGTGGGACATTCAGGGAGGGGGAAGCAGGTGCTTCCAGGGAAGTGTTTGTCTCCCTGGGTGTTCATAGTGTCAGCTCTTTCCCCTGTTCGAGCGTTCAAGTCCCCACAGAGTAACACATTTCCCATGGTTTTATGATGGTTAATTTCCTCCTCAAGAATAGAGAAAATATCTGGGTTGTAGTAGGGGGATTCTGATGGAGGTATATAGATGGCACACATGTAGACATGTTGCTCAGCACAAATAATTTTTATGTTTATTTTCAACCATATATAAGATTCTTCTGTGATGGACTGGCTCAGTTCTGATTTACACCATATAATCATGCCTCCTGAATCTCTGCCTTGGGTTATTGTGGGATGTTTTGTTGATGGTATAATAATCTCAGTGTAGCCGTGAGGACGACCAGTGGAAACATCTTCTCTGCACCATGTCTCCTGTAAAACTATGTCAGAGTCTTTTAACTCTCTATTAAAATCTGAATTTCTGCTCTTTAAACCAAAAGCTGATGATCTCAGACCTTGAATGTTCCAACATGTTATTGTAAACGATTTCATCTCTAAGTGTGATCCGTTCAAAAATTAGACAAACACCTTAAAAGAAAAATAATAATAATAAACTAGATATTAAAAAATAATAATGGTAATAAATGAAAAGTGTAAAAAGACGAAAAGAGGTCAATTAATAAAATATTAAACTTTGAGTGACATTTTAGAGTGTATCATGTGTGAAATTCTGTTTAAAATTGTCTGTTTAGAATTATATTACTATTCATTTAAAATGATATACAACATGTTAAACTATTAATTATTGTGGTGTGGTGCTCTTCCACCATGTAGTCCATTTGGCTGTGTACAATGCGAGAGAAAATCACGTGCAATCATCAAACGTATAGCTATAAGACAAACACGTGTAAACGCAACTAGCCTTGATAAGAAAACGCCTATCCTAATAATTTCAGATACTTCGAGCGAACAGTTTAAAGGTTATTCAAGTATTCATAGAATTTAGATAATTTAGAATAATTATCTTACCTCGATGCGACAGGCTATCCAAATGCCAGATGAATGTCTTCACCCAAAAACGTTTGCTTTTTACCCGGATAAAGAATGTTGTAGAATGTTTGGCGAACGATGATAGATAGCGCGATGACAACCACCAGATGCCGCTGTTCGGACGCATCATACGATTCGGAGGCATATCACATATTTAAAGTTTATAAAAACTGATTATTTTCCGATTCATGGCACGTTTTTCATTATTTTTTTAATGCGTTCTGCGGAGAAGGGAGACTGGCATTGGTCACGGTTTGGAATGAAAGGGAGAAAACAGGATAGAGTAACACTGCGGATATCGCTCATATTGCTCAGAGATTGCATATTTGACCATATTTGAGGTACTGTAAAAACATATTGCTCAGTGTTTCCTGGCTACTGATAGTATATTTGACTTTTACACATATGAGACTACA
>NW_026136721.1:1600000-1607500 GCF_905237075.1 Dicentrarchus labrax
ACAGGTGCAACAGCCTCGGTGCACTTATTGATCTTTACTGATTCAGATTCTGCTAGATTTTATTTTATGTCTTTTCTTCTTATTTAAAATTCTCTTCATATATTTTAATTTGAGACAATTTGTGCAATAGTTTTTTATCAGTTTTATTACAATAGCTTCCACTCCCAATAATAAACAACAGTAAGAACAGATAAAGATAATAAAGCAGTCTTAAATATAAAGACTTTATTGATCAGCGACGCAGATACAGGACAGTGGCCTGTAAACGTGCTCGCTGTGGCAGGAGCTTTGTACCTTCTGCCATAGCGTCTTTAAACAAAGCATCCTGTTAACAGGCGTGAGTTGGTGTACAAGACAGGGCGTGGTCAATGTGCTAAATGTACTGTATTAAGTGTTTACTCCTGTTGTTATGTCGCAGTGTACATATGTGTTTTTCTCTGTTCTTCGTATCTATGTATGCATGTACAGACTGCGGGGACAAATTTCCTGTGAAGAACAATAAAGTATATTATTAACAGAGTAATAATAATAGAATAATATAAATATATTAATAGAGTAATAATAAACATAATAATAGAGTGATAATAAATATATGAATAGAGTGATATGTTCACAGATATCTTTGTGGAGCATCAGAATAATTATAAACCACATTTCTTGCATCAATAATAAACAATGTCCCAACAGACTGACGCCAACAGGCAGACATTCAGGTCAGGTTCCAACATGTCGCTCTCTCAGGGTTGTGACCTGTCTTTGGTATGTTCTCATAAACACATCCTGCAGCTGACAGACACATACCGGTCTGTCTCTCTGACTGTGAACCCCCCCACCAACCCTCAGTGCCTCAGACACAACACGGATCACTGACAGAGTTCAAGTTCTAGTGCTTCCTCAGGAGGCCCCCTGGATCATGTAAATCAGGTTGTAGTGGTCCTTGGTGAGGTTCTGGTGGTTCCTGATTACGTTCTAGTGCTCTTTGATGAGGTTCTTTAAGAGGTTTCGGATCTGTAAAGAGATTACTGGGGAAAATGGTAAATGGACCTGTACTTGTATAGTTTCCTTTCTAGTCTTCCGACCACTCGAAGCACTTCTACACTACAGCCACATTCACCCTTTCACACACATTCACTCAGTGATGGCAAAGTCCATCAAACAGAGGCTAACTCATTCACATTCACACAGTGGTTCAGCATCAGGAGCAGTTTGAGGTTCAGTTTCTTGCTCAAGGACCAGGAGGAGTGGGGGATCAAACCAACAGCTCTACTTCCTGAGACACGTTATCCAGGTTTATGAAGACGTTCCTGGGTTCTTTGATAAAGTTCTTGGGGTCCTTCAGGATGTTTTAGGGTTCTAGATCAGAAACCAGGATAAGTGCGTCAGTCTGATGGTTCCTTTGTTGTAACATCCGCCCCTTTGGGACTGTCAGCAGACTGAAACAAACACTCTGCTGGGATCAACAGTGTGTATCTGTCACACACACACACACACACACACACACACACACTCTCAGCGTGATGATGTTCGCTCTGATAACACTCGTATCCGTCTTCAACTCACTTTTATTTATTCATTTTACTTCCAATCAATTATAAAGCAGCCTGTTTGTGTGTGTGTGTTACTGTGTGTATGTGTGAGTGTGAGTGTGTGTGTTCAATAATAAATCAGTGTGTCCATCATACAGGCTTTAGGACTTAGCGCTCAGTGAGGCGACTCAGCGTGGTGGCAGATAAACAGGAAGTCACTGAGCTGCTTCCTCATCAAATATTCTGCTTCATACGTGATGTTAGTGTGACCACAGTCTGTTCTGCCCCGGGTTCTGCCTCTCAGGCAGATTACCAGCTGCCCCACCGTTGTGGTAGGACGGACTCTCCGCTGAAGGTGACAGGGGGCTAGTTTTTGTTAGCATTGTTAGCTACTGGAAAGCTTGGTGAACTGGATAATGAGTAAACGTTTCTTAATCAATCCGCTGCTTTATTACTCATTTATTGACTTCTGACAAACCGACAAACATATTCTAACTATAGAAAAAGATTTATAATTGTAATCAATGACAGACAGACAGACGGTCAGACAGACAGACAGACAGTCAGTCAGTCAGACAGACAGACAGACAGACAGACAGACAGACAGACAGACAGACAGACAGTCAGACAGACAGACAGACAGACGGTCAGACAGACAGACAGACAGTCAGACAGACTGACAGGCAGACAGTCAGACAGACGGTCAGACAGACAGACAGGCAGACAGTCAGACAGACGGTCAGACAGACAGACAGTCAGTCAGTCAGTCAGTCAGTCGGTCAGTCAGACAGACAGACAGACAGACAGACAGACAGACGGTCAGACAGACAGACAGTCAGACAGTCAGTCAGTCAGTCGGTCAGTCAGACAGACAGACAGACAGACAGACAGACGGTCAGACAGACAGACAGTCAGACAGTCAGTCAGTCAGTCAGACAGACAGTCAGACGGTCAGATAGACAGACAGACAGACAGACACTCAGTCAGTCAGTCAGACAGACAGTCAGACGGTCAGACAGACAGACAGACAGACAGACAGACAGACAGGCAGGCAGGCAGGCAGGCAGGCAGGCAGGCAGACAGCAGAGCACTCGGACAGTCCAATAAATAGAAGGGTAAAAATACAGAAACAGAAGCACTAAAAGTGAAAGTGCGAGAGGTCTGGATGGACGAGCAGAGCGTGAACATCTGAGGTGAAAAGAGAGAATGAGAGTGCAGTGAAATATTAATATGATATCTTCTGAAAGCCTCGACAAACAGCGCACACACTTTAATGGATGTTAACACACGCACAGACAGAAAAATCTTTTTATTGCTATGACCAATGAGCTGATGTGGAGAAGCAGTGTTGGTTCATGGGAGTTGTTGTCTTCACCACCATTGGCGTCATTGCAGTCAGCTTCTCCAGGTTAGGATTCCTTCAGTGTTCATGGTTCAGGAGGTTTCTACCGGGAGCCCAATGATCCACAGAGGTCTCCTCCTCTCCAACACAAACAGACCCGCTGATTAAAACCACTAAACACACTGAATAAAGCAGTTCCACCTTAAACACACTGAATAAAGCAGTTCCACCTTAACAATCACTGCTTCTCCCACGCTGTTGGACAGACAAAGAACGTCCCGGAGGGGCTGCGAGCCGAGCTGCTGCTAACGTTAGCTCAGCTTGTTTCTCTGATAACTTAAGATCCAGACGTCCGATGACTAAAATCCTTCATCAGGTTCAAATCTAGAGTTAAAAAGCACCAAGATCTAAACAGTGGATGGTAAACAGTCAGTGTGTGACTGCTTCTGATTATTGATTATTGATCAACTCCATATAGAACATATAGAGTTTATACACTGTTAATGATTATAGATTATTGATTGAATATAGAACATAGCTCTAGAGTTTATACACTATTTAATGATTATAGATTATTGATTGAATATAGAACATAGCTCTAGAGTTTATACACTGATTAATGACATTGTAGATTTAATGGACAGTGTGAACAGAGCTTCCGACTAGTTCCTGTATGACCAGTTTGTTTGAGCTACTGGTCTAAATCCCATAAAGATCAACAGTTAAAAACAGTATGTACACAGATCAATAGTTTAATTAGTTTCATGTTCAGTGAAGGGAACTGAAAGTGCATTACATAGAGAAATATAATAATAATAAAAAGAGATTGAATAAATAAACTAGAAAGGAATAAAAGTGATCAAACACCAGAAGAAGAATAAACTCCAATGTATTGATACTGATATTGATCAACAGTTTAAATATACGGATCCAGACACAGTCTGTGTTTGACTCTTGATGAGACTACATGAATCATCCATCACTGATTTTCATATCTCCTCCTCCTCTTCCTCCTCCTCTTCCTCTCTCATATTAAATCTGGTGATCTCCTGGAAATGAAAAATTAAACCTCCTCCTCGCCCTCCTCCTCCTGTTCTTCATCCTAAAGTCACCTTCAAACATCCAGTTCTCTCTGTGTGTCTGTGATGTATTCTTCTTCCTCAGCAGTGTTTGTTTATTTCCAGTGTTTGTGTCTGTTATCAGCTCCCAGCAGCCTTCAACAGGCTCCGCCCCGCTAATAAACCCCCGCTGACCTGAGAAAAATACCCAAAATCCACAGAAATACCCCCCCCCCCCATATACAGCAAACAACAACAGCAGCTCGTAATCAATGAGCCTCTTCTGTGATCGATCAATAACACTAAAACAAATACGTTTACAGGGTTTTTGCGTTTATTTTACAGATTGTTTCTGTATTTTTAAACACATGGAAATATTCATAAAATTACAAAAATATCCTGTGAATTTACATGTAACATAAAAACAATGTGTATATGTAAATAATCATAAAATTACTGATTATTTAAAGAAAATGTAATTTTTTCACATAAAAAAGATTAAAATACATTTTGCAAATCTATATTTTATTACAGTTCTATAACTTTTAACATTCACATTAAAATAACAATCCAATAATAACAGCACTCTGCTGTAAATGTAAGTCTGATTATTGTATTATAGCAGAGTTCACCTGGATTTATAGATCATTGTTTTACACTGTAAATATCTTTAATTAAACATTAAAAAGACAAAAAAATACTCAATATTTGTGTTTTTACGAGTTATTTTCTGTAATTTTCACAGTAGTTTTTGGTGCTCAAGCTATTGTTTTATTTTACAGTCAAAGTCTTAAATATGGATCAATAAGGTTTGCAGAATCGGTTTTTAAATCACTTCTAAAAACAGATTTTATAGATTTTCCTTTACGCCATGTCGTCTTTTTATTTTATTTTTCTGCTCTTTTAATTATGTTTTGGTTTTGATTATTTTTATCTTTAATAACATTTTCTGTATCACAGCTGTCTTTGCTCACTAACATTTTACATATAATTTAAAGTAATTATTATTATTAGAATAAATTAACTGTGCACATTTATAAATACTCAGAATCTTTGAAAAACTAAATGATTCAGTTTCATCACATTTTGGAGAATTTAAGAACTAAATTAATACAAAGTGAAAATATAAAGGACCAAGAATGAAGCCCTGAGGAACCCCACAAATATTCACTCATTTAAATATGTAAATTAGCCATTATTTACTTGTGTATTTATATTATTATCAGATAATAATATGTCAGTTGTTGGAATCAGTTGTAGTTTTTGTGCGTAAAGTAAATTAACCTCAATATTAGCGTTGTCAGATCAGAAAACATATAAAATAAATACACAAAAGGAACATTTTGTTGTGTAATTGGGGTTATCCATTTATGCTCTGATGTTTGGATCATGATTATTTAAATTCTATATAATAATGTAGCAAATAAATGAACAAAGTACAAAAGAGAGCTGTTATCAAACAGAGATAGTCGACACTATCTCCAACCTCAACCTTCCTTCCTTCTCTCAGTGGCTACAAACAATACATAGACCTTTGCAGTGTGGCTGTATTATAACTGTAATATAACAGCAAACTGTACTACAACATAAGAAGCTGTTTTTACGAATGAGAGAAGCTGCGATAAACGTAGAAAACAGAAGAACGAGTGAAAACCAGATGGGAACATTTCTCTGAATACGACACTGATGAGGAGGAGAGGAATAGGCGAGAGACACTGACATGCACTGAGTGAAAGGAAGCGAGAGGGAGGGCTTATTAAATCAATGACAAAATTTAAAAAGGTTGAAATGTTCTGCTTTCAGTGAGAACAAAAGACCAGCAGCTGTGTGTGTGTGAGCAGCAAGAATGGAGAAATCAATCTGTCAGGGTGACAGAGAGTGAGAGAGGCTCACATACACACAAAGAGAGATAGATAGAGAGAGAGAAAGAGAGGGAGAGAGAGAGAGAGAGAGAGAGAGAGCAGCTAGAATTGGTGTAATGTCAGGTATTCTTCAGACCGACACTAGTCCGGGTAAAAAACCTCCGCCCGACCGAGATTAGTCCAAGGTCAGAGAAGAAAGTCCAACTAGAGTCCAAATCCAAAGATGAGATGAGTTCAAACTCAAGTCCAGACACCCCAGGATGGTGTATAAAGTTTGTTGGATGGTGTTTGTTGGATGATGTTTGTTGGATGGTGTTTGTTGGATGATGTATAATGTTTGTTGGATGATGTTTGTTGGATGGTGTTTGTTGGATGGTGTTTGTTGGATGATGTTTGTTGGATGGTGTTTGTTGGATGATGTTTGTTGGATGGTGTTTGTTGGATGGTGTTTGTTGAATGATGTTTGTTGAATAGTGTTTGTTGGATGGTGTTTGTTGGATGGTTTGTTGGATGGTGTTTGTTGAATGATGTTTGTTGGATGGTGTTTGTTGGATGATGTTTGTTGGATGGTGTTTGTTGGATGTTGGATGATGTTTGTTGGATGGTGTATAATGTCTGTTTGATGGTGTTTGTTGGATGGTGTTTGTTGGATGATGTTTGTTGGATGGTGTTTGTTGGATGATGTATAATGTTTGTTGGATAGTGTTTGTTGGATGGTGTTTGTTGGATGATGTATAATGTTTGTTGGATGGTGTTTGTTGGATGATGTTTGTTGGATGGTGTTTTTAGGATGATGTATAATGTTTGTTGGATGGTGTTTGTTGGATGGTGTTTGTTGGATGGTGTTTGTTGGATAGTGTTTGTTGGATAGTGTTTGTTGGATGGTGTTTGTTGGATGATGTATAATGTTTGTTGGATGATGTTTGTTGGATGGTGTTTGTTGGATAGTCTTTGTTGGATGGTGTTTGTTGGATGGTGTTTGTTGGATGATGTATAATGTTTGTTGGATGGTGTTTTTTGGATGATGTATAACGTTTGTTGGATGATGTTTGTTGGATGGTGTTTGTTGGATGGCGTTTGTTGGATGATGTATAATGTTTGTTGGATGATGTTTGTTGGATGGTGTATGATGTTTGTTGGATGGTGTTTGTTGGATGATGTTTGTTGGATGGTGTTTATTGGATGGTGTATTTTGGATGGTGTTTTGTTGGATGGTGTTTGTTGGATGGTGTATATTGGATGATGTTTGTTGGATGGTGTTTGTTGGATGGTGTATGTTGGATGGTGTTTGTTGGATGGTGTTTGTTGGATAGTGTTTGTTGGATGGTGTTTGTTGGATGTTGGATGATGTTTGTTGGATGGTGTATGATGTTGGATGATGTATAATGTTTTTTGAATGGTGTTTGTTGGATTGTGTATTTTGGATGGTGTTTTGTTGGATGGTGTATGTTGGATGGTGTTTGTTGGATGGTGTTTGTTGGATGGTGTTTGTTGGATAGTGTTTGTTGGATGATGTTTGTTGGATGGTGTATGTTGGATGTTGGATGATGTTTGTTGGATGGTGTATGATGTTTGTTGGATGGTGTTTGTTGGATGTTGGATGATGTTTGTTGGATGGTGTATGATGTTTGTTGGATGGTGTTTGTTGGATTGTGTATTTTGGATGGTGTTTTGTTGGATGGTGTATGTTGGATGGTGTTTGTTGGATGGTG
>NW_026136721.1:1612500-1625000 GCF_905237075.1 Dicentrarchus labrax
AAGAAAGTAGTCCCAAATAAAGACATAGTCTGAAACAATAGAATACAACGTGGCATAAAAGACTCTCTTACCCACAATCCCCTGTGATGCATTATTGTTGCTTTCCTCAACAGATCTCCTACAAAGCCCTAAGCTCCTTCGACACAGAGTTTGACCTGTCCAATCAGAGCGGCAAGGTGTTCAAACCGGCCAATGAGACAAACCACGTGTTCACCGGCCTCTACCCAGGCTCCACCTACTCCTTCACAATAAGAGCCTCAACTGTTAAAGGCTTCGGCCCTCCGGTCATCACCCAGTTCACCACCAAGATCTCAGGTGTGTGTCCTTCAAAATAACACTGACAGGAAGTTCAGGCAACAACCAAAGGGGTCTACCGGGCTCAGAATCAGGGGCCCTTAACCACTGCAGAGCATCTTAATTGGAGCTCAGTCCCACAATCTCTTTGTCCTGAATGGATCCTAATGTGCAGGCTTTTATTATTTTAAATATTTCCAGGTTTTGTGGTTTCCTGTTGTATTTTGTTCACTGTGTGCAGAATTTTTGCCTTGTTGGATCATTTGCATTTTATTCGAGTAAATATTGGTTCTGTGATCCGTATTAAAATAATCAGATTTATGTAATAGATACGCCGGCATCGAGACTTCCTCTCGCTCAGACCCGGTGTAAACTCACCTCTTCAGGAGCAGGCGAGCATCAAACTCTGTTCATAATCGCTGATCAAGGCTGTCAGAGCCCAACGTTGAAACAAATTATAATTTTTTTGAAACCATCTCAAAAACTCATAAAATGAGGTACAAAATACAATGGTGGCGTAAATGTACGTATTCTAACGGCATCGCACAGTGGCTCGACAGCACCCAATAAACTCTGTGATATGTGATATGTATGAAAATTGGTACACACGTGTATCATGACATGACAGACAAAAAAGCCAACAGGAAGCCGGCCATTTTAAATTTACTTGTCATTTTTGCCGTGTTGTATTTTAGAGAACTCATCCTAGGGAACTGATTGGATTGACTTCAGATTTGGTCAGTATGATCTAAAGTCCGTTAAAATTAAAAGTTAAGCTGTGTGTGAGTGTGCGTTGAATGGCATGTCCGTTGTTTGGTGTTGAATTTCAACGATTCGCTATGAAACAGGAAGTTGTTGTAACTCCTGTGTCGAATCTCAACCAAACTTCAGACGTTTGGTGCTGTGAGGGCCAATCATCATCGCTGCTTGCATCGTTCAATTGTTTTATTTTTAACTGAGTCAGAAGGCTTATAACCTGTAAGACTGGAATCTGAAAGGAAGCCCTCAGATGAGTCTTCCCCAGCGTCCAGGAGTGTTGCAGAGCTGTAGGCAGCACACAGTGGATGGTTCTTGGTTCTTTTCATAATGAAGGTTCTGCTGACCGCTGGGTTCTCTCTGCACTCTGTGTTCCTCCTCAGCTCCTCTGATGCCGGCGTACGACCAGGAGTCTCCTCTCAACCAGACCGACTCCACCGTCACCGTTCTGCTGAAACCGGCTCAGAGCCGAGGAGCTCCAGTCAGGTAACACACTCACACACACACACTGTTTAAATATTCAGCAGCATCAATCTTCCACTTCATAAAGTTTTCATGATTCAAACGTTAAACATTAAAACACGACATGAAGCACTTAGAAGAAGAAACTGGAACTAAAATAACCTGTCAAATCAAAATATTCAGTTTATGTTTTTCATTCATTTTACTCAGTGTGTGCAATATAATCACACTTGTGTGTATTTATATCATTAAATTAATGAAATAATAAATAAATAGATGGATAATTTCACTCTACTGTCCTGTGTAGTCTGAAAGACGATAAAGTTGGTCTTTATTAAATGTTAAATATCTGAACAGCAGCACAGACACACGGAGGTTACGAACATGTAACATTCAGCTGTTAATGTGTGAGTGATAGTTATAGAAATGAATCTTATATATTTAAATGATCTCCACAAAGTAACATTAGAGAATATGAGCAGTGTGTGAACTATACCATGGTGTTTGGGGAGCTCACTTTTTTGGGGGGTTGGGGGGGCTTTCTTGTGACTGTGACAGAAATGAATGGCGTTGACTCGGCGTGCAGACGAAGAAAGTTAGTTTTTCTGCTCTTTGACTTAAAGTTTAGAATTTTGCGCCACTTCGATGGTGATGGTGAGAACAGCATGTATGTCGGAATCTTTATTAAATTCGATCAATAAGAGCCTAATTTTACACATGATACATGAGGATGAAGTTGCAGTAAAATAGAACAACAGCACGTTTTAGAGATCTCAAATATTACACAAACCATGTTTTCAGGGGAGTTCATTAAGTCCTAACTCCTCCTGGATCACCTGTTGTTCCCATCCTGGAAATAAGTGATTGAAACAGACAGCATTGTTGTTCTGTACATACAGTGACTATAATGCATCATATAACTTATAAACTAATTATTTTACTTCAATTCACAGAGACACACAGCAGGAAGAATTATAACCATATAAAATGGTTTATTTCTACGTATTGAGTCTACTTGAAAAAGAAAATTCAGCTGTGTTTTTCTGAATTAACGAGAGACCTCCAGCGCTGTGTTTGTATACGAGCAATGAAGCTGTGTTTGTGTACAAGCTGTCCGTGCCCAGGCCCAGCTCGCAGCCCCCCTTCAGTCTAACAGCAGGTTGCCCCTCTTCACCCTGGAGCTCTGCTGGAGAACCAGAAGGAGATCGGTGAGGTCCGTGCCCAGTGTCTAATCTCGGCTGTCCTCGGGTGTCCACACCCCTGGGTGCAGGGACACTGGAGTTCGGCGTTCGGGGTGTGCCTGGCAAGGGACGTGACCCACACTTGTTAATAAAGTGAAACCTGATCTGGAGGCTCGACACCAGAACGACAGCTGCACACATCTTGACCCCTCCACTCTATTGTCCCCCTTGAACAGTACAACATGCCCACGGTTCCTACCCCAGTATGTAACCTGAGACAGAGTCTATAATAATACACTGCAGGAGGATCCGGTCCCTTCATGGCTGAAACAAGGAACTTTTTATCATTCCAACACAAGGCTGTACAACGGAAGTTCATTCAATTTATAGAATCACATACAATAAATCAATATATAGAGTTATATATATCCATAATTTAAGGAAATAATTCAGCAGGTCACCTTTTGAATGTGCAACAACAAGATAGTGACAATAAAACGGATGCACAATAATTATCTGTACAGATTATTTATCAGCCAATTATATAAATTATCTGGAACTTTACTAGAAAAAATAAATGAACATCTGAAATCCAAATTGTTGCTTGTTGTTGTAAACAACAGTGATATCGGTTAGATTTGATTATAACAGAGTTATATAAGATTAAATCTCAGCCTTTCTTGCCCCCAGGGGCAACTCCATGTTATGAACTTCTTTTAAAAATACAAAAATGTGAAATTATTAGTTATCTTATTGGTATCGGCCATGAGGAGCAGCTAATTATTGGTTATCATATCAGTGCATCCCTAATCTTTTGTTTGAGCACCAAGCATCATCAGCACTTGCACAGAATCCGCCTCCTCTCGTCCTGACATTATCCAGGAGCAGCCTTAAAGGGGAACGTCGGCAGATTTTTACCCTAGTCTTGATTACTAGAGGTCACCGAGTACTGTCGATAAGAAAAAGAACGACCAGAATTGGCGCTAGTAAACTGGAGATCCTGCAGCTAATGGCCAGAGCTCCCAGTTAGTTATAATACACTTTTTGGGGGCATATCCTAAAGAATGCCACAAGACTAGGGTAAAAATCTGCCGAAGTTCCCCTTTAAGTCCAACCTGGATCGGCATGGCTCCTATCTGGGTCTCTTCCTCTCCTCTTGGGGCTACAGCACCCACTGCTGATGTGCTGGTCCCATTTGGTGGATCTCTCTGGGTGGATCGTCCACAAGGGCTGTTTAATCCGAACCCCTGCATGTTACTGTCTGAGCGGTTTGAAGGAGCTACCCTTCTGGTCTGTCTGTCACACAGTCTACTGATCAACCACAGCAGTGCTTCAGTGTGTGTCGTTGGAGACTAGATACAGGATGTGGGTTTGAGACTGCTGGACGAATCTCTTTCATTCAACAAAACAAAGCTGAGTTTTTCTTTTGCATGAAATTATGACAAAGAAAATTGGATAAATTCTGTTACGTGAATGCAGTGCTCTTCTGTAGTCTACAGCCCACATCTCGATTCCCCGGCTGCTCCGGCTGCATGTGGAAGTGTCTTTGAGCAAGAAACTGAACCCTGAACTGCTCCTGATGCTGCGTTTGAATGTGTATGAATGGATTAGTTTCTGTTTGTGAAGACAAGAAAGGTGCTATACAAGTACAGACCGTTATATATATATATATATATATATTAGTGCTGTCAGATTAACGCATTATTAACGGCGTTAACGCAAACCCATTTTAATGGTGTCAATATTTTTATCGCGAGAATAACGCCTAGCACAGTTTTTTAACATGCTGTTGCAACAACTAGTAACGTTAGAAAAACTACAACACCACACTGGATCTAGCTAGACCGGAAACAGAACAACAGGCACGCCGCACACACTTGTTTAAGAGTAGTAGACGTTACGTTTTGAGTGGATGGCGAGCGCGAGACGCCGAAATGGATGGAGTCCTTGTTGTCTGAAAATGTCAACAGGCTTGTCTGTTTGAGTAACTGGCTCAAAGCAAAGAAGTAGTAGGCTTACCTATTACTGGTAACCGTTACTGTTCATTCTTTCTGAAATAAGAGGCTGGGTTGAGCCTCTGGTGAATAAAGAGCAATTCAATTCAATTCAATTTTATTTGTATAGCGCCAATTCATAACAGAAGTTATCTCAGGACACTTTTCAAATAGAGCAGGTCTAGACCGAACTCTTTAAAAGCAGCAGCCTGACTGCTATGTTCAAAGCAAACTTGAGAAAAGTATTACAGTTTTTCTCCATTGGTTTGGCTCATTTCTTGAAACAGAAATTACATTCTCAAAACAACATGGACAAACCTCCAAACCACTTGGCAATTGTTCACAA
The DNA here is from genome assembly GCF_905237075.1 of Dicentrarchus labrax. NCBI lineage: Eukaryota > Metazoa > Chordata > Actinopteri > Moronidae > Dicentrarchus > Dicentrarchus labrax. The sequence continues at coordinate 1,617,534 of NW_026136721.1, forward strand.
CAGAATTGAATTTCTCATTGATTTCATCACATTGCAAATGTCTTAGTACATATTTGCAAATTATTAAGTACAGTTAGCCTACAGTTAGCACAGTTAGCCTACATTTAGCACAATTTCCAAGTGAATAGATCCTGTTGATCTAAACTGATTGATTGATTCTCAGTCTAATGGTTGTTCCCTCCAAAACATTTCATTCTAAAAGTCATCACATGCAAAATAGTCGGTTCAATTGTCAAAATTAGTCAACATAATCATATCAACATAAAACCATGAATACCATATACTGTATTTATTTACAGCACTGTAGGCTACATATCATTGTCCTTGTTTTTGTTTATGTGTTTATATTAGAGTATATTATGCTTTATGCATTTTCTTTTTACTCTGATATGGAGGTTACTTTATGTGTGTGAATAAAAATGGCTACCTTTCCTTGGCGATGTCAAATCTTAGAGGCTACTCTTACCCTAAAATCCTGTTTTTTTATTTTTATTTTTTCCGTTTTATACAAAATTGTATTCTGTTAGCTAGACAAAAAAAACTAGTAACCATTGTCAGTGAAGGACTGGGCTAAGACTGAGAGGTGGACATGAGGGATATTTCAATGGTCCTCTGCCATAGTGACAAAACATTTAAACATTTTGACTTGCAGTGCTCACTCAATGCCAAAGGGACGATGCATTTTGGGGGCACTGACTATTTATATGAGAAAGGAATTTAGTTTTGACACATGAGTGAACTGTTTTGGGAGAGATATGAGCTTTTGCAGGTGAACCATGGGGTTGTGCTGAACCATCCAGGTTATTTTGGCAAAAGCACCAAGAGTGTTGAGAACCTCCGGTCTGTTTCGAGAAATGAGCCAAAGCAATTGAGAAGGATCGTTTGCCTTTTGGTGGCACTGACTATTTCTACAGGAAAGGAATTTAGTTTTGAAGCATGAGTGAACAGTTTTGGGAGAGATATGAGCTTTTGCAGGTGAGCTATGGTGTTGTGCTGAACTGTAAGACTGTTTTGCCAAATGATCTTAGAGTTCTGAGAATGTAATTTCTATTTCAAGAAATGAGCCAAACCAATGGAGAAAAACTGTAAGCCATGGTTTAACTGCACTATAGGCAGAGTCCTAGTTTACCTTACATGTGCACTTTGTAATTTTATTTTGTATCGCCCTGTTTTGATCCCTTAGAAAGGGCTGTTGAAGGGGCTGTTTGGGTGACAAAGTATTTGTTTCACCCTTTTATTGATGGACAGTGTTACATTGTGTGAGAGATTATTTGCTCCAAGTGAGAATGTTAGTGTGAAATTGAACACTACAGTATATGCCAATGTTGTTTTCAATAAAAACAACATTTGCACAAAGCAAGCTGATCCACTTTCCCATGTTGATAAGAGCATTAAAATGAGAAAAAATAATGGGACAAAAAGAAATCAAGGGACATTTAGAATAGATAAAAATGTGCGATTAATTGCGAGTTAACTATGACATTAATGCGATTAATCGCGATTAAATATTTTAATCGTTTGACAGCACTAATATATATGAATGTATATAAATAGGAAACTACTGTATATTCAAAGTAAAGTATGTTGTTTTGTCATTTTATTTTTTACACCAGAATTTAAATATATGTCTAAAACATTAATGTAGATAATTACAAACTTAACACACACACAAACCAATGCTCTGGTAAATCTCTGTCGCCGCGCCCCAGAGGGAGGTGGTATCCGCAGTAACAGTCGTCATGTCAACAGCTGTCTGCTCTCCGTCGTCGGGCTGTAACAAGGGATTTGGTTAATTAACGATCAGCAGGCGGGGCTAATCAGAGCCTGCTGCTAACACTGAGGATTAAAAGGGGATTAACAGCTAATGTGTCAATCACACACACACGCACACACACACACACACACACACTGAGAGCTCCCTGTGCTTTCAGTCAGAAACACAAAGATCTTATTTATTAACTGACACTTTCACACAATACGTAACAATAAGAGCGTGTAAGATGGTCTCCTCGTGTGGAAAAAGCTCTTTTTAATGATTAGTCTGTCAAACATCAACTCAGAACTAAAACCAACAAGACTTCAGACGTAAAGCCGTTTATTACATCAAATATATATAAAACAGGAAGTTTGTCACTTTATTCTCCCAGATGGGAAACAAAAACACTAAAATAATTCATCTACATACAAATACACTAAACCATAATACAACAACATCAATGCCAAAAACCATTTACAAGGTGCTAAAATAGGGTGCTAATAAGATGCTAATAGAATAAAATGACATGTGCAGATTGAGCAGGGATATTGCACAAGGATCCTGGGAACTATCAGGACTACGGTCAGACCTGCTCTGTTTGAAAGAGTCCTGAGGTGACTGCTAAAAGACCTTGAATGAACATTAAATCTTACAATCAACTTAATGACAAACATAAACTATAAAAGAGAAAAACATAAACAATCATTAACAGGATGAGTGAAGCTTAAAAACTGATTTCTGTTAACTGATCAATAACAGTAAGAATTGCATGTTTTCATGGCTCCATACACTTCAGAGCATGTTGGAGTGGAACCTTCTGTTGGCTGTCTGCTGCCATGTGTGTGTGTGTGTGTGTGTGTGACTGTAAATTATATTTTAATTGACTGTACTGATTAGGGATGTGAATCCCCACCACTGAGGCCGATTCGATACACATCTCGATACGCTGCCAGCGATACGATACATTAACGATACAGTGGAGCCCCCTGCCGATACGATGCGATATGATTCACCTCTGTTCACGATGCGATGCGATTCATTAATGATTTGACAACGATTTGACTTTATACAATGCGAAAAGAAAAAAAAAAATGTATTTGATACTTGACTGTTTTCTATAAAGCAAACCAATAAATCCAACTTAAAAAGAAGATGCAATTCAATATGGTACAGACAGAGAACATTAATAACTAATAATAAACACTAAATCATAAACAAAAACAATTTTTTTCATTACATGTGTTTTTAATTTCATTCTCTACTTATACAACACTAAATGTATTGTATTTGGGGAATTTCTTTTTGGCCTCTTAATAAAAAATAAACAAAACAAACAGTCCTTTTCTCAGGTCCTTTTACTAATAGTGTTCTCTGTCTGTAATTTCACAATGTTTTACAAAACACAATTTGGAAAACATTGTGCAAATAACTTCATCATAGTGCAATGTCCATACTACTGCTGCCAGACTGATGTGCTTGAGCTGACACTCTTCTAGTTGGCTAACTGAGCAGTGAGAGCAGAAATCACTGAGATTCATACGACAATATAACAGTTAAACAAAAATAAACAATTGCAACTGCTTACAAATGTAAGTGTAAAGAACTGACAGCCACAGCAACTGTAAACATCACTCACACTGAGGTATATCAACTAGAGGTCTTTCTTTTCAAAGTGCAAAGTCCACACTGCTCCTGCACTATTGTGTGTCTTCCAAGGTACGCTTAATATCTCCTCTTCACCTGTTGTGTCGCTTCCCTCCATTTTTTCTGTTTACTAACTAACTGGGTCTGTGACGCCGCTCAAAAAGATAGTGATGGTGCGTTCAAGGCGCCTCGAAAACACGGGTGCAGAGGAGATAAACTATGCAATAATCGATGTAACCATGGGTTTTACCGATGCAGACACGCAAAGAAGGATACATTGCGCATTTAGCCGGCAGTTGTTTCCGATGCACACTGAAGCTACCGGTGCACTCGCATCGCAAACGTCTGTCTCGGACCACCGATTCAAATCGGTGAATCTCTCCATCCCTAGTACTGCTAGGACGCTGATCTTCTACCTTTTTTTTTTTTTGTATTGAGTAAGTATTTTTTGGGGCTTTTATTGCCTTTATTTGATAGGACAGCTGAAGACAGACAGGTAAGGGAGAGAGTGGATGACACGCAGCAAAGGATTCAAACCCCGGGCCGCTGCAGCAAGGACTGAACCTCGGTACATGGGTCGCCAGCTCTACCTCCTGAGATAACCGGGCACCCCTGATCTTCTACCTTTAACCAGCTCACTTCTGACACGTTGTTTGCTGATTGCTCTGAGCCACCGTAGATCGCTGAGTAAAGTTAAATACATGTAGACACGCACACACAGACACACACACACAGACACACACACACACACACACACACACACACACACACAACTGCTCGTGGACAACGTGAGAGAGAAGAAAAGAGACTGAAAAGAGGAAAATTGATCATTTCAAGCGGCGAGAGATTTATGTTTTTCTTTTCATGCAGGAACAAGACAGGAGCTGTGTGTGTGTGTGTGTGTGTGTGTGTGTGTGTGTGTGTCACCGTGTATGTGTGTGTCACTGTGTGTGTGTGTGTGTGTGTGTGTGTCACTGTGTCTGTGTGTGTGACGTGCAGTGTGTTAATTGACATGATGTAAAATCCATCAGATTGAACAGATGCTGCTCAGAGATATGATTTCATGTTTGTTTATATTTAACTTTGCTTTTGTCTCTTCACTAACACACACACACACACACACACACACACACACTATACAGCGGCCACAGATCGTGGGACAAAAGGTATTGCCGCGGGCAACCTGTAGCTGTAATCAGATTACTGTCACACACACACAAACGCATGTGCTGCGATGTGAGCGTGAAGAAATGTGATTGGAGCCGGTTTGTCAGAGACAGATAATGGAGAGAGAGAGAGAGACAGAGAGAGAGAGACAGAGAGAGAGAGACAGAGAGAGAGACAGGTTAGGAGGTGTAAAAATGATTGAATCTGTTTCTGTAAACAATACACACACTGCAGTGTGTGTGTGTGTGTGTGTGTGTGTGTCCTCCTTTAGTTTCCTGTCCAGCAGGAAACGTGACGATACTGCAGTTTCACCATCCACACCCTCCCTGTGTGTGTGTGTGTGTGTGTGTGTGTGTTAGAGTGCGTTAGTTACAGTGTGTGCGTTACAGGGTGTGTGATGTATGACTTCGGTCCTGAATCTGGTTCCTGTAAAAAACACCACTATTGTTCTCCGCATCCCTCAGGACACAAACACTGTTGAAAACTGGCTGTGTTGAGTTCAGGTTCACCTCAGTGTTTCTGTGAAGAACACACACACACACACAGTGTGAACTCTGACACCAGCTGGTGGAAATCAGTCTGCTAACTGACCCTCTGCTACTGTCCAGTCTTTGGTGTCACCAAAGTCAGATTGTGGAATTTTTACGGCGTCAGTATAACAGACGGTATACTTTACTTTCAGTCAGTAGATTTTACCTACAGTCGGTAGATTTTACGTACAGTCGATAGATTTTACGTACAGTCGGTAGATTTTACGTACAGTCTGTAGATTTTACCTGCAGTCGGTAGATTTTACCTGCAGTCGGTAGATTTTACCTACAGTCGGTAGATTTTACGTACAGTCTGTAGATTTTACGTACAGTCTGTAGATTTACGTACAATCGGTAGATTTTACGTACAGTCTGTAGATTTTACGTACAGTCGGTAGATTTTACCTACAGCCGGTAGATTTTACGTACAGTCGGTAGATTTTACGTACAGTCTGTAGATTTACGTACAATCGGTAGATTTTACGTACAGTCGGTAGATTTTACCTACAGTCTGTAGATTTTACCTACAGTCGGTAGATTTTACGTACAGTCTGTAGATTTACGTACAGTCGGTAAATTTTATGTACAGTCGGTAGATTTTACCTACAGCCGGTAGATTTTACGTACAGTCGGTAGATTTTACCTACAGTCGGTAGATTTTAAGTACAGTCTAGATTTTACCTGCAGTCGGTAGATTTTACCTACAGTCGGTAGATTTTACGTACAGTCAGTAGATTTTACCTACAGTCGGTAGATTTTACGTACAGTCTGTAGATTTTACCTACAGTCTGTAGATTTACGTACAATCGGTAGTTTTTACCTACAGTCGGTAGATTTTACCTACAGCCGGTAGATTTTACGTACAGTCAGTAGATTTTACGTACAGTCTGTAGATTTACGTACAACCAGTAGATTTTACGTACAGTCGGTAGATTTTACGTACAGTCTGTAGATTTACGTACAATCGGTAGATTTTACCTACAGTCGGTAGATTTTACGTACAGTCGGTAGACTTTACGTACAGTCTGTAGATTTGACCTACAGTCGGTAGATTTTACCTACAGCCGGTAGATTTTACGTACAGTCTGTAGATTTTACCTACAGTCGGTAGATTTTACGTACAGTCGCTAGATTTTACCTACAGTCGCTAGATTTTACGTACAGTCGCTAGATTTTACGTACAGTCTGTAGATTTTACGTACAGTCGGTAGATTTTACGCACAGTCTGTAGATTTTACCTACAGTCGGTAGATTTTACCTACAGTCGGTAGATTTGACCTACAGTCTGTAGATTTTACCTACAGTCGGTAGATTTTACGTACAGTCTGTAGATTTTACGTACAGTCGCTAGATTTTACGTACAGTCTGTAGATTTTACGTACAGTCGCTAGATTTTACGTACAGTCTGTAGATTTTACGTACAGTCGGTAGATTTTACGTACAGTCGGTAGATTTTACCTACAGTCTGTAGATTTTACGTACAGTCTGTAGATTTTACGTACAGTCGGTAGATTTTACGTACAGTCGGTAGATTTTACGTACAGTCGGTAGATTTTACCTACAGTCTGTAGATTTTACGTACAGATATATAGATCAAAGTAATCAGCATTCTGGTCTTCAGTCTGAATCTAAAATCCCTGCCAAAATGAAACTTTGATGAAGCTCCATAATGGACGTCGTCAGGCAGCTTTACATCTCCGTGATAACGAGGATTGTTTATGGGACAACTCGTCCTCTCCTCCGTCACACAGACTTTCGATTTTTCTTTGTCCTTCACGGCACCAACTCTTCTTCTGTCTTTTCTATTATAATCACTTTACAAACAGAGAAAATTCAGATTTTTCATTGCGAACTGCTGATTGTTTCCATTTGTTTTCTGTCTTTGTCCTTTGCTCACATACACAGTTTAGTACCTGCAGACAGTTTAATGTCAGACTGTTGTAAAGTTACAGCCTCTACATACAGAGAGAGTTCATAAAACTGAAGGAGAGAGTGATGGAGGAGAGGCAGAGCTGACCTTTCTGTGCAGCTGAATAATGAACCAACAGATGGAGCAGCTTTATGTGTCGGCTTGTATGTGAATAGAAACCTCCAACAATGTCGCCCCTGAGAACTAAAAGCTTCAACTCTGAAAACTCTTCGTATAGTTTATGACTTTATACCATCAGAAACACACTGTTAGAAAACTACAGCTGATGTTTTCCCTTTCAACCTGTGTGTCTGCAGTAAGTACCAGGTGGTGGTGGAGGAGGAGCGCCCCCGCAGGCAGAGGAGAGGTACTGCAGAGATCCTGCGCTGTTATCCGGTGCCCATCCACTTCCAGAATGCCACGCTGCTGGACTCACAGTATTACTTCAGCGCAGAGCTGCC
>NW_026136721.1:1632500-1657500 GCF_905237075.1 Dicentrarchus labrax
TAATATTCACTAATATTAGAACTGGATTGAATTTGTGATGAAGGATTTAGTTAACCCTTTCATTAATGAATTACAACAACCTCGCTCAGTGGTTTTATTGCTCCTATAATGTTTTAAAGAGTTCGGTCTAGACCTGCTCTATTTGAAAAGTGTCCTGAGATAACTTCTGTTATGAATTGGCGCTATACAAATAAAATTGAATTGAATTGAATTGAAAATTGAATTGCTCTTCAGGCATGAAAATAAAACTGAACTTCTTCAAAACGTATTCTGATTCAGACAGACGTATGAAAATGTCAGCATATGTTGTACTACCACTAATCCTGAATTACAACCATTACCTACCACTTATCACAAATTACAACCATTAACTACCACTAATCCCGAATTACAACCACTGACTACCACTAATCCCGAATTACAACCACTGACTACCACTAATCCCGAATTACAACCACTGACTACCACTAATCCCGAATTACAACCATTAACTTTCACTAATCACGAATTACAACCATTAACTTTCACTAATCATGAATTACAACCATTAACTACCACTAACATGAACTATCTTTAAATTCCAGATCAGTTCTCCTGTTCTGATCATCAAACTTGGGACATTAATCAATATTAATTCATTCAATCACCATTAACTACTATTAATTATGTTATAACTATTAACTATCTATAACACTACAATTAGTTACCATTGAGTGCCATTAATTCCAATTGACTATCCAAAAAGTTAATTAACAATAGCTTCTCTCTATTGTCTCTTCCATCTCATCCATTCTGCTCTTCACTTCCTGTAAACAACGTATACAGACTTTACTTTATAGCCGTAGATGAAACTTAATGGTAATTAAAAGCAGTTGATGAAGTTTTACAGAATACCAGCTGTGAACAGTGATATTTATTAAAGGTTAATGGTTAATGAATTGTGTTTTGTGATATTTAAATGAAATGAACTCAGTGGTAATCACCTGTAGTTAAATGGGTATAATGTTGGTCAAAAGTAGTTAATGTTAATAGTTGTTAGTTAAAGAGAATTGTTGTACTGGTTAATGGAAGTTAATGGTAGTTTGACATACTTACTGTTGGATAATGGAGGTTAATGGTTTCAGGAGCTGCAACCAGGAAACCAGAACCAGAAGAGGAGAAACAGTCAGATCACACGGTGAAGATCGCCGGATCCATCGCCGGCATCCTGCTCTTCATCATCATCTTCCTTGGAGTCATCCTGCTGATGAAGAAACGGTAAGAATATCAGACACACTGTTCATTTCTTTTTCTGCGCAGCATGAGCCAGACGTTTGACTGCTTTTATATTTGTATTGTTTTTATGTTTTCATTTATTGTTGCAATTTGACTTTTCATAATTAATAATATTAATAACTATTAATGATAACAATGAGTTAAATGTATCTTTATAAAACCACATCACAACAATAACCACATGGACAACTAATTAAACTGTGCTTCCACCTCTGACTAGTATTAATGAACAAATGTATATTATATTAACACATATGTATGTATGTACTGTAGATAAATAAAGTTACATCAAAGATTCAATGACGTCCACACACACACACACACACACACACACACAGTGACAGTGAGGATGATGAGGATGAATAATGGAGCAGATTGCTGCAGTAATCACCATTAAACTATATGTGGACCGACTTTATTCTCCAACATCAAACACCCCCCACCCCCCACCTCCCGCTGGGACACACACACACACACACACACACACACACACACACACACACACACACACACTTAAACAGAGAAAAGCCTCTGTGTTTGGAGAACGTCGACGATAAGAGAGAAATTTAGATGAAAGAACATTTTATTCTTTTTTTCCAGAGTCGCCTCGAGCTGAATGGCTTCAGGCTGCACACAGATGTGTGTGTGTGTGTGTGTGTGTGTGTGTGTGTGTGTGTGTGTGTGTGTGTGTGTGTGTGTGTGTGTGTCGGTACGGCGCAGTGAGTTTCGGTTGGACTCTGTTGGGCCGATCGAGCTCTGATCTCTCTAACAGATATTAGAGAGAGAGAGGCGGTTGTTTGGGCTCTAATGAGCTTTTTAATGTCGACCGGGTGCGTTTGATTTCCACTCTGCGAGCAGGCAGAGGTCAGGCTCATTAGAGCGGGAGTGAAAACAGGAAGCTAGATGTTTAAAGGGTGATCAGACACAGTAACCTTCCACTGCTCAGAACTAGTGTCGTTTGTAGGACAGCAAGTTACTACGCCCTGCTGACAGGTGGAGGGATACGGAGCTGGAAGTAGTTCTGAGGGTCCTGATAATTACTCTGTTTCTTTAACTAGATAATAATCATTTACCCATACTGCTCTTGTATCTTTATGGATGATATTGATCAGTATACAATGTATCTTTATGGATGATATTGATCCCGTATTGACAGTCAGACTGTGGACATATGACGGCCTTTAGCTCGTGTTTCTAGAGTTACGTGTTGTTACGAACACGTTAGGAATTGTTAAAATGTGATATTTCTTAAAGGGAGTTTGGTGCAGGGAGCTTTTAGTTGGATTCAAACTGCTGATATGGATCATTGTTAACGTTTAGTCTCCACTACAGAAACACTAGCTAACTGCTGAAGGCTGATCAGGTTGATTGATGCTTTAATAATGGGAGTATTGATCACTGATCAGGATCATTATCAGCAACCTTTGTGTGCCCGTTTATGTGTGTGTATGAACTGTGTGTATTGACTGTGTATTTGTGGTTTACCTGCTCAGGTCTGTTTGATTTGACTGTAAAAACATTGAGTCTCTCTCAGTCTCTCCTTGTCACCCCCCCACCCTCACACTTCGATTGACACCTTACACCAGCCAATCACCACTCTCCTCCTCCTCACACAATAATTTAACTCATCTGTTCTGTTTTTTCTCTCCGAGACATTAATCTGTTGTTTTCTCCTTTTTCTGTTTTTCTGTTTTTTCTTTCCCTCCATTTCATCCCTTCCTCTGCTCCGCCCCCACCACTCAGACGAAGAAATTATCACTCCTACACTTACTACCTGTAAGTAACCTGTTTGACCTCTGACCTCCACCCTCACATTATTCTCAACACCTGAAAGCCTGAAATCAGTGTGTCGTCCCTGTGTGCCTGCCTACCCCTAACCTCTGGCCCCTAACCTCTGGCCCCCCTTCTGACCCATAATCTCTGACGTTGACCTCTTAACATTGAAACGTTGAACTCTAACCCCTGACCCTCTTCCCATTGATCATTGATCAACTCCAATTGTTGTCTTCCTCCCCTCCAACTGAACATTAACCTTTAACCCTGACCTTTAGCTCCTGACCTTCAGCCCCTGATGCTGCATTCTACCTTTATCAAACTTTACTTAAACTAAAAACATTTTAATTGACCGAAATAGACATAAAAAAACGAACTGAAACAATATTCAGGTTTTTATAAAACAAAATAAATTAAAATGTAAAACTATCAATTAGTCGACACAACAAGCATATATCGATGTTGTTGGTCGTTGTCGTTATCGCAGGGGTGGATTCTTTTTGTAGTTATTATTGCTGAAAATCTTTATTTCACCTGTATTTATAAAGCTTTATTTATAAGTCAATTGAGAACCAGTTCTCATTTACAACTTTTTCAACTGGTTCCAGTCACTAGTTCTAGTCTCTGGTTCCAGTCTCTGGTTCTAGTCTCTGGTTCCAGTCCCTGGTTCTAGTCTCTGGTTCTAGTCTCTGGTTCTAGTCTCTGGTTCCAGCCTCTGGTTCTAGTCTCTGGTTCCAGCCTCTGGGAGCGGCAGATTGAGAAGACTGACAGCCAAAGGCGGTACAGACCTTCAGGGTGTCCAGAATAATGAATTTGCTAGAACATAATTTTTTTTCCTGTTGGAGATGAGATAGGGAGGTTTTATCAGTCATATGATGATTTGATCAGTTTATAAATAAACTGGTCCCAGTGGATCTGAGGTCTGCTATGGAGTGATGGCTAGTTGATTAGAGAGTACAGGTTATAGTGATATGCACTGAAAGGGAAACCTGTGACACAGCAGATGGTGGTACGGTAAATGACATCCAGTTTATTGAGAAGAGATCCGCAGGTGAACCTGTAGATTAAGTCACTGTAGTCTAGAATTGGGAGGACTGTCACTTTGATTGAGCTGTGCTTTGCAGAGTGGGTAAATGATGGTTTATTTTAATAGAGGAAACTGATTATTGCTCTGACTTTGGAGAGCAGGGTGTTGATGTGTGTTTGAAAGGAGAGAGAACTATCAGGACAGATACTCGGGTATTTGTAGGAGGTGACAAATTCAAGTTCTGAACCATCCAAGGAGGAGATATTGAGGGGGAGGTGACCACATGTTTAAAACCAAATGTGTGGTCTTAGTGTTTAGGTGAAGGTTGGAGAAGGTGTTCTGGAAACTGTTGAAGCTGAGCTGCAGGGAGGACAGGGCAGTGGTCAGGGAGGGGATGGATGAATACAAGATGGTGCCGTCAGCATAGAGGTGAATATGAGAACAGCAGCATGAACATTATGTATGTATATTGTGAAGAAGGTTGGACCTAGAATGGACTCCTGAGGGACACCCATGGTCAGGGATAGTGTGTCAGACATGACATCCGCTGCTGAACAATGCTAAAATATGTGTCTGTTACTTGATTACATGTATCAGTTTTACTTTACTACAAACTAAGTTAGCATAGCCCTGGTCAACCGAACTCCATTCAGAAAACAAGCATTTTAACAGCATTTTTGTTTGCAGATTTAGTCAATATGTAATATAAGTATTTTTTAACATATTGACCAATGAACTTCAGAGGGGACGTGGCAATCAAAAAACATCACAAAACTCACAGGATATGTCCATATAAGGACCTGATACACACCCTACTTATGCAAACACTGGGCCTGCTATAAACCAGACTGTAAATCAGAGATAGTTTGAACTAGTTTGACATTTCTCACCGTCTGTTGGCTGCAACCCCAGAACGGATTGTTTGTGGATATATTTATTGTTATGTATGAGAGATTATGTGGATTTCATTCTATTTAAAGAGAAATATTACAGTTTGCAGCACTGCAGTAGTGAGAGAAGTTTTGATCTATTTTCTTACAACTGAAAATATAGTTTTGTTATAACAAACAGTAACGGTACCTAGAAGGTCTGTGTATTGGCTGAATCTGACGATACGTATCAGGACACAGGGGTTATGGTCCAATACATCGTGATATATTGTGATAAAATATAAAGAGCACTTCTTAATGCAACAGAAACAGTGGATCTGCATCTATATTAAACACAGCCACAGTTTACAGCACTGATATCAGCCGCTGGGCTTTAAACACAAAAATCAATACAGTGGTTTTCTAGAATTGATAAAATATCACAAAATAAGATAAGTAATACTATTTTTTTAAATATTTTCTCACTACCTAGTTGGTACATTGGAGCCTTCAGGGCACAGCGGACTGCTGTAGATCCACAGTTGTTCACTTACAATAATTACGTACAAATTAAATAGTACGTAATAACAGTTCAGCGTCGCTCAACTTGAGTCCAACACTCCTCCGGTTCCTCGCCCTGATTGGCTCAGTGGACGCTGAAAGTAAAAATAAAATTTCTCTGAAGCTTTCGGATCAATAAATGTGTGAGAGTTTCCCCTGCAGGTTATCTCCAACCGACGCCTCCTCCAGGAGACAGGAAGTGCTCACACACTCCTCCTCAGGTCGCTGTGTGTGTGTGTGTGTGTGTGTGTGTGTGTGTGTGTGTGTGTGTGTGTGTGTGTGTGTGTGTGTGTGTATGTGTGTGTGTGTATGTGTGTGTGTGTGTATGTGTGTGTGTGTGTATGTGTGTGTGGCCAAAAGTATGTGGACGGCCCTTTTCACAGAGACTGTTGTGATTTACTGCTGTGAGTGTGTGTGTGAGTGTGAGTGTGTGTGTGTGAGTGTGAGTGTGTGTGTGTGTGTGTGTGTGTGTGTGTGTGTGTGTGTGAGTGTGTGTGAGTGTGCAGTGGAACAGGGTTAATAGAATTAGCCGGCTGTAATAAACCTGTCTGATCAAATGATCGTTACAAGGAGAGATACACCTACACACACACACACACACGCACACACACACACACACTCTGACATCCATTACCGCTAACAGCATTGTCCTGTCGCTCATTAGATTAGCATAGATTAGCCTTGACATGCATCTGTGTCTGTGTTAATGTTAAGTGTTACTAAATCAATCAACCCCTGACACCTCGCTGATGATGTCATGACCACACACACACACACACACACACACACACACACACACAAACACACACACACAGTCTCCATTGATATGAAAACAGATAAAAGCTGTTTTGCTACAGTATTTCCTTGGTAAAGTGAGGTTATCTCCTGCTCCTTCTCTCTCTCTAGTCATTCATCATGTGGGGGGGGTTAGAGGTCAAAGGTCAGGACAGCTGATTGGAGTCAGAGAGGTCGGCTCAGCTCTGCAGGAAAAAGGAAGAGGCACAAACGGAGAGAAAATACAGTTTGACAGGATGAAAAAGTCCAAAGAGAAAACTTCAAATCCGTTTGAGTTCAGAGTGAAAACACTCTCATATAGATAAAAATACTTTATTTATCCCCAAAGGGAAATTATTAATAATATAATTATATATAATCTGCCAACACCTGATCCAGGTCGGTGTGTCTTTATGGGAGGTCTTTGTGGTTGTTGTGGTCACTGTGTGTCTCGCTGTGTGTGTCTTTGTGATCGCTGTGTGTCTCTTTGTGGTTATTGTGTGTCTCTTTGTGGTTGTTGTGTGTCTCTTTGTGGTTGTTGTGTGTATCTTTGTGGTTGTTGCGGTCGCTGTGTGTGTCTTTGTGGTTGTTGTGGTTGCTGTGTGTCTCTTTGTGGTTGTTGTGGTCGCTGTGTGTCTCGCTGTGTGTGTCTTTGTGCTTGTTGTGTGTCTCTTTGTGGTTGCTGTGTGTGTCTTTGTGGTTTATGTGTGTCTCTTTGTGTGTCTCTTTGTGGTTGCTGTGTGTGTCTTTGTGGTTGTTGTAGTCACTGTGTTTCTCTCTGTGTGTCTTTGTGGTTGTTGTGTGTCTCTTTGTGGTTGTTGTGGTCGCTGTGTTTCTCTCTGTGTGTCTTTGTGGTTGTTGTGTGTCTCTTTTTGTGTCTCTGTGGTCACTGTGTGTGTCTTTGTGGTTGTTGTGGTCGCTGTATGTGTCTTTGTGGTTGTTGTGGTCGCTGTGTGTCTCTATGTGGTTGTTGTGGTCGCTGTATGTGTCTTTGTGGTTGTTGTGGTCGCTGTTTATCTCTTTGTGGTTGTTGTGGTCGCTGTGTGTCTCGCTATGTGTTTCTTTGTGGTCGCTGTGTGTCTCGCTGTGTGTGTCTTTGTTGTTGTTGTGTGTCTCTTTGTGTGTCTCTTTGTGCTTGCTGTATGTGTCTTTGTGGTTGTTGTAGTCGCTGTGTGTCTCTTTGTGGTTGGTGGTCGCTGTGTTTCTCTCTGTGTGTGTCTTTGTGTGTCTCTGTGTTTCTTTTTGTGGTTGCTGTGTGTGTCTTTGTGGTTGTTGTGGTCGCTGTATGTCTCTTTGTGGTGGTTGTGGTCGCTGTGTGTCTCGCTGTGTGTCTCTTTGTGGTTGCTGTGTGTGTCTTTGGGGTTGCTGTGGTCGCTGTGTGTGTCTTTGTGGTTGTTGTGGATGCTGTGTGTCTCGCTGTGTGTCTCTTTGTGGTTGCTGTGTGTGTCTTTGTGGTTGTTGTGTGTGTCTTTGTGGTTTTTGTGGTCGCTGTGTGTCTCTCCGGGTTGTTGTGGTCGCTGTGTGGTTGTTGTGGTCGCTGTGTGCCTCATTGTGATTGTTATGGTCACTGTTTGTTTCTTTGTGATTGTTGTATGTCTCTTTGTGTGTCTCTTTGTGGTCGCTGTGTGTCTCTTTGTGGTTGTTGTGGTGGCTGTGTGTCTCGCTGTGTGTGTCTTTGTGGTTGTTGTGGTAGCTGTGTGTTTCTTTGTGTTTTGAAACAGAAGGACACTATTGTGTGTTTACCTGTAGCAGACAGACAGACAGCTTTGTGCAGGCAGACAGGTTTGTACTCTGAGGGTTCAGGTCTGACTCAGAGAAGAAGAATCGCTGCAGGTTTTTACTGTCTGACTGAACCACAGAAGAAGAAATAGGTGACATGAGGAGGAGGAGGGCAGCGTCGCCTCGGGGCGCTTTCACCGTCCTCCATGTTAACCCCGACACACACACACACACACACACACACACACACACTCAGCTGCTTTCACTGATGTCTTACTTTTCACTTTAAAAGCCTGTTTTTTATATTTATTTATTTATTTCAATATTTTTTCCATTTCCATTTTCAGGTCAGGGTTAAACTTTCCTCTGTTTGAGTGTGTGTGTGTGCGTGTGTGTAATCGGACAAATGGATGTTTTTTTATTCACACACTCGGAATAGAAAGAGAGAAAATATATCGAGCTTTTAAAACGGACAGAGTGTCCCTGTGTGTGAGCGAGTGAGTGTGTGTGTGTGTGTGAGCAAGTGTGTGTGTGTGTGTATGTGTGTGAGCGAGTGTGTCTGTGTGTGTGTGTGTGTGTGTGTGTGTGTGTGTGTGTGTGTGTGTGTGTGTGAGTGAGTGTGTGTGTATGTGTGTGTGTGTGTGTGTTTGTGTGCTGGTTGATGGACGGACAAGAGGATGAAAGGATGTTTTTAAAGATGTTATTTTGTCCTCTTCAGGAGTTCAACAGATAGAAAAAGATAGACGAGGATGGAGAATGCAGAGCCATAGACAGATAGACAGATAGACAGACAGACAGATAGACAGATAGACAGATAGACAGACAGACAGATAGACAGATGGATAGATAGATAGATAGATAGATAGATAGATAGATAGATAGATAGATAGATAGATAGATAGATAGATAGATAGATGGACGGACGGACGGACGGACGGACGGACGGACGGACGGACGGATAGATAGATAGATAGATAGATAGATAGATAGATAGATAGACACACAGAGACAGACAGACAGACAGACAGACGGATAGATAGATAGATAGATAGATAGATAGATAGATAGATAGACAGACAGACAGACAGACAGACAGATATATATAAATACTTACTCATTCATTCACACACCGATGACGTGGCATGGAGCAGTTTGGGGTTCAGTATCTTGCTCAAGGACACTTTGACGTGCAGTCGGAAGAGTCTGGGATCAATTAGTGGACGACCCGCTCTCCCTCTGAGCCACAGCCGCCCTATAAACCATCTTAACACAGAGGAAACACCCAAAACTCCCACTAATACCACCTTTACTGAAAAATAAATCCTTAAAAACTAATTTCATACCACCTTAAATGTGTAAAAACACTCTGTTCCTTCTGTACGGGCGGGCTGCAGACGCTGAAATCAACCATGTGACTGTGTTTGTTTGTTTGTTTTGTCTTTACAGGAAGTTGGCAAAGAAGAGGAAGGAAACGCTGAGCTCCAGACAGGAAATGACTCTGATGGTCAACAACTCCCAACACACAACAATGGTGGACACGCACACGCACACGCACACGCTGAATGGACGCAGTGAGTACACGCTGACATCACTGCTAGCTAACGTTACCTTACTGCTAATGTGGACAAATTGCTAAAAAAGCTAACATAAGAAAATTGTTAGCCACACAGCGTAGCTTTGTACTCTAATATAATTTACTGTTGGCTAACATCAACACCGTTTGTCAGAATTCATGTTCATTCATCATGTTAGCTGGGGAAGCTAACGGTAGTCGCTCAGATAGTGTGCTGGCGAACGCCTCAACGTTTTGTGAGGAAACAATTCTATTCAACAGTTTGACAAAAACCGAGAGAGAGAAACAGAAGATTACTGAGGCTGTTATGAAGGGATGATGAGAGCGAAGGTTTATCATGAAGGTATGGACTGTCAGAGAGGCAGCCGGAGGGGGATGATGGAGGGATGATGGAGGTTTAGAGGACGGAGGAGACGACCTTCCCCCAGGCTTTCACCTCCTCTGAGCTCCTCCAGCAGACACAATGTCTCACTCTGCTTCTCTTTCTTTCAGCCTTCAACTCTTTATTTCTAATGCAACTGATGTCCGATGTTCCTTTTTCTCTTATCTTCACCATCATAACAGAGCAGCCAAGAACTATTCTCTGCATTAAATATGATCCAGGTTCACCCAAATCACTGATAAAGTTGTCTTTTTGTTGTTTTTGTACGAGCGATAAAGTTCTTTGTACAATTGTTGAAGTCGGTTAGTTCATGTTTACCAGGAGTCACATTTCATTTCACAGGAAGGAGAAGTGATGAATTTCAACCTAAAAATCCAAAGGAATTAAGCATAGCGACCTCAGGCAGAGGTCAGAGGTCACGAAGTCAGTCAGCTGATCACAGCTAGTCGTAAACACACAGCTCAGCTGATTCCTTCAAGCATCCAATTGGCAGATATCATTCATGGCGCCTTATTAAAATGCTTTAGCCTGCCTATCTTTGCTGCTTCCTCTATAAGCAGCTTTGCAACCCACCTCCACCCCAGCTCCTCCTTTATGTTGTATCTAATTAATCAGTGTCATTTTCTGATTGCATTGATGCCTGCTCTGTTCTGTACCCTGGGGGGTCTCTGCTGCCGCTCTCCTTGTCTAAAACATTTTACTGGGACTAAAATGTATTTTCTGTAAATGCGTTGTCCTACATTGTCTAGCAGAGGAACAATATGAGTGGACGTGATCTTAAAGGGTTCCACCGGGACTCTTAACACTGTGTGGTTTTGTCTCCGTGTTCCAGCTGTGTCGTCTCCGTCCTCTTTCACACTGAAGACAAACACCATCAGCACCACCGTCCCCAACTCCTACTATCCAGGTAACACACACACCTTTCACCGTTCAGTCAATGGATGAATCACAGACAGATGACTCTTCACACTATGAGGAATCCCAGAGTCATTAATAACAAGCTCCTCATGTTATCCAGGAAAGTACTTTACAAATGATCCTGATCAGTAATCAATACTCCCATTATTAAAGCATCAATCAACCTGATCAGCCTTCAGCAGTTAGCTAGTGTTTCTGTAGTGGAGACTAAACGTTAACAATGATCCATATCAGCAGTTTGAATCCAACTAAAAGCTCCCTGCACCAAACTCCCTTTAAGAAATATCACATTTTAACAATTCCTAACGTGTTCGTAACAACACGTAACTCTAGAAACACGAGCTAAAGGCCGTCATATGTCCACAGTCTGACTGTAACTCTAGAAACACGAGCTAAAGGCCGTCATATGTCCACAGTCTGACTGTAACTCTAGAAACACGAGCTAAAGGCCGTCATATGTCCACAGTCTGACTGTAACTCTAGAAACACGAGCTAAAGGCCGTCATATGTCCACAGTCTGACTGTAACTCTAGAAACACGAGCTAAAGGCGTCCTCTGAAGTCAGCTGCATGTACAGACGTAGGGAGCTAACTTTCCCTTCTTCTTCTCTTCTTTTTCCATCATCCTGCCTGTCTGTCTGCCTCTCTCCCTGTCTGTCTGCCTCTCTCCCTGTCTGTCTGTCTGTCCGTCTGCTGCCGATGTGTCCTGAGGGCAGATCCCTTCGTGCCGACGGCCATTCTGGGTGAGACACTATTTCCTTTCCTTCCTCTGTAGGACAGATTAACCTGCACAGGTAGACAGACAGGAAGCAGACAGACAGGTGAGCCAGAGAAGAGAGAGAGACAGGATAGAGGTGATAGAGAAAGAGAGAGTGATATTCTGGCTTCCATCCATCCCTGCTTGCTTCTCGTTCAGCTGCTTTTGGTTATTTTCTCCAAATCCTCCATCTTTAATTATTGAATTAATTTCAGTTAATTTTTCAGTTTATTTTACAGTTTTTATCCCTTTGAGAGTTTTTGCTTCAAGTTTTCTTTTTTTTGGTGGGTGGGGGGGGGGGGTACTTTGATTTATTTTACATTTTTAGAATTTATTTGAAATGATTTGATCATTTCTTTATTAGAGTATTTATTTTCTTAATTTTCTTTTATTGTTTTGTGTTTAAACGTTAGATTTATTTTTGTTGTTTTTATTTTATTTTATTTGTGTTATTATTTCCATGTTTTTTCTTTGGTTTGTTTTGATTTTGGTTTGCTTTTTAAACGACGGTGGGCTTCACTCCATCCCCGCATCCACAACATTCCTGCGTGTCGTGTTGACGTCACGTCTGTCTGTGACCTCCAACCTCTGCATGGACACAACACGGACACGTGGACGGGGGGGAGGAAATGAAAGCAGGAGTCAGACTCAGGTCCTTTCACTCTTTGGACGTCTCATTGGGATTGTTGGATGTCGCAAATGTTTCAGGAGCAGAAGGATAAAATAAGTCCACCTTAAATACACAATGAAGGAAGCTGTGCTAAGCTCAGTTGTTAATAAACGTTATTTTCACTGTGAACAGTATCAAGCTCAATTAAAGAATATTGGCTTGTGTGTCGTCATCTGTCTGAAATAATATAAAATTGTATTTTTAAAAGCTAACACAAACTTTCTGAGGAAACATTAAACCATTAGAGTTTATTATCTCAGTAAATTAAAGCATGTAAATATTTGATTTGAGTACAATTACCTCAAGTATTTATTGTTGAGTTAACTTGGGTAAATTAAGTCAATTGTACTAATTCCATTCAGTTCATTGAACTTAAAACTAGTAAGTACATTAGAGTCATGCAGCATTTCTCCAAACTTATTTCAAATGAATTCATCAGAATAAGAAGTCAGACAAACTTAAATAAATCTTTCCTGTCAAAACAGCTGGTAAAAACAATTTACAATTAATTGATTATCAAAAGCCAATTAAGTTACTGATGATCATTAAATTGAATTGTTGCTACTACTGCTAGCCTGCTACTAACATCAGATCTTTACACTCATTAAGAATTATTTGGATGCAAACTTGTTCAAATGATGATTTATAAACTCAAATGAAAACAAAGATTTAACACATTAGTTTAGACCTATAAACACATCCCATCCCTCTTATCTATGCTAAAACTACCATTTCAGGCTAAACTCAGATGCTAACAGCTGTGCTAAATGCTAGGCTAGTTTAATTTCCAAGTGAAGGATAGGGAAAACAAACATGAATTCCTGTTTCTCAGCTCTCCTTAGGCTAGCTAAACACTCAGACGTTATGACGTAAGCTGAGGCTACTTACAGGCCTACACTTACGCTACAGTCACGTTAGCCAGGTTAGCCTAGGCATTTGCTGCTAGCTGTCACAAGTTCAAATAGAGCTACTATGATTCATGTTAGATGTGCACTAATTTAAGTCCAGGCTAAAGCTAACTAGTACTAGGCAATTTGTGGTTCTCAAACACCTCAAAGTTAAATATTGAAAGTTAGCGCCAACTTGAGGCGCAAGACAGAACATATTGACTTTATTAATGTTTAAATGCACAAACCTTCCTGAAGCTGAGCCTAAGTGACAGCAGTTATGTCAAACAGATAACAGACTAATCAGAGTGATGTGCTGCAGTGAGACGAACTGAGCAGTTAGCTGACGTAGCTGTTTGTTCTGTTGTGAAAGACAATATTGACACTACAATAAATCCAGCAGTGTCGATCTTTGTTTTCTTGTTTTTGAGTAGCTGTGACCAGCAAACACATCACACCCCTCTTATCTATGCTAAAACTACCAGTTCAGGCTAAACTTGGATGCTAACGGCTTTGCTAAATGCTAGGCTAGTTTAATTTCCAAGTGAAGGAGGGGGAACACAAACTGTCACATAAATTCCTGTTTCTCTTCTCTCCTTAGTTAAATGCTCTTCAGGCCAGAGGTTGTGACGTTAGGCCAGGCCACGAGTCCTACACTTACACTACAGTTAGCCAGGTTAGCCAGGTTAGCCAGGTTAGCCTAGGTACTTGCTGATAGCTGTTCTTAAGTTCAAATAGAGCTACTACAGTGCTAGGAGCTAGTTTGATTCATGCTAGCTGTGTGTTAGCCGTACATCCGCTTAAGTTTAGGCTAAAGCTAAAGTTGTTGCTTATACCCTGTCTCCTCTCTCTTCTTCTTCTCTTCTATCTTTCTCTGTGTAAAGTGCCCATTAATGGTAAGTGGTTAAATTTGGGGCTAACGGGGGGGACTCATGATGGGGGGGTGTCTGTCACCACAGCGCATGGAGCCACACCCACCGCTCACTGTGATGTCATCATTTTGCCTCATTTTAACCCCTATGTGAAATTGTGACATCACAATCCCCAACCCCTCCCACTATTTCACCTCCAAACCAATCAGGTTTCAGCTCCGCCCATCTCTCCACCTCTGATTGGTTGATTGTTTTTTGTTGTCGTGTTTGTTGTGTCCTCCGTCGAATCTCAAACCACCACCTCCATCACATCATCGGCCATCTCTTCACCCTCGCCACGATTGGTTGGGCTGTTTGGGATAGAGAGATTCTGATTGGTCAGTCAGCCTCCAGGCTAGCCAATAAGAACAGAGTTAGAGAGAGTAGTGGAAGGAAATGCCGCCGAGTCTGTGTTCAAATGTCAGAGTCCAAAACCACGTTACCAAACAGGTCTGTTCTGATCCAGGACTCTGAACTCTGTGCTCTTTTTACACTGCAGCTCCAAGAACCTGGACCCCATCTGGACCAGTACTCATTCCATACTGTACTGGATCTGGACCAGTACTGATACATACTGTACTGGATCTGGACCAGTACTCATTCCATACTGTACTGGATCTGGACCAGTACTGATACATATTGTACTGGATCTGAACCAGTACTGATACATACTGTACTAGATCTGGACCAGTACTGATACATATTGTACTAGATCTGGACCAGTACTGATACATACTGTACTAGATCTGGACCAGTACTCATTCCATACTGTACTAGATCTGAACCAGTACTGATACATACTGTACTAGATCTGGACCAGTACTGATACATATTGTACTAGATCTGGACCAGTACTGATACATACTGTACTAGATCTGGACCAGTACTCATTCCATACTGTACTAGATCTGAACCAGTACTGATACATACTGTACTAGATCTGGACCAGTACTGATACATTCTGTACTGGATCTGGACCAGTACTGATACATACTGTACTGGATCTGGACCAGTACTCATTCCATACTGTACTGGATCTGAACCAGTACTGATACATACTGTACTAGATCTGGACCAGTACTGATACATTCTGTACTAGATCTGAACCAGTACTGATACATTCTGTACTAGATCTGGACCAGTACTGATACATTCTGTTTGGATTGAAACTCCATCTTGTTTGATCAGATTATTGATCAGTGATCAATCATTATGGCAGCAGTGTGAAAAGAAGGTCCAATCACCATCCTCTCTCAGGTCATGTGATCTGATGTCACGTGATGTGTGTGCCATTCATCTGTGTTGTTGTGGTAACAAAGTGGTAGCCGTGGACATTTATTTACATTATCAGATTATTCATCCTTTTTGTTGATGATAAAACTGATTAAACAACAATCTAAAGCTGAGCAGACGCTGTACAATCTGATTCAATTTGTCCTTTGACTTCCTGTCTACACAGGAAGTAGGACTGCTTGAGAATACCTGCACCATTCCACAGTCCAGTTTACACCTGGTCAGTTCGTAAAGTCCACATGAAACAGGAAGCAGAGAGCAGTTTGCTTACTCATATTTCCTGTAAAAACAGGAAGTTAGGGAATAAAGTGCTGAGAAACCCCGGGGCCAAATCAGCTAAGGTTAGCTGCACGAGCTAACAGCATTTAACTTTACTGTTAGCAGCAGTTAGCTTATTTTAGAAACAACTCCATAAATCAGCAGCAGTTAGTGGAGTTGAGGAAGAGCAGCCAGGTATGTCTCATGGAAAACCAGAAAATAATTTCAACATAAAAATATGATCCTGATGATTTTAATACAGATTAAAGTTGAGTTCTTGTACAGTTTTAAAGTTATCTTTTTGTAAAGTTGAGTTTTCATACAGGTTGTAAAGTTAACCCTTTAAGCGCCAAAGTCGCAAAATTGCGACACGACGCAGTACTGAACAGCAGTTTTCTCCGAATAGTGTTATATCTCATTCATACTCCCCTCCACTAGTTGGCAGACATCCCGTACTTAGACCTTAGCTCAGAAATACGTCATGCTTCAATGCAAAATGTTTGAGGAAGTACCATCCAAACTGTTGGGTGAGAAACCGGAAATAGTCTGCCACGGCGCTATTTATGCTGAAGCAGTATTGCTGGATTTAGGAGTTATTGAGACGAAATAAACGAAAACGGCAAGCAAAAAGTTGACGCTTAGGGAAGTGATGGGTCTCCTATTCGCTGATCCTGATTCTGAAGGGGAAAATCTACCTTTGGGAGATGACGGCCGGTCGATTAGTGAGCGCACTAGTCACGGTGTGTCTTTGCAATGGCGCTGCCGGGCAAAGCGAGGAAAACACACAAGCACAAACACACGACCCTTTGCCCAACATAGGTGGGAGTGGAAATGATACACAAACTCGTAGTATCAGTAGGGGAGCTAATGGATGTGGTGGAAGTAGTGGGGGTGGTGAGAATAGCGCTGGGTTCACTCTTTCTACCGCGTCGGGCACGGTGCGTCCATGCACGGCAGTGGTGCAGCCATGCGACGCAGCAGTTTTCACGAAGCACAAAACACACACGAGTCCAACTGTTCTCCCAACACTAGTGGGGATAGCACTCCCTCTGTACTGTGCCTTGCAATGAGAGGTTCCACACTCTACAAATACTACAAACTTTTATCTGGATAGATGGGCACAGATTAGGCCTCTGCAACTAAAAAACGCCTACTGTTATTATTATTATCATATTATAATGATAAAATGATTTTAAAAAATCATAAAAAACGCCTACTGTTTACATGAGTTTTGTGGTGTAGTAATAGTTCTAGTTTACGACTGTTGGCTTATAATTTACTTTTTCCGAGTTCATTTGATATGTGGACAACATAACAAATGGATGGAGGGGGGTGAATCTGATGAAATAAGTTCAACTCTCTTTCAAAATATCAGGTATTTCATGGAAATTACATAATCCAATATGGCCCCCGCCATATGACGTCATAATATGCAAATTAGATGGGGAAATTTACTCCCTAGATAAACTTTAGGTCATTCTCAATATTTGTCCCATTTACACTTTGTCTCTATCTCAAACCACTTTCAAGCCAGAGCCTTCTGAAATATAGATGTCAAAATCTCTATTTTTCAAAATAAAACCCGGCGCCTAAAGGGTTAACTGTTTGTAATGTTGTGTTTTTGTACAGGTTAAAAAGTTGTGTTTTCGTAGTTTGTAAAGTTATCTTTTAGTAAAGTTGTGTTTTCATACAGGTTGTAAAGTTGTGTTTTCGTACAGGTTGTAAAGTTGAGTTTTCGTACAGGTTGTAAAGTTGAGTTTTCGTACAGGTTGTAAAGTTGAGTTTTCATAGTTTGTTAAGTTATCTTTTAGTAAAGTTGTGTTTTCATACGGTTGTAAAGTTGAGTTTTCCTACAGGTTGTAAAGTTGAGTTTTCGTACAGTTTCTAAAGTTATCTTTATGTAAAGTTGTGTTTTCGTACAGTTTCTAAAGTTATCTTTATGTAAAGTTGTGTTTTCGTACAGTTTCTAAAGTTATCTTTATGTAAAGTTGTGTTTTCGTACAGGTTAAAAAGTTCTGTTTTCGTACAGGTTGTAAAATGACTTTTCGTACAGGTTGTAAAGTTAATAGGACAGCTGAAGATAGACAGGAAAAGGGGTTGAGAGAGGGGATGACATGCAGCAGGGCCACAGGTTGGAATCCAACCCTGGGCCACTGCAGCAGGGAATCAGGTACAGATAGATGGGGCACCAGCTCTACCAGGTGAGCTAACCAGGCGGCCCAACAAGTTATGAAGATTGATGTCATTATTATTTGTAATTGGTTAGTAAAGGTTCGTGTTCAATCATCATTTCATCTAGACTTTGTCATCTGCCTGTTGGGAATCAGTCAGATCCTCCATTGGTCTCTCTCACAAGTCACAATCAATGTGAAACCGGGTTTTATTTGTACAGTGTCTGCCCAGATTTATACTACAGAACTTAATGTGGCCTCACGAGCCCACACCTGATCCTGAGTCACTCACAACCAGTAATTTTTCTGGATTCTGACCCGGGTCAGTTTGGTCTGGTCTGTGCCATCCACCATCAACATACATCATATCACTGGTCATGTCTGTGGACCTTCATCTGACCTGTTCATTGTCATATTCCGTTCTCTGCTCTTCCTCCTCCAGATGACAGCCACACTATGACCAGTGAAACCAGTAGCCTGGTCCAGTCCCACTATAAGCAGCGGGAGTCAGAGCGGGAGGCATTGCCCTACCAGACGGGTCAGCTGCACCCGGCCATTCGAGTGGCCGACCTCCTGCAGCACATCACCCAGATGAAGTGTGCCGAGGGGTACGGCTTCAAAGAGGAGTACGAGGTGAGGAGGACACCATCACACACACACATTTATATACATAAATACACATTTATATCACACACACGCATTTAGAAAGGTAAAGATCCGAAAGTTTAAAATGTTGGAAGAATTTCATGTAATCACCACAAACACATTGTTTGTATATAATATCTAGTTAGAATCATTTTTATGTAAAATGTATAATTTCCATAGAAATGTTTTTCCGTTGTAGTCATTGGTGGTTTCACACAGTGTTATTGTTTGTTACTAGGTCATTTCTAGTGTGTAGAAGTTGACCACAGGGATGTTGTCATTGTTTTATTTCATTTATACTTTATCTGAACCAAATAGATAGGCAGTTGCTATGGTGTTACTAGGTAGTTGTAAGGCAGCCCCCACTAAAGATGATCCTAGTCGACTCGTCATTACATGTTTCTGATATCACTATTGATTATAACCTGTTAAACAGCAGTAATGATTGTGAATCAGAACAACCAGCAAGGAGACTGAACCTTTAGTTCGACAGAATGTCGTAAATAGCACCAATTTTAATCATGAATGTCTTTAGATTGCACTGATTAAATTTGATGGTGATCCGATAAATTCCCTAGGAGGAATTTGGTCAAATACAACGTGTGCAAATTGCCAAAAATGGTCGCTAAATCCAAAATGGCCGACTTCCTGTTGGGTTTGGGATATGTTGCCCACCGGATTTTTTGTTTGTCTGAATAAGATCTATGCGTGTGCCGATTTGTATGCATATCGGTGAATGGGGCCCTGGATGGTACAGTTTATGGACCCCTGAGGGTCCATTACGCCATGCTCATAATGGACACCTAGATAATACTCCAATTTTCGCCACGACTGACATGTGCGTCGTGTTTCATGAGTTTTTGAGCATGTTGCGGCCTCCAGTCGAAGGCGCTAAAAATAATAATAGCTAAGAAGAAACATAGCAGATACAATAGGGACCTCCAGCTGTCGCTGGCTCGGTCCCTAAATAAGTCTGTATCTGACGACATCTGTAAGTGGTTGTTAGGGGGTATCTATAGGTGGTTGTTAGGGAGTATCTAGGGGGTATCTATAGATGGTTGTTAGGGGGTATTTTTAAATGGTTGTTAGGGGGTATCTATAGGTGGTTGTTAGGGGGTATCTAAAGATGGTTGTTAGGGGGTATTTCTAAATGGTTGTTAGGGGGTATCTATAGGTGGTTGTTAGGGGGTATCTAAAGATGGTTGTTAGGGGGTATTTCTAGATGGTTGTTAGGGGTTATCTCTAGATGGTTGTTAGGCGGTATCTATAGGTGGTTGTTAGGGGGTATCTATAGGCTAGATGGTTGTTAGGGGGTATCTATAGATGGTTGCCACTCAGTGTCACAGAGGTTGTGGGGCTGACAGTGATTCGTCTGAAACAGTGTTGAACAGGATCCATTTCATTATTGATTAATCAGCTTCTGCAGTTCATTGATTATTATTCTGATATTAAACAGCTGATGTTTACATGTTTACTAATGCTTCAGTTTGTTGCTTATTGTGAAAAACAATTCATTGATTATTTAAATATAGATTGATATTTAGATTCTCAATGAACCAACTAAAGGAACAAAAGGGGAACGCACCAGTAATGTTCAAGTGTGTGCGTGTGTGTTTATCCGTTTTCATGAGTAGAGAAACTCACTAATGGATGTTACTTACCTGAACACACACACACACACACACACACACATACACACACACACACACACACACACACACACACACACACACACACACACACACACACGACATACATTATAGATCTTCCCTCCAGCTAATGGGCCAAAACAGTGTGTGTGTGTGTGTGTGTGTGTGTGTGTGTGTGTGTGTGTGTGTGTGTGTGTGTGTGTGTGTGTGTGTGTGTGTGTGTGTGTGTGTGTGTGTGTGTGTGTGTGTACTCACTATGTATAATGGATTAGCCCTGAGGGCAGCCCACTAGCACACACACACACACACTCTGAGTATTTTCACCCTCCATTTGCAGAAATTTAGCGGTGAGGAGTTCTTCCAGTGTTTCTGTCGCACTCTCCTTTCGCCTATCTGTCTGTCTGTCTGTATGTCTGTCTGTCTGCCTGTTAAATGGCGGTATGTTTCCATGCCCACCAGAATAACCCGGTCAGGTGTTTGCTGAAGGTGGTCTGACAGGGACCAGGATGCAGGGTTTGATCAGGTCTGCACTGAGAAAAAACAAACTCCTGATCAGTTCATCAATAGTCGTCTACCGATTCCCTGCATCATGTTTGTTCATACTAATAAGAGAGAAAATCTTCTTTTAAAACTTTATTTAGAAAGAACTGTTCAGAACCAGTAAACAAAGGTTCAGTTTAAACATATGTAACATGACTTGTAATGGATGAACTGTTATTATATAATTAATTATCTGAACCATCATCTTATTATATTTCCATTATATATTATTATACTGAACACAAAAGAATTTATTTATCATTTATTGTCATTCATTTCCAGACGTGTTGGACCTTTATGATCTTTTGATCTTCAGTCCTGGTCCTGGATCACTCTGCTGTACTGGGGTTCATGGAAACATGCTGATCTGAATGTTTGTTGTGTTCTGGGATCTAACCACACATTATTATTTACTTCTACTACACGAACACGTGATGAGTTAATGTGATCATTTTGACCTGATCAATAATCAATCATTATCTATAGAGGATTAGTGCCATATGAAACCATCATTGAAGAAGAATGTTCTGACTTTATGCTCAGGATTTTCAAAATAAATGTGGGAATTTGAAGGATTTTAATCCTCTGTAGATTTTAAAGCAGACTGCAGTGATTGATCGATGAATTGATTAGTGATTGCGGTAGTGATGATTGTTATCTCCCTCCATGCTTCTCCTTTACTAATTAATCTGATTGGACAGCTTAACGAGGTAAGACTCCTTCTTGGTTTTCAGATTCTTAACATCATGTGTTCTTGTCAACTAGCTGACAGACGCTAGCTAACGCCCAACACACACTGTCTTTTAGCTTAGATCCACTTAGCCACAGTTTGTGTTAGCATTACTCTGGAGTCACAGGGCTCATAAAGACACTTCCTGGTGCTCTGAAGGTTTTCCACAGTCTTCAAACACTCTTTAAATAATCCTCTGTAATGAATGTTTTATCCTCCCGATGGTTCGCAGACACTCCCAGAGCAGCAGGAAGGGTCGGCATGCGGTTCCAGCGTAGCATTCATGCTAACACAAACTGAGGTTCACCATGTCTGTGCACTTCCTTCAGTGAATGTCTGTCGCCGACTGGCAGACGAGCATGTTTGTTTGATGGAAAACATTTCATGAGCTGCTGCTTGGTTCCGTTTTTGGATCAATAATGTGAACGCACCCCGTACAAACTGAACAGCTCCTCATTGATGCTGAGCGACTGTCGATACCAGCGATCAATCATTTAATAAGATGGACTCATCCAGGTCTAACACACTGATGTCCTCATGAATATTGTGATGTGTGGTGTCAAAGACAGTGAGACAGAAACCAGGGAAACAGACGCAGACAGACAGATAGACAGTCTGTCTCGCATCTTCACTATTCACAACATATTTTAGAGAAATAAATTGACCAATCACAGAACATTTCCACTTCCATGGAGGTCTAAAGAGGCTTTAGATTCACCTTGTCTCTGCATTACATATTATTATCATAATAATAATAATAATTATAATTATTAAACAGTCATTAATTCGATTCTCCTGTCCTTTTTTTTCCCTCTCTTTGTTCCTCGCTGTCAATCAGGAGTGTGTGTGTGTGTGTGTGTGTGTGTGTGTGTGTGTGTGTGTTACTGTGTGTGTCAGTTTGATTGATGTCTGGGGCTGTTAGAGTGCTGTCACACACTCTCTGTCTGCAGGCATTTTAATAAGCGACCCAGGAAAGCTGCTGTGGATCAAAGTGTGTGTGAGCTCCTTCATCACACAGACAGACAGACAGACAGACAGACAGACAGACAGACAGACAGACAGACTGATCAATAGATAGATGAAAGCAGGAGAAATGCACCCTAACTGTACTTCCACCTCCAAGAGACGTTTTCTAAATATTGATATTAGATATTATATATCAGATATTAGATATCAGATATCAGATATTAGATATCAGATATCAGATGTTAGATATTAGATATCAGATATCAGATATTAGATATCAGATATTGATATTAGATATCAGATATCAGATATTGATATTAGATATTAGATGTTAGATATTAGATATCAGATATCAGATGTTAGATATCAGATGTTAGATATCAGATATCAGATATCAGATGTTAGATATTAGATATTGATATCAGATACTGGTATTAGATATTGAGCTTTGCAGTGACTCTGAGCAGAGACGAACCCACGGAGGTTCTCGGAGAGTAAACGTGTTGTTT
This sequence comes from Dicentrarchus labrax, assembly GCF_905237075.1. Lineage (NCBI taxonomy): Eukaryota > Metazoa > Chordata > Actinopteri > Moronidae > Dicentrarchus > Dicentrarchus labrax. The sequence goes on from NW_026136721.1 coordinate 1,655,357, forward strand.
CAGCACTGAACCGTCAGAGTTCTTTTACTCAGTTTGAACACAGTAAAAAAACAACTATCAGTGTTTAGACGCCTCCGGCTTCTCTCTGAGCCTCTTTCTCATAATTGGACTTAATCATCTGCTCTGACCATAAAACCAGCGCCTGTGTGTATGTGTTTGTGTGTGTGTGTGTGTGTGTGTGTGTGTGTGTGTGTGTGTGTGTGTGTGTGTTCAGGGAGAGAACAGGAAATCAAACACATCCTCTGCATAATTCATGAAGCCATTCACTGAGTTTCATCACTCCGGATCTGTTCTCCTTTTAAACAAACTCTGCTTTTGTGTCTCTTCAGAGTTTTTTCGAGGGACAGTCGGCTCCGTGGGATTCAGCCAAAAAGGACGAGAACCGCATGAAGAATCGCTACGGAAACATCATCGCCTGTACGTACTCTTGCAGCACTCACACTGTGAATGTAAAGACCTACTGGAGGCTGTCTGAAACCGGTCTGACAAGGTGCCTTGTTCTGGTAGAGACATAGCATCAGTCTGCAGTAGACACGGATCATTACTAATATATAATAAATAACACTGATGTGAGGCTGGGTGAACCAGAGATAATCAACGGAACCTACATGTTGCAGCATCATGACCCATTCGTCTTGACCTGGGATTTGGTGTTGACCTGAGACTTGGTGGTGCTGACCTGAGACTTGGTGCTGACCTGGGACTTGGTGCTGACCCGAGACTTGGTGCTGACCGGGGACTTGGTGCTGACCTGGGTCTTGGTGCTGACCTGATACTTGGTGCTGACCTGGGTCTTGGTGCTGACCTGATACTTGGTGCTGACCTGGGACTTGGTGCTGACCTGATACTTGGTGCTGACCTGGGATTGGTACTGACTTGATACTTGGTGCTGACCTGAGACTTGGTGCTGACCTGATACTTGGTGCTGACCTGATACTTGGTGCTGACCTGATACTTGGTGCTGACCTGGGATTGGTACTGACTTGATACTTGGTGCTGACCTGAGACTTGGTGCTGACCTGGGATTGGTACTGACTTGATACTTGGTACTGACTTGATACTTGGTGCTGACCTGATACTTGGTGCTGACCTGGGATTGGTACTGACTTGATACTTGGTGCTGACCTGAGACTTGGTGCTGACCTGGGATTGGTACTGACTTGATACTTGGTACTGACTTGATACTTGGTACTGACTTGATACTTGGTGCTGACCTGGGATTGGTACTGACTTGAGACTTGGTGCTGACCTGATACTTGGTGCTGACCTGAGACTTGGTGCTGACCTGGGACTTGGTACTGACCTATTATTATTCATAGATGAGCTGCATATTAATAAAAACGTATAGGAACCATCACTGCTTCAGTTTAACACGAGAGTCCGTCTGTCTGCCGTAGATTAACCAATCAGAGCTCCTTAAACCGACTTCCACCCAGGAACATGAATTATATAATTCGTATTATTATAATTACAGATGTTTGTTATATAAATAAAATGCATTGTTATTGTTATTGTTCCGGTTGTGCTCCCTTTAAAGCAGCAAGCCTTTCAGTGTGTCAGTAAACACACAGATGATGGGCCTGTTTGTTGTTGGTGTTGGTGTTGTTGTTGTTGTTTTTATCATCACAAAGCTTCAGGTCTCACAAACACAACATGTAACTGCTGAAGCTAATGTGCTAACATCCCACACACACACACACACTCTGTCCTGTGGTGGGGTAATTATGCTAATGAGGTATGATAGAGGCTGCTGTGAGCTACGGTGGCCTGCAGGGACACACTTCACACCAGCCAGTAACACACAGCTGTCTGTGTGACTAGTGTGTGTGTGTGTGTGTGTGTGTGTGTGTGTGTGTGTGTGTGTGTGTTTCAGATAACAGAGTGTGACAGCTGTGACAGCCAATCAGCTGCAGGCACCTCGGCTGCTGGGAGGGAGCTCACATGTCTATGTGTGTGTGTGTGTGTGTGTGTGTGTGTGTGTAGTATATTAATATACTATATTTAATCCACCGAGGATAATCCATGTTGACAAGACAACCACATTTGGTTGAAAGTTTAGCGAAGTAATCTACAATGGTTTGCAAGCTTGTTACAGCTGATAGCTAATGTTAGCAAAATGCTACCTAATAAAGGGTTGCTATGTA
>NW_026136721.1:1662500-1677500 GCF_905237075.1 Dicentrarchus labrax
GTGTAATACAATGTAATAGAGTACAGTGTAATACAGTACAGTGTAGTACAGTACAGTGTTATACAGTACAGTGTTATACTGAACAGTGTAGTACAGTACAGTGTAGTACAGTGTAATACAGTACAGTGTAATACTGTAAAGTGTTATACAGTACGGTGTAATACAGTACAGTGTTATACAGTACAGTGTAGTACAGTACAGTGTAATACAGTGTAATACAGTACAGTGTAATACAGTGCAGTACGGTGTTATACAGTGCAGTCTAATACAGTAAAGTGTTATACAGTACAGTGTAATACAGTACAGTGTAATACAGTGTAATACAGTACAGTACAGTGTAATACAGTACAGTGTAATACAGTACAGTACAGTGTAATACAGTACAGTGTAATACAGTGTAATAGAGTACAGTGTACAACAGTACAGTACAGTGTAATACAGTGTTATACAGTACAGTACAGTGTAATACAGTGTTATACAGTACAGTGTAGTACAGTGTAGTACAGTACAATGTAATACAGTACAGTTTAATACAGTACAGTGTAATACAGTACAGTGTAATACAGTACAGTGTAATACAGTACAGTGTAATACAGTACAGTGTAATACAGTACAGTACAGTGTAATACAGTACAGTTTAATACAGTACTGTATTACACTGTACTGTATTACACTGTACTGTATTACACTGTAATACAATACAGTGTAATACAGTACAGTGTAATACAGTACAGTGTAATACAGTACAGTGTAATACAGTACAGTGTAATACAGCTCAGTGTGTACAGCAACAACAAAAAGAACATTAAGTTAAAATAAAATGATAATCAGCTGATGTATTAGTCGATCATCCACTGATTATTAACTGATGTTCACTGAGAGTGTTTCTCTTCTATTGAACCTTTAACAATGCTGCTTCTGCTGCTGCCTCACACTGTACCACAGCACACCCTACTGGACCAACTGAGCACTGACAGACACCATTACAGCTATTACAGATACACACATACACATTACACATACTGAATACCAATATGTCTCTGATAGGCCCATAATATTGATCAGCTAATTAACCTCTGTCCTCCTTTTCTTCTCTCTCTGTTAATACAACTGAAATCACATTAAAGCTCCAATGTGTCACACTACTGTAACATCATATTCATTATTATATTAATATTCAGATTGTTTTCATTACTGTACAATCAGCTGAAAATAAGTCTGTCTGTCTGTCTCTATCTGTCTGTCTCTCTCTGTATCTGTCTGTCTATCTGTCTGTCTGTCTCTCTATCTGTCTGTCTGTCTCTCTCTCTGTATCTGTCTATCTGTCTGTCTCTCTATATATATCTGTCTGTCTCTCTCTCTGTATCTGTCTATCTGTCTGTCTCTCTATATATCTGTCTCTCTCTCTGTATCTGTCTGTCTCTCTCTCTGTCTGTCTTTCTCTCTCTGTCTGTCTGTCTGTCAGAGGGGCGTGGCAGAGATCAGAGAGATCCGTCAGTTTCATTTCACTGGTTGGCCTGATCATGGCGTGCCGCTACACGCCACCGGCCTGCTGGGTTTCATCCGCCGTGTCAAAGCAAAGACCCCGCCCACTGCCGGCCCCACCGTGGTCCACTGCAGGTACTTACCTGATCACTAATATTGATCACATCACGGCCATATCCATACATATATGTCCCTAATCCAGCTGTGTGTGTGTGTGTGTGTGTGTGTGTGTGTGTGTGTGTGTGTGTGTGTCAGTGCGGGGGCGGGGCGTACAGGCTGCTTCATTGTGATCGACATCATGCTGGACATGGCAGAGAGAGAGGGCGTGGTCGACATCTACAACTGCGTCCGAGAGCTGAGAGCACGAAGGGTTAACATGGTCCAAACTGAGGTACACACACACATTAACATTAGCTGCTAACATTAGCATCCAGGGCGACTCCCACAATGTGCTAACTAACAGCTCCAAGTTAAGCTAACAATATGCTAACAGTTAGCAGTCCGTATTCTGTGTGAGGGTTTTAATCATTTATAACTTTAATGAACTTATAATATAGAATAGAATAGAATAGATAGAATATAAGGAATGTATAGAATATAATATATAGAATATATAGAATAGAATATATAGAACATAATATAGAATTTAATATATAGAATAGAATATAAAGAATATATAGAATAGAATATATAGAACATAATATAGAATTTAATATATAGAATAGAATATAAAGAATATATAGAATAGAATATATAGAACATAATATAGAATTTAATATATAGAATAGAATATAAAGAATATATAGAATAGAGTACGAGGAATATATAGAATATTAAAGCTGCAAGCAGCGATGGACAGGAACTCGCACTCCACGCAACTCGGGGCGTGCTGCGGCCGCGTCACGTGCCGTCGTAACACGTGCGGACCACAACATGAAAATCTCACGTAAATCAGCTCAAAATCACCACGCAGCACTTACTTCCTGTTGCCACTAGGTGGCGCTATCACTATGTGTTCAGGGCGGGACTCTTATCAGACATGTGAAGTTTGGAGCCGATTGGACAATGTACACTCAAGTTATAGCGAATTCGTGTTTCGTGGCGGTACATCAAAATTTCTGCCACGCCACAGACACGCCCCCTCACCGCAGTCAACACATATCATCAACAATGTGTTTTGCATTTCGTAAGTAAATTTCAGCTGGATCTGATCATCCTGCTAGGAGTAGAACATGAAAGTATAAAAAAATGACATTTCCTTTCACCACTAGGTGGCGCTCTCACTTTTACTGAATATTATCACATAGACGTGTTCAGGGCGGGACTCTTATTGAACATGTGAAGTTTCGTTGCAGTCGGATCATGTACGCAGAAGTTATGATGAATCCCTCTTTCATGGCGAAGGTTTGAAATTGGATGCCACGGGACGCCACGCCACGGGCACAATGTTGGACGAAAAAAACTGACTGCACTGACCAATTTTGAAGTAGATCCAATAGAACCTGTAGGAGGAGTTAGTTAAAATAGAAGCCCTGAAATGCCAAAAAGGACATCACAATGTGACATTCGTTCAAAATGGCCAACTTTGACGGCACGCCACGGACACGCCCTTCAACGTACAGTGAAAAAATGAACAGCGTTCATTCAGCACCATGTTGTGACTGTACTGACCAATTTTGAAGCAGATCCCAGAAATTCCCTAGGAGGAGTTAAATACAAGCCCAAAAAGTCAAAATGACCACAAAATGGACGCCGTGAGTGAAAATTAAAAATTGAAATTGCAGACTTCCTGTGGGATTTTGGGGCATGGGTCCAAAAAAATTTGCAAATTTTCATGGTATTTTGAGCATGTTGCGGGGGCCAAATATGCGGTCGAAGTCCCAGAGGTATTATAATAATTCCTAGAGGAACAATAGGGTCCTTGCACTTTCAGTTCTCGATCCCTAATAATATATAGAATATAAAATATAATATAATATATAGAATATAATATAGAATTTAATATAAAGAATATATAGAATATAATATAAGGAATATTTAGGATATAATATAGAATATAATATATTAAATATATATATAATATATAGAATAAAATATATAGAATAGAATATATAGAATATACAGAATATAATATAGAATAGAATATATAGAATAGAATACATATAATATAATATTTACAATAAAATATGTAAAATATAATATATAGAATATATATAGAATATAATGTGGAGCCTCTAGTGGCCGTTAGGGGAACTGCAGCCTGCTGATTGGTTCACACTCTACAGGGTTTGTTTGTTTGTTTGTTTGTTTGTCTCGGTGGAGTAAACAACATCAAACAGTTGACTGTTTATTTGTTGTGTGACAGACAGGATGTGACAGAATGACCTTCACTGTCAAACCTGTAATGTCACTCCTCCTTCTCCTCCTCCTCCTCCTCCTCCTCCTCCTCCTCTGTATGTTGACATAAATCATTTATGAAGTGACATTTCAGCAACACTCCTCCTGTCAATCAAACCCCAAAGGAACAGGAGCAGGAGGGTGAGGAGGAGGAGGAGGTGATAAGGTAATGATGAGAAGGTGATGAGAAGGAGATGATGATGAGAAGGAGGTGAGGAGGTGACCATGAGGAGGAGGTGATGATATGATGATGAAGAGGAGGTGATGAGGTGATGATGAGGAGGAGGTGATGAGGTGAACAGTGTCTCTTTTACTCCTCCAGGAGCAGTATGTGTTCATCCATGACGCCATCTTGGAGGCGTGTCTCTGCGGTGACACGGCGGTTCCGGCCAATCAGCTGCGCTCTGTTTACTACGAGATGAACCGATTGGATCCTCAGACCAACTCCAGTCAGATCAAAGAGGAGTTCAGGGTAACGTATTGATCCATTTATTGATCCCCATCAGCGGATGTCAGTGAGCGGATCATTGATCAATAATAATCAATATTAAATGATTGTTCTTTCTATTAGCTCACGCTTTATAAATGTGTTATTACATATTCATTAATGTTAACAAATCAGTTATAAACCATTAATACATATTTATTAACGTTAATTAATCAGTTATAAACCATTAATACTATTTATTAATGTTAATAATCAGTTATAAACATTATTACATATTTATTAACGTTAATTAATCAGTTATAAAGCATTAATACATATTTATTAACGTTTATTAATCAGTTATAAAGCATTAATACATATTTATTAACGTTAATTAATCAGTTATAAACCATTAATACATATTTATTAATGTTAATAATCAGTTTTAAACCATTATTACATATTTATTAACATTGATTAATCAGTTATAAACCATTAATACATATTTAGTAACGTTAATTAATCAGTTATAAACCATTAATACTATTTGTTAATGTTAATAATCAGTTATAAACCATTAATACATATTTATTAATGTTAATAATCAGTTATAAACATTATTACATATTTATTAACGTTAATAATCAGTTATAAACCATTAATACATATTTATTAATGTTAATAATCAGTTATAAACCATTATTACATATTTATTAACATTAATTAATTAGTTATAAACCATTAATACATATTTAGTAACGTTAGAGATGCCCCTGTCTGATCTCAATGTTCAACATTGGAACTGATCAATGCATTTTGATTGATTGGTACCGCTCTGATCCATCAGCTGTGTGTGTGTGTGTGTGTGTGTGTGTGTGTGTGTGTATGGGTGTGTGTGTGGGTGGGTGTGTGTGTGTGTGTGTGTGAGTGTGTGTGTGTATGGGTGTGTGTGTGTGTGTGTGTGTGTGTGAGAGCAGGAAGCCCCGCCCACTGCGCAGTGTCACAGTGGGCGGGGCTTCCTGCTCAGGAGAGACAGTGGTAGAGATCAGACACTGCAGGGCCAACTAAAGCCAATCAATAACTGACAGCTAACACTGAGATTGTTATTTGCTCAATCAATAACAGGAAGGACAGAGCTGATTGATTATCAATGACTGCATTGATTATAATAATTTTATACTTGCTGTGCGCTCTGTATTATCTGATCAGGACTCAGTATCGGCAGATAATCAATATCTAATGACTCTGATCAGATTGGGGCTAAAAAAAGCTGATCAAGACTAATTAATAGTTACCAATAGATTGGTTGAAACTGATCAGAGTGTTTGTGCGTACTGGTATTGATATTTATTGGTAATAATACTGATAATATTTATATTAATATTGATGATAATGACAATAATATTAATATTGATAATAGTATCGGTGTGTGTGTTCTCAGATTGAATTTTGATCTTGATTATTGATCAGACCTTGAACATGGTGACGCCCACGCTGTGTTAATATTTGTTATTAATATTGATATTGGTTACTGATTGATTATTGATCAGACTCTGAACATGGTGACGCCCACGCTGTATTAATATTTGTTATTGATATTGATATTGGTTTTTGATTGATTATTGATCAGACTCTGAACATGGTGACGCCCAAGCTGTGTTAATATTTCTTATTAATATTGATATTGGTTACTGATTGATTATTGATCAGACTCTGAACATGGTGACGCCCACGCTGTGTTAATATTTGTTATTAATATTGATATTGGTTACTGATTGATTATTGATCAGACTCTGAACATGGTGACGCCCACGCTGTGTTAATATTTGTTATTAATATTGATATTGGTTACTGATTGATTATTGATCAGACTCTGAACATGGTGACGCCCACGCTGTGTTAATATTTGTTATTAATATTGATATTGGTTACTGATTGATTATTGATCAGACTCTGAACATGGTGACGCCCACGCTGTGTTAATATTTGTTATTAATATTGATATTGGTTACTGATTGATTATTGATCAGACTCTGAACATGGTGACGCCCACGCTGTGTTAATATTTGTTATTAATATTGATATTGGTTACTGATTGATTATTGATCAGACTCTGAACATGGTGACGCCCACGCTGCGGGTGGAGGACTGCAGCATCGCTCTGTTGCCGAGGAACCACGAGAAGAACCGTTGTATGGACGTTCTTCCTCCGGACCGCTGCCTGCCGTTCCTCATCACCATTGACGGAGAGAGCTCCAACTACATCAACGCTGCGCTCATGGACGTATGGAACGCACCCCACACACACCACATGACCGTCACTTCTCAATACTGACAACTACAGTTCCCATGATGCTCTAAGAGAACAGGAAGTGAGTTACAGCCTGTGTGTGTGCGTGTGTTAACAGAGCTACAAGCAGCCGTCAGCATTCATCGTTACCCAGCATCCTTTGCCCAACACAGTGAAGGACTTCTGGCGCCTGGTCCTCGACTACCACTGCACGTCCATCGTCATGCTGAACGATGTGGACCCGGCTCAGGTACACATATTGATCATCTGATCAGTGAAATATATCAATCTTTCTGATTGTGTGTTTCCTCCCTGCAGTGTGTCAGGTCCTTATATGGACATATCCTGTGAGTGCTGTTCACTTCTGTCTGCTTATGTGCGGAGCCACGCCCTCTCTGAAGCTCATTGGTCAATATGTTGAACACTAAATAAGTTATCAATAAGCTTTATGCAGCTATTGATCAGCTCCTCCTGATGATGATCCACAGAAGGAGGAGACTTTATGTTTACACTACACACAGTTGGATGTTTGAGTCGGCGCCACCATCTGGCTGTTTGGGCTCATGTTCGTTAGGAAGCACGTGCTCATCGTTTCCTGTTATTGGACCAAGTGTGTATGTTTATCAATAATAATGATGATGATGATGATGATGATGTCGTCTGTGTGTCCCAGCTGTGTCCTCAGTACTGGCCGGAGAACGGCCTCCATCGTCTGGGCTCCCTGCAGGTGGAGTTTGTCTCTGCAGATCTGGAGGAGGACGTCATCAGTCGCATCTTCCGGATCTACAACACAGCCAGGGTGCGCTTCTTTTACACTCTGCCACCTCCCTTCAGGGTTCACGTTGCTATGACCACCACCAAATAAATAACTTCTTTTAGACGTGTTGGATATTAGCAACCGAAGATACTGCTGTGTATGAGCTCTTTGTTTTGGTGAACTAATAGCAACTACTGTCATCAAATATTATTAGCTGATGCTAGCTGATGCTAGCTGATGCTAGCTGATGCTAGCTGAATGATGTTACCATAGACTGTATAATTAAAAATGGATGTTAGCTTTGTTGGACTGAAAAGTTCCCCGAATTGAATACAGAAAGAACTGCTAACGTTAGCACAAACTCTAACAGCTTTGCATTATGCTAGGTTGCTACTGTCGGTAGTTAGCTTGTAGCTAACGGTGTCCGTGTTGTCACCTGGTTGATATTAGTAAGTGTTAGCTTGTGTTTGCTGATGCTAGCTGTTATTAGTAGAAGTCACTAGGAACGAGCATTAGCTTGTTTGTGCCAATGTCTGTTGTTTTTACTGCTGACCACAGACGCTATCAGCTAGGGAGGCTGTTAGCACAGAGTTAGCAGTGTTAGCACACAGAGTTAGCAGTGTTAGCACACAGAGTTAGCACACAGAGTTAGCAGAGTTAGCACACAGAGTTAGCACACAGAGTTAGCACACAGAGTTAGCAGAGTTAGCACAACTGAATCCAGCTCTTTCAGTCCAGGGTGTGTTTGACTTTGACCCCCTTTACGCCCTCAGTATTCAGGGTGTGTTTGATTTTGACCCCCTTTACGCCCTCAGTATTCAGGGTGTGTTTGATTTTGACCCCCTTTACGCCCTCAGTATTCAGGGTGTGTTTGATTTTGACCCCCTTATCGCCCTCAGTATTCAGGGTGTGTTTGATTTTGACCCCCTTTACGCCCTCAGTATTCAGGGTGTGTTTGATTTAGACCCCCTTTACGCCCTCAGTATTCAGGGTGTGTTTGATTTTGACCCCCTTTACGCCCTCAGTATTCAGGGTGTGTTTGATCCAAACCTCCATTTCTTTCCTGTTCCACCAAATTTAGATCAGACTGCGTTTGATTTAAACCTCTTCACCTCCCTGTCGGGCTGAGTTTAGGTCATGTGCCGTTTGATTTGTGCCTCATTTCCTCCCTGTGTCTCTCAACATTTGGGATGTGTTTGATCCCGACTCCCCTCCCCACCCGCCTCACCATGGCAGGTCGGATTTAGCTTTCAGTGCGTTTGATTTGAACCCTCTCTCCTCCCTGTCAGCTTGCATTTATGTTAGGATTTGTTTATCTTCCGTACTTCACTCCCCCCCAACACTTTCTCCTCCCACTCCTTCGCTCTGTTTCTCTCTTACCTCCTTTATTCCTACTTCCTTCTTTCCTTTCCTCTCTTACCTCCTCTGCTCTCTGTTCCACCTCCTATCCTTATCTCCATCCTGTTATGCTGTTTCAGGCCTCCCTTTTCTTCCACACTCCTTTAGGGTGTGTTTGATTTTCACCTCCTTCCCAGGCGTTAGCTGGCAGAGCTGAGGTAAGGTTAGGGTGAGCTTGTTTTGACCACCCTGTCCTCCCTGTGTCCACAGCCGCAGGACGGGTACCGCATGGTGCAGCAGTTCCAGTTCCTGGGCTGGCCGATGTACCGGGACACGCCCGTCTCCAAGCGCTCCTTCCTTAAACTGGTTCACCAGGTGGACAAATGGCAGGAGGAGTACGACGGAGGGGAGGGCCGCACGGTGGTCCACTGCCTGTACGTAGTACTGATGCTACTGATACTGCATTATAATACTACTGCATTATAATACTACTGATACTGCATTATAATACTACTGCATTATAATACTACTGATACTGCATTATAATACTACTGATACTGCATTATAATACTACTGCATTATAATACTACTGATACTGCATTATAATACTACTGATACTGCATTATAATACTACTGCATTATAATACTACTGATACTGCATTATAATACTACTGATACTGCATTATAATACTACTGCATTATAATACTACTGCATTATAATACTACTGCTTTATAATACTACTGCATTATATTACTACTGCATTATAATACTACTGATACTGCATTATATTACTACTGCATTATATTACTACTGCATTATAATACTACTGATACTGCATTATAATACTACTGATACTGCATTATAATACTACTGCATTATAATACTACTGCATTATAATACTACTGATACTGCATTATAATACTACTGCATTATAATACTACTGCATTATAATACTACTGCATTATAATACTACTGATACTGCATTATAATACTACTGCATTATAATACTACTGCATTATAATACTACTGATACTGCATTATAATACTACTGCATTATAATACTACTGATACTGCATTATAATACTACTGATACTGCATTATAATACTACTGCATTATAATACTACTGATACTGCATTATAATACTACTGATACTGCATTATAATACTACTGATACTGCATTATAATACTACTGATACTGCATTATAATACTACTGATACTGCATTATAATGATTTTGAGCTGATTGTTTTCTTTCATCACTGATAGTTTGTCTCCATCTGCTGGTGAGAAACTGAAACAACATACTGTCTCCTCCTCTCTTTCTCCTCTCTGTCTCCTCCTTTCTTTCTTCTCTCTGTCTCCTCCTGTCTGTCTCCTCTCTGTCTCCTCCTGTCTGTCTCCTCTCTGTCTCCTCCTGTCTGTCTCCTCCTGTCTGTCTCCTCCTGTCTGTCTCCTCCTCTCTGTCTCCTGTCTGTCTCCTCCTGTCTGTCTCCTCCTCTCTGTCTCCTCCTCTCTTTCTTCTCTCTGTCTCCTCCTGTCTGTCTCCTGTCTGTCTCCTCCTGTCTGTCTCCTCCTGTCTGTCTCCTCCTCTCTGTCTCCTCCTCTCTGTCTCCTCTCTGTCTCCTCTCTGTCTCCTCCTGTCTGTCTCCTCCTGCAGTAACGGAGGAGGTCGCAGTGGGGTGTTCTGCAGTATCAGTATTGTGTGTGAGATGTTGAGACAGCAGCGCTGCGTTGACGTTTTTCACGCTGTTAAAACTCTGAGGAACAACAAACCCAACATGGTGGATCTGCTGGTAACTTTATTAATATCATTGTTGTTGTTGTTGTTGTTGTTGTTGTCTGCCCTCTGCCCTCTGTGTCTCTACAGTTAATACTGTTGTTGTTGTTGTTGTTGTTGTTGTTGTTGTCTGCCCTCTGCCCTCTGTCTCTACAGTTAATACTGTTGTCGTTGTTGTTGTTGTTGTTGTTGTTGCTGTTGTTGTTGTCTGCCCTCTGCCCTCTGTGTCTCTACAGTTAATACTGTTGTTGTTGTTGTTGTTGTTGTTGCTGTTGTTGTTGTCTGACCTCTGCCCTCTGTGTCTCTACAGGAGCAGTATAAGTTCTGTTATGAAGTGGCTCTGGAGTATCTCAACTCTGCTTAACAACAGAGGCTCCTTCGCCCTCTTCTTCCTCCCTCAGTCATAATACTGCACAGTGTGACAGGAGGAGGAGGAGGAGGAGGAGGTCGACTATTGACTGAGGCTTAGGAGGAAGAGGAGGAGTGGTGGAGGTGAAGTGAGGAAGAAGAGGAGGATGTTTTGCACTGCCTTGTTGGACACACTGAACTGTCACAATGAACACAAACACAGGTTTCTGTTTCTGCGTCAGAGTGGAGCATCCCATCCAGCTCCCAGGAGCCACCTGAACTTCCTGTTCAACAACCAATCAGAACACACAGAGGATCCACTGGGCTGTGCTCCTGTTGAGGGCATGATGGGATATGAAGTCTGGACCACGTCCAAAAGTCAAATACGTCAAATTAAACAGTCAATTCTCAGGTTGCGTTCAGATTTTCACTCCTCACATCTGATTGGTCGAAGCACAGCATGACGTCATAGCTCAGCACCATCGTCAGGTTTAAATGAGTGCTAATTAATCTAGTTGATCAATATCACTGACTGTCCAATCAGAGCGCAGCAATGGCTGCTACTGTTAGCATGTCTCACCCACAGTAAATTAATCCAGCCCGAACGGCCACTAGAGGCTCCAGCAGTGAGTCTACATAAGGCTCCATACGTTCACCGCCTGTCTACAGATCATTTCATCCTGTCTGAAAATGGCCCCGCCCTTAAAGCCCACTGTCCGTTAGCTTGGACCATATGAATCTGAATATTTACTGTTTATTGACCACAACTGAGACTAAATGAGTTTCACTGATGTATTTTAACTTTATTCAGTGAAACTGGATCAGCCCTGCGTCAACTCTATTACGTAACATCGCAGAATGAACAATCAACAGGTTAGCAACAGTAACCACAGGGGGCGGGGCTTAGTAAGTAAGTTAGTAAGTGTCATCAGCGTAGAGTGTGACCGAAAGGCAGCAGAGAACAAGAAGAATTTATTAATATTATTAATAATAATGTTGTTATGAGTAACATTATTATTAATATTAATATCTTAGCTGCACGGCTGACCAAGCTAACGACAGTTAGCAGTTGGCTACTGATCAATCTTTCCATCAGGAAACTCTGTAAATGACCTCGGTACTGTAACGTTATTCCCTGTCGGTCTCGAAGGCTGTGTTCGATTCTGTTATGCCAAAATCACTGAATAAAATTATAAAGTTGAGCTAACTAACTATTGATGTAAATAAGCTAACTACTTTGCTAGCGTTTTGCTATTAACCAATGATAAATGTTAGCTAATCTGCTTCAGTTGTTAGTTAGCTTGTTAGCAAATCCACGTCAATTGTCAGTTAGCTAATTTACATCAATTGTTAGCTAGCTAGTTACATCTGAAAGCGAATGTTAGCAAAATGCTAGCTAACTAGCTAGCTAATGTAGTCCCAAATGTGTGACCCTGGTCCCCCTTCAGGTTGTGGTTTCTGTGTTCCTGCTGGTTTGTTCGGGTGATGCTGCCTGCTGGTTGAGTTTTGGGCCGAGGTTGAGGCGAGCTGTTAATAATGTAAATAAAGGAGGAGGAAGCAGGGAGAAGAATATTTATTCCTTCAGTTGTTCTCAGTGTTGATGTTGTTGTTGTTGTTGTTGTTGTTGTTGTTGTTGTTGTGAAGCACACAGAGAGAGACAATCATGTTCCACCATCAGAACCACATTAGACCAGGAACCAACCTAACCCTGCTGATATATGGCTCTGGGTCGGTGTAACCCCGATTACATATGGCTCTGGGTGTGTGTGTGTAACCCTGCTGATATATGGCTTTGGGTCGGCGTAACCCTGGTTACATATGTCTCTGGGTCTGCGTAACCCTGGTTACATATGGCTCTGGGTCTGCGTAACCCTGGTTACATATGTCTCTGGGTCTGCGTAACCCTGGTTACATATGTCTCTGGGTCTGCGTAACCCTGGTTACATATGGCTCTGGGTCTGCGTAACCCTGGTTACATATGGCTCTGGGTCTGCGTAACCCTGGTTACATATGGCTCTGGGTTGGTGTTACCCGGGTTATGTCTGTTTATGGTTTTGATTGAACCCTGTTGATATATGGCTCTGGTGTTGATGAGAACATTATTGTAACAAAAACTTTTATTTATGTTGTATGATTCCAAAATATTACAAATAAAAATCTGTATACACTCTTCAACTGGCGTCTGCTCACTGACACACTGACACATCCTGAACAGTTCTCCTCTCTGCCAGTAGGGGGCGCTGATTCAACATGTAGGCAGAAATCAGAGATTGGGGATAGATGTTAAATAAACAGTGTTAATGGTGAATCTATCAAATACAGTGAAGAGACAGTATGTCACACACAGATGATACATTTATTAATAGGATTGTTTAGGGGAATATAGTCTTTGTTTTTGTTTTCTTTATTCATTTATTTTGCTCATGGAAGCAGTTCTACTCCAGTACAGCAGGTGGCAGTATGCACCTGTACACTGAGACTGCAATAATCATAATGATGATGATGATAATAATATTATAATAATACCAACAATGATAATAATAATAATAATAACAATAATGATAATGATAATAATATTATAATAATACCAACAATGATAATAATAATAACAATAACAATAATGATAATGATAATAATATTATAATAATACCAACAATGATAATAATAATAATAATGATAATAATGATAATAATAATAATAATAACAATAATGATAATAATAATGATGATAATAATAATAATAATAATAATAATAATAATAATAATAATAATGAGTACGGAAGCCATAAAGGGCCACATTTTATTTCCTCCGTTTTCCCATGATAACGATATAATTAATTTGAGATCTCGAGATAATGACTGTGATATGATAACTGCGGTCAAGCCAGCCGTTACTCCGATCTCCAGGGTCAAATCAGCTGCACTTAAATTTACAACATATTCACTTCCGGTTTTCAAAATAAAGGTATCAAGAACAGTAAGCTATAATTCGAACCGACATTTAAAATAAAATATGTTACATTAAAGTGTTTCAGTCGCCCATGATGAATAAAAAACATATGTAATATCAAACATTTTACTGCACCAATGTGGAGAAATGCCAAAACAAAAGTTCCATATTTGTGTCTCCAAGTGGCATCTTTTATTATATTTGAGCTACAGTAAAACAGATATGAATATGGACTTTTACTGTTGAATTTCTCCACATTGCTGCTGTAGAAATGCTTGATATTAAGTATACTTGTAGTCTTATGTGTGTAGAAGTCAAATATACCATCTATAGCCAGGAATTATTGAACAATGTGTTTTTACAGTAGCTCAAATATGGTCAAATATTGAATCTGGAGGTATAGATATGGACTTTTATTATTGAATTTCTCCACATTGGTGCAATACAAATGGTTGATATTAAGTATACTTGTAGTATTATATGTGTAGAAGTCAAATATACCATCCATGGCCAGGAATTTTTGAGCAATATGTTTTTACAGTAGCTCAAATATAATAAAAGATGCCACTTGGAGGTACAAATATGTATGTTTTTTATTCATCATGGGCCGTGAAACGCTTTAATGTAGCATATTTTATTTTAAATGTAGGTTCAAATGTTAGCTTACTGTTCTTAATACCTTTATTTTGAAAACCGGAAATGATCTCGGCTAGGGCACCAAATGGGCTAGAGCCGGCCCTGACCGCAGTTATCATATCACAGTCATTATCTCGAGATCTCAAATTCATTATGTCGTTATCTCGGGAAAACAAAGTTTCGTTATCTCGAGATCTAAACTAAAAAGAAATAAAATGTTTGAAAGCATGGCCCTAATAATAATAATAATAATATGAATAATATGAATAATACGAATAATCGTGTTAATAATAATAATATGAATAATAATAATAATCATGATAATAATAATAATAATAATAATGATGATAATGATTATAGTAATAATAATAATAATCATGATAATAATAATAATAATAATAATGATGATAATGATTATAGTAATAATAATAATAATAATAATAATGATAATAATTATAGTAATAATAATAATAATAATAATAATAATGATAATAATAGTAAAAATAATAATAATAATTATAATAATAATAATGATAATAATTATAGTAATAATAATAATGATAATAATTATAGTAATAATAATAATAATAATCAT
>NW_026136721.1:1680000-1742500 GCF_905237075.1 Dicentrarchus labrax
ATATATACTGTTATATACTGTTATATACTGTTATATATACTGTTATATATACTGTTATATACTGTTATATATACTGCTATATACTGTTATATACTGTTATATACTGCTATATACTGTTATATACTGTTATATACTGCTATATATATACTGTTATATACTGTTATATACTGTTATATATACTGTTATATATACTGTTATATACTGTTATATACTGTTATATACTGCTATATACTGTTATATACTGCTATATATATACTGTTATATACTGTTATATACTGTTATATACTGTTATATATACTGTTATATACTGTTATATACTGTTATATATACTGTTATATATACTGTTATATACTGTTATATATATACTGTTATATACTGTTATATACTGTTATATATACTGTTATATATACTGTTATATACTGTTATATATACTGCTATATATACTGTTATATACTGCTATATATATACTGTTATATACTGTTATATACTGTTATATATACTGTTATATATACTGTTATATACTGTTATATATACTGTTATATACTGTTATATATACTGTTATATACTGTTATATACTGCTATATATATACTGTTATATACTGTTATATATACTGTTATATATACTGTTATATACTGCTATATATATACTGTTATATATACTGTTATATATACTGCTATATACTGCTATATATACTGTTATATATACTGTTATATATACTGTTATATATACTGTTATATATACTGTTATATATATACTGTTATATATACTGCTATATATACTGTTATATATACTGTTATATATACTGTTATATACTGTTATATACTGTTATATATACTGTTATATATACTGTTATATACTGTTATATATACTGTTATATATACTGCTATATACTGTTATATATACTGTTATATATATACTGCTATATATATACTGCTATATACTGTTATATATACTGTTATATATATACTGCTATATATACTGCTATATATACTGTTATATATACTGTTATATATACTGTTATATATATACTGTTATATATACTGTTATATATACTGTTATATATATATACTGTTATATATATACTGCTATATATATACTGTTATATATACTGTTATATATACTGTTATATACTGTTATATATACTGTTATATATACTGTTATATATATACTGTTATATATACTGCTATATACTGTTATATATACTGTTATATATACTGCTATATACTGTTATATATACTGCTATATATATACTGTTATATATACTGCTATATACTGTTATATATACTGTTATATATACTGCTATATATACTGTTATATATACTGTTATATATACTGCTATATATATACTGCTATATATATACTGTTATATATACTGTTATATATACTGTTATATATACTGCTATATATATACTGTTATATATACTGCTTTATATATATACTGCTATATATATATACTGTTATATATACTGCTATATACTGTTATATATACTGCTATATATATACTGTAATATATACTGTTATATATACTGTTATATATACTGCTATATATATACTGTTATATATACTGTTATATATACTGTTATATACTGTTATATATATACTGTTATATATATACTGTTATATATATACTGTTATATATATACTGCTATATATATACTGTTATATACTGTTATATATACTGTTATATATACTGTTATATACTGTTATATATACTGTTATATATACTGTTATATATACTGTTATATACTGTTATATATATACTGTTATATATACTGCTATATATATACTGCTATATATATACTGTTATATATATATACTGCTATATACTGTTATATATACTGTTATATATACTGTTATATATACTGCTATATATATACTGTTATATATATACTGCTATATATACTGCTATATACTGTTATATATATACTGCTATATACTGTTATATATACTGTTATATATACTGCTATATATACTGCTATATATACTGTTATATATACTGTTATATATACTGTTATATATACTGTTATATATACTGCTATATATACTGCTATATATACTGTTATATATACTGTTATATATACTGTTATATATACTGCTATATATACTGTTATATATACTGCTATATACTGCTTTATATACTGCTTTATATACTGTTATATATACTGTTATATATACTGTTATATATACTGCTATATAGTGTTATATACTCGGGATGGGGCCGATCCGATCCAGTATCAGTATCGGGACCGATACCAGCGTAATTCACGTATCGATTTTCCCGATCCAACCTGCGCAGATTTCCGATATCCATGATCCCTGTCTGCGTTAACATTGTCTGCTGACTGACTCCACAGGTGATTCCTGCCGGCCAGTCTGCTGGCTGCAAACTGTGGAATGGATTTCCTGAACGGAGGCGCGGCTCAATGAGACACAGAGTTATGAGACACGCTCCCGCTCAGGAAATCCATTCCGCAGTTTGCAGCCAGCTAGCAAAGCAGTGATTCAGAGAGGAGGAAGCTCCCTCACGTCGTTCAACACTACGAACGCAATCAAACATTTAAAAAAGCACCACACAAAACAGCACGAGGATTATTGGGTCAAAATGAGAACCACCACTTGATTGTTAAAGTAGTATTACAGTTGTTACACGATACAGGGCTATATATGAACATTTGAAGCAGTAACATTATCCTTAGAGTGACTTCCTGAGGAGGGCAGTAATACGCCTAGAAGTGTCTCAACTGCCGGAAATCCATATGAAGAAGAAGAAGAGCAGGGGCAGAAAGACAAAAGGAGCTGTCAGGAATCACTTCTAGAGTCATTCCAAAAACACGTTAAACTCCAGGCAGACAATGGGAAAGCTAAAGGGATTAGTGTGTGTGTGTGTGTGTGTGTGTGTGTGTGTGTGTGTGTGAAGATGTTTACACTTATTGCACTTTTCTTATATTTCAAATATTTGACATTTTGGGAATTTAATAAATATTGTCATGACAATCAATTTGAAACCCTTACAGTTGCATATTTTTTCTGACTTCCTTTTCTGACCTTATACTTACCTCAAGTTTCCTTTTGGGACATACATGCATACATACGTACAGATCATACTGCCTGTTGAGAGGAGTTTATTTCAGCCTCATATAAAATCAACACTAATGATAATAAGAATATTAAAGCAAACAGAGCTCTGGTATCGGAATAGTATCGGTATCGGCCGATATCCAAATTCAGGTATCGGGATCGGATCAGAAGTGAAAAAATGTGGATCGGTGCATCCCTAATGTAAAATGATCAATATGATCAATAAAGATACAGTGTATTTTGATCCATATCATCAGTAAAGATTCTGTATTCTGATTGAAAGATGGCGTCTGGACTCCTGGAGCCTCCTGAAGGAGGAGAACAGCTCTGTGTCTTCCTGCTGAGAGATGAAGAGGAGGAGGAGGAGGAGATGAGGAGGGAGGTGGGCTGTCAGTGGGAGAGTCCAGAGGAGGAGAGGAAGGAGGAGAGGAAGGAGGTGGGCTGCCAGAGTGACTCAGCAGAGAGGAGGGACGCTGCCGTGCAGGTAGACCTGCTGACTCAGCAGCTGAGCTGGAGACACACAGGTGAGACAGAGAGACAGGTAGTGTGTGAATATGGAGGACAGACAGCCAACAGTAACAATATTAATAAAAACCACATATTGATTATTGTTTATTGATGTTTGTAAAGTTTATCATCAGTGTCTCTCTCTCTAATATTCTCCCAATCAACCCGATCAATAACAAGCTCACTATAACAGACTGTCATATATTTCTGATCTCCCATATCAGTGCCTCTCTAATATCTCTACTAATAATTGTATTGATTGATCTCCCGATCAATAAAGAGCTCATTACGATATAACCTTGGTCCTCCGTCTGCAGGCTCGTCTGCGATGCTGCTGCAGTGTTTTGCTGTTAGACCTGATGGACCAGGAGGTGGCGCTCTACTGCAGCACTGCACCACCAACCGCACCAGAACCAGAACCATCAAACCCGCCATCAGACAGTCCCCCAAACCCACCCAGTCCAGGTCCAGGTCCAGGTCCAAGAGGAGACCGCCTCCTCAGAGCTCACACGCCACCAGGCCAAGTCCGACTCAACGTTGCCACCGCCGTGCGTCGCCTGTTACCGACCTCCAACACGAGGAAGAAGAGGAGGAGGAGGAGGAGGAGCAGGAGGTGGTGGAGGAGGACACAGGTGATCCCACCTGGACTCCAGCTGAGGGAGGTGAGTGAGGATGAAAATAAAATGTTATATTTATTTAATTTATTGATAGTTTTCCTATTTTTATGTAATATATTTACAGGGTTCCCACGGTCATGGAAAACCTGGAAAACTCTGGGAAAGTCATGGAATTAGTCAAATTCTTTAAAGTTTTGGAAAAGTCATGGAATGTTGTTGTGTGAAATGAATACATGGATAACCTTCCACGTAATGTAACATAACGGCAGGAGCGGTAGGATTTGCCGTTCGCGGTTTGTAAACAGAGACCTCGGTTGCCAGGCAGCAGAACACAGCCCAGTGTACCACCTGCAGCATCACATACCGACAAATGACTAACTACCTGCAGGAAATGAGTGATGATGTATCTGTATCTGTATGTTGAACAGGTGTATTGATCAAGTATTGGCTTTTTACTTGTGAAGGTTTTATTGCACTTGCAGTGGTTGGAGGAGGTCAGAGAGGCTGAAGATGATAATTCAAATTACACCAAAATGTAAAAAAAAAAAAAGTACACATAAGCTTATAAGTGATAATTGAGAGGGATTTTTTTTAGTCTATACATTGTTTTTTAGGAAAACCCTACTCTTGCCTTTAACGTAACGTTAGCCCTAATATGCGGCGACACGTGACAAGGTGACAACTGCACGTCACGTCACGTTTCTTTCTTTCTCTGCACGTTCCATTTCTCCCTCCACGTATGCCAGCTAGCTGAAATGATGTTTGAATAATGCTGGGCAAGTGTGCATTTAATATTTCATGGCTCTCTAAAGACCGATACAAACTTTGGTTAGAAACCGAACAAGAGAATGACCAACGTGCGAGATGTAAGCTTTGCAAAAAGAGCTTTGATGTTAGCAATGTGGGGGAGGCAGCCCTCACAAGTCATGCTAAGGTAACGAAACACATCCAACACGAGAAGACCGCGAGAGATGGCCTACCAATGGGATGAATGAATATGAACAACTATTAGAGATTGAAAAAGGTTTACTGTTTAGTTTTCATCCATTCATTAACAGTTGGAGTAAAGTATACTATACAGTTCTGTTTGTGTACTTTATATAGTTTGTGAATGGTCATGGAAATTTTATTATGGGTCCTTGAAAAGTCATGGAAAGGTTTTGAAATTTTGTCCATGAAAATGTGTGGGAACCCTGTATTTATAGTTTTTATATGTATTTAATATATCTATATTTATTTAATATATTTATAGTTTTTATATTTAATATATTTATTAAAATATTTATAGTTTTTATATTTGTTTAATATATTTATTTAATGTATTTATATTTATTTAATATATTTATAGTTTGTATATTTATTTAATATATTTATATTTAATATTTATTTAATATTTTATATATATGTATTTAATTCATGTATAGTTTTTATCAAATATAAAATGTATTTGTAAGCTCTTCACTCTCTGATACCCTCCCGTGTTTCTCCCCCCAGGTGTGGACCCGTCTCCCTCGGCTCTGGAGGATGCCCAGCTGGACTCGGAGTCCCAGCATGCACCTCTTCGCGCGGTGAAGCTAGAGCCCGGCAGCACCATGTGTGACGTTTGTGGTAAAGTGATGAAGAATAAGTCGAGTCTGGCGCGACACTCGTTCATCCACACGGGGAAGAAGCCGTTCGCCTGTCACCTGTGCGACCTGCGCTTCAACCGCCGCGACAACCTGCAGCACCACCTGAGCCGGCTGCACCCCAACGGCGTCGCCAAGCTGGAGAAGCAGCGCGAGGTGACGGCGTGGCTGTGCGCCGTCTGTGGTAAAACCTTCAGCTGCAGGTCCCGCCTCAAAACACACGAGGTCATCCACTCGGGGGTGAAACCTCACCGCTGCGACCTCTGCCCCAAAGCCTACATGAGGACCAACGACCTCGAGCACCACAAAAAGATCGTCCACGTGGACGGCGCCGCAGAACCTCAGCGCTCCAGCTCGCTGCTCTGCGACCTCTGTGGCAAAGAGTTCAAATGCCGGTCGCAGCTGGCCGTCCACTTCCAGACTCACACGGGAGAGCGCCCGCACCTCTGCGACATCTGCGGCCGCAAGTTCGGCCGTCAGTACCAGCTGAAACGCCACAAGATCCTGGTCCACGCCAAGCGGGTGAACGGCGAGGACAGCCCGCCGCCCGACACTCCGTTTGCCTGCGACGTCTGTGGGAAGCGGCTGAAATCCGAGGCGCTCCTCTCTGCCCACTCCCGCATCCACTCGGGCGACAAACCTCACCGCTGCGGCATTTGTCTGCGCAGCTTCCAGCGCGCCACCTGCCTGAAGCAGCACCACGTACGCGTTCACCTGAAGGTCAGAGTGAACGAGGCGCCGCACGTCATCGGACGCAGGAGGAGCTCGGTGGCGGCGAAGGTGTTCCCATGTCCGATCTGCAGCAAAGTTTTTAAATTCAAGTCTCTGCTGGCGAGCCACACGCTGATCCACAGCGAGCTGCGACCGTACGGCTGCGACTTCTGCAGCCGCAGCTTCAGACGCCTCAGCCACCTCAAGAGACACCGCCAGGTCGTCCACGCCAACGGAGAGCGCCCGCCGCAGAGCTTCGTCTGCCACATCTGCGGCAAAGACAAGAAGTGCCGCTCACAGCTCGCCAGACACGTCATCATCCACACTGGAGAGCGGCCGTTCGCCTGCGACCTCTGCCCCGCCCGCTTCAACCGCAGTGGGAACCTGCAGCAGCACAGGAAGCGCATGCACGGCGTGGGGACGGCACCCGTTGAGGAAGCCCCGCCCATCCTGTTTGATGACGACATGATGCCCGCTCTAACTTACAAACAGGAAGAGACGGTGGTGGCCGTCGACGCCACGGCTGTGGGCTCTGAGGCCGCGGCGAGCGACAACACAGACAGCGTCGAGCAGCTCATCGCTACCTGAGCGTCTGAACTGAGCGCGCTCAGAACGTCTTCCTGAAGGTCGAGAGAAGGTCGAGAGAACGTTGAACTCTGAACAAATAGCTGTTGATGAGCTTTAATAAAGAGCAGCTGATGATCATATTCCACTTATTGATTACATGTTCCACTTATTGATTGTGTTGCTATGGTTCTGAACGTCTGCTGTGTGATTGATTGTGCCCTGACTCTCCCGACCAATAGGAAAGCAGCGTGGTTGTATTTACTTCTTAAAGGGACAGTAACTCTGTAACTGAAACAGTCGCAACATATTTCAAGTTCGACAATCAGTAATCATTTTACATCAATATATGGAGCCCCTCCCTCTCTCCTCCTTCACCACCTCCTCCCCTCTCCTTCTCTACCTCCTCCTCTCCTCTACCATCTCCTCTCCTGTACTTCCTCCTATCCTCTACCTCATCCTCTACCTCATCCTCTCCTCCTCCCCTCCTCCTCTACCTCCTCTCCTCTAACTCCACTTCTCTACTTCCACTTCTCCTCTACCTCCTCCTCCTCCTCTCCTCTACCTCCACTTCTCCTCTACCTCCTCCCCTCCTCCTCTACCTCCTCCTCCTCTCCTCTACCTCCACTTCTCCTCTACCTCCACCTCTCCTCTACTTCCTCCTCTTCTCCTCTACCACCTCCTCTCCTCCTGTACCTCCTATCCTCTACCTCCTCTTTTCCTGTATCTCCTCCTCTCCTCTATCTCCTCTACCTCCTCCTCTCCTCTACTACCTCCTCTCCCCCTGTACCTCCTCCTCTCCTCTACCTCCTCCTCTATCTCCTCTACCTCCTCCTCCTCTATCTCCTCTCCTCCTCTACCTCCTCTCCTCCTCTACCACCTCCTCCTCTACCTCCACTTCTCTACTTCCACTTCTCCTCTACCTCCTCCTCCTCCTCTCCTCTACCTCCACTTCTCCTCTACCTCCTCCTCCTCCTAACTCCACTTCTCTACTTCCACTTCTCCTCTACCTCCTCCTCCTCCTCTCCTCTACCTCCACTTCTCCTCTACCTCCTCCCCTCCTCCTCTACCTCCTCCTCCTCTCCTCTACCTCCACTTCTCCTCTACCTCCACCTCTCCTCTACTTCCTCCTCTTCTCCTCTACCACCTCCTCTCCTCCTCTACCTCCTCTTTTCCTGTATCTCCTCCTCTCCTCTACCTCCTCCTCTCCTCTACTACCTCCTCTCCCCCTGTACCTCCTCCTCTCCTCTACCTCCTCCTCTATCTCCTCTACCTCCTCCTCCTCTATCTCCTCTCCTCCTCTACCTCCTCTACCTCCTCTCCTCCCTCTACCACCTCCTCCTCTACCTCCACTTCTCTACTTCCACTTCTCCTCTACCTCCTCCTCCTCCCTCTCCTCTACCTCCACTTCTCCTCTACCTCCTCCTCCTCTCCTCTACCTCCACCTCTCCTCTACTTCCTCCTCTTCTCCTCTACCACCTCCTCTCCTCCTGTACCTCCTATCCTCTACCTCCTCCTTTCCTGTATCTCCTCCTCTCCTCTATCTCCTCTACCTCCTCCTCTCCTCTACCTCCTCCTCCTCTACCTCCTCTCCTCCTCTACCTCCTCTCCTCCTCTACCTCCTCTTCTCCTCTACCTCCTCTCCTCCTCTACCTCCTCCTCTTCTCTACCTCCTCCTCTCCTCCTTACGGATCTATTCGTGTTTTTTGTAGTCAAACAAAAACAGGCAGCTGATTGGTTGAGTAACAGGAAGTGTTTTATTCATCACACACAGTCAGCTGAGGGTTTGGTCACATGATGACAGACAGCTGTGTTTCCATGGTGAGAATTAGCACATATCTCATTAAGCAGATTAAATTAACGAGCTGATTAATTAATGAAAGTTTCCTCATTAAATCGCTCTGAGACTCAAACTCATTAAAGTTTAAACAAAGAATTAATCAGACAGGAAGAGATATATATATATATATATATATATTATATGTTATATATTATATATATGTTATATATATATATAACATATAATATATATATATATATATATATATTATATGTTATATATTATATATATGTTATATATATATATAACATATAGCATACATTATATATTAAATATATGTTATATATTATACACATATATAATATATGTATATAATATATAACATATATATATTATATAACATATGTTATATATCGTGTATGGGGTAAATTGAGCATAGGAGCGGGGTAAGTTGAGCTGCATCCCTACTCCCCCCCACCCTCCTCCCCACCTCCACCCCACTCCTCCCTATATATATAATAAAATATATATATTATACATATAATATATATATTTATTATATGTATAATATATATAATAAAAAATATATATTATTATATATTATAATATATAATTTATGTTATATGTTATATAATATTCATAGGTTTGTGTTCATTAGTGTTTAATCAGCTGAGAATAAGATTCATTGTGTGTTTGTTTCCTTACAATGAGACATTTGTATCTACAGAGGGAGCGGGTCCACTTCTGGTGGAGTCCACCATGTTGAACCGCCATGTTTCTACAGTAGCCCAGAACACACAAACCACACACTGACTGTAGACTGTAGGCTGAAGGGCGAGCTGTATTCAGTTGGTTCCTGTCTTTACCACTAGAGGGCTCTGAATCCTACTGCTCCTACTGCTGTGAGTTCTACTTTATTACAACTTAAAGGAGGATTTAGTGACATCTAGTGGTGAAGTTGAAGATTACAACTAACTGAACACCACTCGCAGCTATCATACATGAAAATCACTCACCTTTTGGCGAAATTTGCCATTTTGAAACCAAAGTAGGTGACCTACGTGAATCGTGTAGATTCGATGAGAAAATGTTTGGGGGGCGGGGGTGTAGGTACCAGAGATTCAGTGAACTGCGAACAGATGCGCGTGCCAGAAGGGAGCGCGACTGCATGGAAATATTAGCGCGAAGGGCCTGGCATCAGCAGTTTCTTTCTCTGGGAAGGTCGGGGGGGGGGAATACCATTACCTGATTGGTTTACAAGCAGCTCGCTTCGCTCGTGTTTTAATATTTTCTGGTATATCTAAGAGTTACCCATAGGCTTAGCTAACGTTAGCTACAGCTTGATGAATTGAGTCATTGAACACAGCAGGAGAGGGAACGCAACGTTAGCCCGCTAAAGCTCCGCTGGAAAATTATCGTTAACGTTAGCCTAACATTAGCTAGATATTGTTACTAAAGTTAGCTGCTAGCTTGTATAGCTAATGGTAACTCACAAAAAAGAAATAATAAAATGTATTAAAATCTGAATTACATAACATTGTATTGGCTGTCAATCATGATGGAAGAGTAGACAAGTTAAGTTACAGCAGGTCCACCATTAAGCCACATTGTGCCTCATGTACTGTAAATGTCAGACCCAGTGACAGGCTGGCTGACAATGGCTTCATGCATAATACTTAGTAAGGAGGCCATAATATTTTTGACTCATGGCTGAAGTTAAGTTTCTCCAGCTCTCCCCAGGTCTCCACCAACCATGCCCCTGGACCCCCCTAGAGGGGTAATATCCTTCTCACCTTTTTCACCCCTGACCCGTTTTCATGCCTGAGCTATATCTGATGACCTGGGAATGAGAGCGGGCCCCACAGCGATGCTCATTTCCAGCTGATCTTATATGAATGAAAACATACCTGTGGATATTATGTTACAGTAATAAATAACACGAGCACATCAGATGGTCAACATAGAAACACTAATTATACTGCTTAATAACAGACTTTATGAGCAGATGACATAATGTTTATTATTCTCATATGAAGACACTATAATGAGGAGTTCCAGGTAACAAACACATTCAGAAAGACATTGATCACATGTTTATAGATTATTGACAATACTGAGGGGTTCAAGTCGGACGGAGGAGTGAGAGATGAGGTCTCATAAAAATGTAAATTTTCTAAATAAATAATTATCTCTTTCATCCTGTTAAATTAACAGCTCTATTAATCCCCCCCGCCCCGCAGTGCAGCTCACTCTGAGATCAAACATCTCCACCCCCCCCACCCCCCCCACTGAGACGCCTCAGTTCCTCTTCAGTTGTTTCTGCGTCATTAACGAAACATCAAACAGACAAGAGAGAGTGCACTGTAAAGCGCTCGGTATACTCCCCGTTGCCGACCTGTCGCGCGACAGTGTGACATCACGGGAGCGCCGTAACTATTTATACTTGCGCGTGGTGGTCGCGACACTAGTTGCAGTCTTCTCCTGAACAGAGGTGTCGCTACTGAGGAAAGGCTACCGACTTTGCTATTTCTAGGCACTAGAAGAAGAAGAGAAAGTTTTTTTTTTTTTTTTTTTTTTATCGGTCGCGGAGGTTCCAGCATATGGCCTCCTCTTTTCCAACATTCATGCCAATTTCTCCCCATGAATTCTGGCACCTCTGGGCATCTCTTTGTTCCTTCATTGAAGGATAGTACAGATCGTCCATCTTCCTGCTCCCGCTTTGGCGCGCTCAGCTGAAAAAAAAAGAGTGGTGCACGACCTGGCGCGACTGGGCCAAAATCCTGGCGCGCCAGCGAGATGTACGTCATTTTGACGTCACATTGTCACGCGTCACGTCGGGAACGGCAAGTATACACAAGCCTTAACACTCACAGGTTTAATCCCCACAGCTCAACAGACTAATCATAGCACAGCTCAACCGACAAGCGCCAACCAATCAAAGCACAGACCACTGCAGATGCAGGGAGGAAGGAAAAAAGGAGAGAAAGGAGACTAAAGAGAGGACAAGGAAAGGAGGGGTGATGGAAGGAAAGACAAGCATGAGGAAGAATGGAGGCAAGTTCAGTGTAAGTAGGGTAGAGCCCTACTGGAGTCCCAGTAATCAGTAACTAATGCAGCAATCAATAACTGAGATCAAGAACTAATGCAGCAATCAATAACTGAGATTAATAACTACTGCAGTAAACAGTAACATCAATAACTTATGCACTAATCAATAACATCAATAACTGATGCAGTAATCAATAACTGAGATCAATAACTAATGCAGTAATCAGTAACTGAGATTAATAACTAATGCAGAAATTAATAACAGATTAATAACTACTGCAGTAATCAATAACATCAATAACTTATGCAGTAATCAATAATAGATCAATAACTGATGTGTAATCAATAACTGATGCAGTAATCAATAACTGATGCAGTTATCAATAACAGATCAATAACTGATGCAGTAATCAATAACAGATCAATAATGAATGCAGTAATCAATAACAGAAGCAGTAATCAATAACTGATCAATAACTAATGCAGAAATCAGTAACTGAGATCAGTAACTGATGCAGTAATCAATAACTGAGATCAATAACTGATGCAGTAATCAATAACTGAGATCAATAACTGATGCAGTAATCAATAACTGATCAATAAACGATGAAGTAATCAATAACAGATAAAGAATGCAGTAATCAATTACAGATCAATAACTGATGCAGTAATCAATAACTGAGATCAATAACTGATGCAGTAATCAGTAACTGAGATCAATAATGAATGCAGTAACCAATAACATATCAATAACTGATGAAGTAATCAATAACAGATCAATAATGCAGTAATCAATAACAGAAGCAGTAATCAATAACTGATCAATAACTGATGAAGTAATCAATAACTGAGATCAATAACTGATGCAGTAATCAATAACTGAGATCAATAATGAATGCAGTAACCAATAACATATCAATAACTGATGAAGTAATCAATAACAGATCAATAATGCAGTAATCAATAACAGAAGCAGTAATCAATAACTGAGATCAATAACTGATGCAGTAATCAATAACTGATCAATAAACGATGAAGTAATCAATAACAGATAAAGAATGCAGTAAACAATTACAGATCAATAACTGATGTAGTAATCAATAACCGATGCAGTAATCAATAACAGATCAATAACTGATGCAGTAAGTGTGAGTGATATCGTTCCCTCTGATGATGTCACTGTGATGTCACTGTGATGTCAGACCTCCATGCTGTCCGGTTTGGGCGTGTTGGAGATCCAGAGGTTGATCGATTGGTCGACGGCGGTCTTGGTGCGGGGGGTACTGCGGGCAGAGATCATCAGTGTTACCATGGTTACCAGTCAACACTGCAGCAGATCAATATGATTAATCAATCAGTCATAATCTCACAACACCTGACGCACGTGATTGGCCGGGAGAGACCTTTAACCAATCGCTCCCCAGCATTTTCAATGAATTAGCATAATTAGCATCAATAACCAGAAGTGGGCTGAAGTTATTGATTATGATGTTCAGATGTAATGGAGTAACAGATGTGAAATGAGTACAGCTGGCTACGGTGTCTGAACTGGACCAAAAGGTGCCAGGACCGGAATCCTTAAGGGCACTGGACAAAAACCAGACTGCTGGTTCTCCATGATCCCCGATACCAATTCCATAACACGATGCCCCGATCAGGTTAGTATCTGCTGATATTGATACATTATTAATGAATAATAATGATTTCCATTAATAGTTCAGGCTCTCCACCGCTGTATACTGTAGATATACATCCACGTATTAGAGATCTATATTATATATATTATATATTTATATTATATATCTATATAATATCATCACCATCATCAAACTGCAACATAAGCTGAATATACAGACCGAGGAAAAGGAAAAAAGCAGCAGATTCAGCAGATTGTCTGCTGGAAGAAAAAACACCTGAACTGATGCCAGATACACACACACACACACACACACACACACACACACTGAACCAGAAGCTGTAAATCAGTTCTCGTTAACAACACATCTGAGTGTTTGAGTCGCCATAATCACTGAGTAAGCACTGCACACACACACACACACACACACACACACACACTGGAACCCTGTATCCTCAGCAGGAACAGAGGCTGCTGGGATATGTAGTTTCTGTGGGTCAGTCTTCACTTTTACAATAGGGAACCAGACACAGAGAATATGGGGAACCGGACACAGGACACATAGAATATAGCTAACCAGACACACAGAATATAGGGAACCAGAGACATGACACACAGAATATAGGGAATCAGACACAGAATATGGGGAACCAGACACATGACACATATAATATAGGGAACCAGACACAGAGAATATAGGGACACAGGACACATAGAATATATGGAACCAGACTAAAAGAATATGGGGAACCAGACACATGACACATAGAATATAGGGAACCAGACACACAGAATATGGGGAACCAGAGACATGACACAGCATATAGGGAATCAGACACAGAATATGGGGAACCAGACACATGACACATAGAATATAGGGAACCAGACACACAGAATATGGGGAACCAGAGACATGACACAGAATATAGAGAACCGGACACAGAATATGGGGAACCAGACACATGACACATAGAATATAGGGAACCAGACACACAGAATATATGGACACAGGACACATAGAATATAGGGAACCAGACACAGAGAATATAGGGACACAGGACACATAGAATATATGGAATCAGACACAAAGAATATGGGGAACCAGATACATGACACATAGAATGTAGGGAACCAGACACATAGAATATAGGGAACCAGACACATGACACATAAAATATAAGGAACCATACACATAGAATATAGAGAACCAGACACAGAATAAAGGGAACAAAACACAAAGAATATGGGGAACCAGATACAGAGAATATGGGGAACCAGACACAAGACACATAGAATATAGGGAACTAAACACAGGACACATAGAATATAGGGAACCAGACACAGGACACAGAGAATATGGGGAACCAGACACAGGACACAGAGAATATAGGGAACTAAACACAGAGAATATAGGGAACCAGACACAGGACATAGAGAATATGGGGAACTGTCACAGGACACAGAGAATATGGGGAACTGCCACAGGACACAGAGAATATGGGGAACTGTCACAGGACAAAGAGAATATAGGGAACCGGACACAGGACACAGAGAATATAGGGAACCAGACACAGGGAATATAGGGAACCAGACAAAGGACACACAGAATATAGGGAACCAGACACAGATAATATGGGGAATCAGACACAGGACACATAGTATATAGGGAACCAGACACAGGACACATAGAATATAAGGAACCAAACACAGGACACATAGAATATAGGGAACCAGACAGAGAATATGGGGAACCAGACACAGGATATAGAGAATATAGGGAACTGGACACAGGACATAGAGAATATAGGGAACTGGACACAGGACATATAGTATATAGGGAACTAGACACAGGACACAGAGAACATAGGGTACCAGAGACATGACACACATACTTTAGGGAACCAGACGCAGAGTACACAGGAAACCAGACACAGGGAATTTAGGGAACCAGACACATGATGAAGAGAAATAGGAACAAGACATAAAGAATATAAGGAACCAGACACAGGACACAGAGAATATAGGGAACCAAACATAGGACACATATTTTATAGGGAACTAGACACAAGACACATAGATTATAGGTAACCAGACACAGGACACAAATGTTAGGGAACAAGACACATGGCACAGAGAATATATGGAACCACACACAACACAAAGAATATAGGGAATTCAATTCAATTCAATTTTATTTGTATAGTGCCAATTCATAACAGAAGTTATCTCAGGACACTTTTCAAATAGAGCAGGTCTAGACCGAACTCTTTAAAACATTAATTACAGAGACCCAACAGTACCACCATGAGCAAGACCTTGGCGACAAGGGCAAGGAAAAACTGCCTGTTAAAAGGCAGAAACCTAGGACGTCCTTCGGCTCTAGGTGGGTGGTCGTCTGCCTCGACCAGTTGGGGTGAAAGAGAGAGACAGACAGACAGACAGACAGGAAGCAGACACATAGAATATAGGGAAGCAGACGCATGACACAGACAATAATAATAATAATAATATATTTAGACTGTTTTTCTTCTATCGATCTTCATCATTAATTTCAATAATTTCTACATCGAAGCCATCAACCTGTCTGTTAGACCCGATCCCAACTAGGCTGCTTAAAGAAGTCGTACCCTTAATTTGCACTTCTTTACTGGATATGATTAATCTTTCTTTATTATCAGGATATGTACAGCAGTCCTTTAAAGTACAGTAGCTGTAATTAAACCCCTTCTTAAAAAGCCCACTCTTGACCCAGGGGTTTTAGCCAATTATAGACCAATCTCTAACCTCCCCTTCCTCTCTAAGATTCTGGAGAAAGTAGTCGCCAAAGAGTTGTGTGACTTTCTACATAACAATAGTTTAATTGAGGATTTTCAGTCAGGATTTAGAGTTCATCATAGCACAGAGACAGCTCTGGTTAAAGTTAATAATGACCTTCTGATTGCTTCAGACAATGGACTTGTCTCTGTACTTGTATTATTAGATCTTAGTGCTGCATTTGACACCATTGACCATGATATTCTTTTACAGGAACTTGAGCATCAAATTGGCATTAAAGGAACCGCACTAAGCTGGTTTAAGTCATATTTATCAGATTGTTCGCAGTTTGTACATGTTAATGATGAATCTTCAATAAATACTACAGTTAGTCATGGAGTTCCACAAGGTTCTGTACTTGGACCAATATTATTTACTTTATATATGCTGCCTTTAGGCAACATTATTAGGAATCACTCCATTAACTTTCACTGTTATGTAGATGATACGTATCAATCAAGCCCGATGAAATTAATCAATTATCTAAATTACAAACATGTCTTAAGGACATAAAATCCTGGATGAGCTGCAATTTTCTGATGTTAAACTCAGAAAAAAAACCGAAATTCTTGTACTTGGCCCAAAAACCTTAGAGACTCAGGGCTCTATCTTGCCGATCTGAAACGCAAGTATCAAACACAAAACGCAAGTAGCTTTGTGGGCAGTTCTCGGGCGCTGTTGCTATTATGCCGGCGGGATAAATGACTCTTGCGCCCGGTGCAAATCTAAAATGGGTTGTTCTGAAGTAGCTACATTAGTCATAGGTGTGGTTTGGGTGTAACGTGCAAGAAACCAATCAGAGCGTCATCTCACATTCCCTTTAAAAGCAGGCGCGCTTGTTCCATGGCGGATTGCTATTATAACGGCGGATTTGCCAGGCGCACGCCAGGAGCGGTTCACAGCCGAGGAGACCGACGTTCTCGTCAGGGCCGTAAAAGACCGAGAAGTGTCATTATTGACATGAAATAAATGTAACACAGCCATACAATAAATCAAAACAATGTAACGCAGCTTCGCAGGAAGAAGACCCTGGCCTCGAGAGCAGTGCGCACGGGCCGAGCAGTGCGCAAGGGCCAGCTGAGGAGGGAGCGGTGCAAATACCAAGGTGCAGAGGATCCAGACCCACTACACGCTGGAGGACCACCCGTTCCTGCAGCAAACCGGGTCTGACATGCTGGAGCGGGAGCTGTCTGGGATGCGGCAAAGTATTAATGCCCGTCTTGACCGGGTGGCAATGTTGCTGCTGCCTCTCAGGCGCATCCCCTCAAGTGCGCCCTTAAAATAGCATCTGAATAAGCGCCACTGACTTTGGACTAGGTTTTTCCTGGTCTGTGGCGGAATTGTTTTCTGAAACAGCAAAATAGCACCAGGGAACGTTTGCTACGGAACACGCCTCCTCTTTTCACTGAACCGCCCCCCGGAGCACAAGTTAATTCCCTAATTTAAGGACGTGCATCGGTGGAGGGAAAATTCCAATGTGCGTCGAGTGCAAAATAGGAATTATACAAGTGCCAGTGTCAGTCAATTGCGCTCAGTGCAAGATAGAGCCCTCACTGTCTAAAGATATAGTTACTCTAGATGGCATTACCTTGGCCTCTAGCACCACTGTCAGGAATCTTGGAGTTATCTTTGATCAGGATTTGTCATTTAATTCCCACATAAAGCAAACCTCTAGGACTGCCTTCTTTCATTTACGTAATATTACAAAAATTAGACACATGCAGATGCAGAAAAGCTAATCCATGCATTTGTTACTTCAAGGCTGGATTACTGCAACTCTTTATTATCAGGTTGCCCCAATAAGTCCATTAAAACACTCCAATTAATTCAAAACGCTGCAGCACGAGTACTGACAGGAACTAGAAAAAGAGATCACATCTCTCCTGTACTAGCTTCTCTGCATTGGCTGCCTGTAAAATGTAGAATAGAATTTAAAATCCTCCTCCTCACCTATAAAGCTCTTCATGGTCAGGCCCCTTCATATCTTAAAGAGCTCATAGTACCCTATTACCCCACTAGAACACTACGTTCTCTGAATGCTGGGCTACTTGTGGTTCCTATAGTCTCTAAAAGTAGAACAGGAGCCAGAGCCTTCAGTTACCAAGCTCCTCTCCTGTGGAACCAGCTTCCAGTTGTGGTTCGGGAGGCAGACACCCTCTCCACATTCAAGAGTAGGCTTAAAACATTCCTCTTTGATAAAGCTTATAGTTAGGGCTGGATCAGGTGAGTCCTGAACCATCCCTTAGTTATGCTGCTATAGGCCTAGACTATCGGGGGATTTCCCATGATGCACTGAGCTCCTCTCTTCCTCTCTCTCTCTTTCTGCACTCATTCATGTCCCATTAATGCATGTTACTAACTTCACTTCTTCCCCGGAGTTCTTGTGCTTTCTCGTCTCGCAGGTTCTCATGGATCCTGGTGGAGCCTCCTACCATGGTCCTGCTTGACTGCACTTGCCAATATCACTGATATTATTGTTATTATTATTATAAAGTATTACTATTGCTACGGTTACTGTTGTTGCTGTTGTCACTGCTCATTGTCCCCCATCGTTGCTGTTGTCAGGTTCATCATCATCAGTCACTACTATTAGTGTAGTTGTTGCTACTGTTGTTGCTGTGCACCTGTCTGTCTGTCTATCTGTCTGTCTCTCTCTCTCTGCCTCTCTCTCTCGCTCTCTCTCTCTCTCTCTCTCTCTCTCTCTCTCTCTCTCTCACCCCAACTGGTCGAGACAGACGACCACCCACCTAGAGCCGGAGGATCTGTCCTAGGTTTCTGCCTTTTAACAGGCAGTTTTTCCTTGCCCTTGTCGCCAAGTGCTTGCTCATGGTGGTACTGTTGGGTCTCTGTAATTAATGTTATAAGGAGTTCGGTCTACACCTGCTCTATTAGGAAAGTGTCCTGAGATAACTTCTGTTATTAATTGGCGCTATACAAATAAAATTGAATTGAATTGAATTGACTATAGGGAACCAGAGACAGGACACATATAGGAACTAGACACAGATCATTTAGGGAACCAGTGTGATGGCCTTAGGGTTGGCCTTATTCTGTTCCTCTTTACTGTTTCTGGCCTGCTGACTGAACTGTTGGTTTTTGTTTGTGTTCTGGGTGTTACATTTCTACATATACACCTCACCCTTCACTCACACAGACATTGCAGACATACTGATTTATTGATAGACATATTCAACTGTATTGATTATTTTGGTATTTACTTAATTACATTTTGTTAACAATTCACAGACTGTGTGGTGTCCCTCTTTGTCACACTCTTTTGAGCCAGGTTGTGATACCAGGCATACATGAGATAAAATGTTGGTTCCACAAATGCACATTTCTTCAAAATTAAAAGCAGGTTGAAAAATATATTTTTTTCAATAATTTCGGCTCTCCTGTAAAGTAGTATGTTTGTGATGTGGTCACGTACATTGAGAGTAGACACACATACAGGAGGAACTCCACTATTCACTTGCTGTTTCTGTAGCTGACGTAGAGCCAACCTTAGCTCCAACCGCTGGACTCTCCATAAATTAATGAAAGAAAAAAGGTTTTGAAAGGGAACCTCCTGTCTTACCTTCCACTGAGCATCTGAAAACAACATGTCCCAGAGGCCACCAGGATGAGCAGCAGCAGGGGGATTGTGGGGATGATCACATAGACCAGTAACATGCCTGAACAGAGACAGACACAGGAATCAGACCAAGTTTAGTCAGATGTGCTCAGAGGTCAGAGGTCAGTTTGTACCTGAAGCTCCAGCCATGGTGACCTCAGGGGGAACCTCCTCACCGCCTGCAGGCTTTGTGACCACACCTCCACCTGTTGTCACTT
Organism: Dicentrarchus labrax; assembly: GCF_905237075.1. Classification (NCBI taxonomy): domain Eukaryota; kingdom Metazoa; phylum Chordata; class Actinopteri; family Moronidae; genus Dicentrarchus; species Dicentrarchus labrax. The sequence goes on from NW_026136721.1 coordinate 1,700,213, forward strand.
CTGAGGACACACACACATTTAAATTTTGGAACAAATGAAGAACATATGGAAGTTATAAGAGCTGTCCTGCTCACCTGTGCCCCGATCTCCAGGTGTGTGTTCAAGATGGCTCTCTGAAAGAAAGAAAGAAAGAAAGAAAGAAAGAAAGAAAGAAAGAAAGAAAGAAAGAAAGAAAGAAATCAGAAAGACAAACGGATGGTTCCTGGTTTGTTTAGCAGACATTGAAGCTGATTGGCTGACAGTACCTGGTTTGTATTTGCAGATGAAGTTGTGTTTCATGTTGCAGCGGTCGTCGTTCCATTGGTAGAGGTAAGCCCCACCCAGACCAGGAAGTGCAGTTGGTTGATGGTACATCACGACACAGGCCTCTCCTCCACAGGACGGCTCGTCGAAATACCAGTTCCTACATCAACATTATCATAATCAGTATAAGAATAATAATCTTTGTTTATAGAGCACTTTCAAAATCCATGTTACAAATTGCTTTGCAATAAATAAATGTTATAAAATCATCCAGTTTTAAACTTCCAAGCAGATAAAACAAACCTTTAGGAAATAGAAGATTCTTCCACAATTTTAAATTCAAGTGAAACCAGGAAAGGCTCTCAGGTAAAACTATGTTTTAAGATGGGACTTGAAGTACATCACTAACTCAGCTGACCTACTTTCCTCAGGCAGATTGTTCCAGACCTTTAGGGCCCAAAACTCACATAACTCACATAACGAGCCGGTGTGCATGGTACTAATTAATCGGAGATATGGGCCAGAGACTATGTAGAGCCTTAAAGGTAATCAGTAAAATCCTGAAATCAATTCTAAAACATACTGGGAGCCAGTGTACAGAGGCTGAAACAGGAGTGAGTCTAAAAAGCCTGGCAGCACAATCCTGTCTCTCCTGAAGGCTGCTAACAGCAGCAGGTAAAGAGACTGACAGAGGACAGTGTCAATGACCTGATGCAGCGTCAACCTGACCCTCACCTGAAGATGGCTCGACTGCCGTCGATCCACTGGTAGAGCTGTGGACAGGAAGTGAAGGTGTTGCTGAGTTCAGGATGAGTCTGATCGAGTCCATCCACCCGAGTCAGACCGATCCAGAAATCACCGTCCGCTATGCCTCCTGCGCCTGCACCTCCTCCTGCCCCGCCCACTGCTCCTGAACTCAGCTCCTGGATGCAAAGAGGACGATGAGAGGAGGAAGAGAAGGAGGAAGGAGATGAAGAAGACCATCTGTTTGTCTCACCTTCAGCAGATTTTCGATGTCTTTCTGCTCGGCCGGGCTCTCGATGCTGAGCAGCGCCCCTCCATCCATCTCGCAGGCCTGACGCGCCTCCCTGAAGGCAACGCGGCTCGACACATCGTGGAAATATGCAATTTCATAGCAGGGATGCTCTGGACCACCCGAACACACCGTCTGTCCTGAGAGAGGAGAGGGCTTATTGTCATCACCTTCCTTCAGCCTTAACAAGGAAGCTTCCTTCCTGCTTCATCCTGAGGCTTCGCTTTCACTTTTTACCGCACTCCATTCCTTCTTGATCACTACCTAGGACCCTACTGCGCTCCATTCCTTCTTGATCACTACCTAGGACCCTACTGCGCTCCATTCCTTCTTGATCACTACCTAGGACCCTACTGCGCTCCATTCCTTCTTGATCACTACCTAGGACCCTACTGCGCTCCATTCCTTCTTGATCACTACCTAGGACCCTACTGCACTCCATTCCTTCTTGATCACTACCTAGGACCCTACTGCGCTCCATTCCTTCTTGATCACTACCTAGGACCCTACTGCACTCCATTCCTTCTTGATCACTACCTAGGACCCTACTGCACTCCATTCCTTCTTGATCACTACCTAGGACCCTACCGCACTCCGGGACACTTTATTCTCTCTTAATCTCCACATAGGAGACTTCCTTCTAGCTTGTTTGACACGTGACTATATCATCACTACATCAGTGACATCATCCTGTCCTATAGGGTTTATTATTATTTTATTTATTGATGATTATATATATTTCATATTTGTTTTTAACCTCCATTCATTTAATAATAACAATATTATTATATTGCTATATTATATTATTATTTGTAACTTGTATTATGTCGTGTTCCTATTTGTGTCTGACCTCATTTGTACATTTTCTTTGTAGAATAAAGTGTGTGTGTGTGTGTGTGTGTGTGTGTGTGTGTGTGTGTGTGATTAATACTCTGGTTCAAACAGCCTCACACACACTCTGAGCTACTTTAAGTGATTAGCTGGATTCTCTTCTGCAACATCATCACTTTACTGTTAAAGCCACTAAAGAGCTCCATATATATCTGTCTACTATCAGCCTGTCTCTCTCTCTGCCTGTCTTTCTCTCGCTCTCTGTCTGTCTGTCTCTAACTCAGATTTATAGGTCTGACCATTACTTAGTGCAGTGCTGCCAGCTGTAATTCTTTATTCTGAGCAGGAAGACAACTGATGCTTTGTATATATTATTATATATATATTACTGCACAGAAAACTAATCATTGAAAATAAATGAATATAAAAGATTAGAAACACAGACAGCTGACAAATTAAAGAAAAACCAGTGCTGCAGCAAGGACTTAGCCTCAGTGCATGGGTCACCAGCTATACCAACTGATCTATCCAGGCGCCCGACACGAGAGCTTGTTAATGAACATTAATAAACTGATCAAACCAGGTGTGTGATGGTTTTTCCTCCTTTGTCACCAACTTGTAGTTTAAGCTCAGTTTGTGTTCCTGCTTCTAAATGTCAGGATATGAACACAAACATTCCAGGTGTAAAGAGTTTTATCATTCTAGATGCAACTACCCCCGGATGATGTTAATGTACCACGAACGGGTCGGTGATCTGATTCTAAAGTCATGAATCCGTATAACAACAGTGATGAGAGTAACGGCTACAGTACGGCTTTCGTGGTTCTTTTAGTTCCTGTGGTTTTCATGGTTCTTTTGGTTCTTGTGGTTTTTGTGTTTCTTTTGGCTCTTTTGATTCCTTTGGTTCCTGTGGTTCTTTTGGTTCTTTTGGTTACTCTGGTTCTTGTGGTTCTTTTGGTTATTTTGATTCCTGTGGTTCAATTCAATTCAATTTTATTTGTATAGCACCAATACATAACAGAAGTTATCTCAGGACACTTTTCAAATAGAGCAGGTCTAAACCGAACTCTTTATAACATTATTTACAGAGACCCAACAGTACCACCATGAACAAGACCTTGGAGACAAGGGCAAGGAAAAACAGATCCTTCGCTTCTTTTGGTTTCTGTGGTTCTTTTGGTTCCTGTGGTTCCTGTGGTTCTTGTGGTTCTTTTGGTTCTTTCAATTCCTGTGGTTCCTTCCCTTCTTTTGGTTCCTGTGGTTCTTTTGGTTCTTTTGGTTCCTGTGGTTCTTTTGGTTCCTGTGGTTCCTGTGGTTCTTCTGGTTCTTTTGGTTCCTGTGGTTCTTTTGGTTCTTGTAGTTCTTTTGGTTCTTGTGGTTCTTGTGGTTCTTTTGGTACCTGTGGTTCTTTTGGTTCCTGTGGTTCTTTTTGTTCTTGTGGTTCTTTTGGTTCCTGTGGTTCTTTTGGTTCCTGTGGTTCTTTTTGTTCTTGTGGTTCTTTTTGTTCTTGTGGTTCTTTTGGTTCCTGTGGTTCTTTTGGTTTCTGTGGTTCCTGTGGTTCCTTTGGTTCTTTTGGTTCCTGTGGTATGGCGCACATGGCACGTCTGACATTGTGTTATCTAGCTGCACGTAAAGGTTCAAATGATCTCAGACAGCCAATTAAATAACCACTTCCTTCCTGCGAGCAGTAACAGGGTACAGCGCTGTGGGCGGGGCTTCATGTGGCCGATAGAGCTTGATCACTACGCTCTTTAACGAGGCGTTTGCGAAGTGCGGTGCCTGTTCTGATACGCCTCTGTGTGATCTCTAACATTAGCGGAGAGACGTCCGCTGTATAACCTGGTCTCCGTTCGCAGCTCGCCAGAAGGTAAAACCACTGATTAGAGCGATTTATACACGAGGATTTGAGGCTGGTTCGTCTTCCTTCAGTGTCTTTGTGTTCCTCTGGTTGCTTTGAGGCCCCACAAACCACACCCTATCAACCAGAGATCTTTTGACACCGCTCTGTATAAAATACACACATATACTGAATGTTATTATTATTTAACTTTGACAGTGTGCGATCCCGGCTGTATGTACGCGAGTGAGATGAAGGACGCATACTCGCCGAAACCAGATTCTAGAAACCTAAAAAACTAAATCACAACTCCTTTCAGTACTTCCGGTAGTCGAGACAAAATGTCCTCACTTAAGATCAGATTCATTGATCCCCCATGGGCAAAAATATAAATTTGGCAGAGCAGCATTTAAATGTTAAAATGATTCAGGTTCTATTATCACATTCATCATTAATATTCAAATCATCTTAAAATGTGAAAACATCACAGCAGCCCTTCATTTAATGTGGGTTTCATGAACTCATTATAATATTTTTATCTTTACTGTTTAAGGGTTTTTTAAAGGGTTAAATACTTTTAGCATTTACAAACTAGCATGGTTTAATGGTATTTGGTAAAAACCCTTTAATCCACACATTCAAATTTTATATATGATATATATATATTAATTATTAACATTTAACATTACATTTATTTTACATTTAACTTTATTATGGCATTTTCACCCAAACTGAATTGAAGTCAACAGAAACAAACTGAGAGAAATGGAGCCCATTTACTTTTCATTCATTTAAACTTTTATTTTGTAACTCACCGCTCACCACTCGCGCTCCGTTCATCCGGACGACCATCATCGCCATGACGACCCCGGGAACCAGCAGCATCACCCTGAAGCCTGGCATCATCTTCTAAAAAATGAAACGCTGTTATGGAGGAGAAGAAGAGAAATCCTCTGCCAAACTTACAAAGAAATTTCAAAATAAAAGCTCTGCCCCTTGTTTGTTGATGTTTAGTTCCATTTCTGCTCTCTTCCTCACTTCCTCTCTTGTTCCTCTTCTCTCCGATGTGAAGAGCGAGGTGGAGAGAGCGTCTCTGTCTGCTGCTCACATCGACTCTCTCCTCCCCCGCCTCCCCCACTCTCTCTCTCTCTCTCTCGCTGATCGATTCACAGAGCCCCAGATGGACCCTCCTATTTCATTAAGCCCTGGGGGGTCACACACACACACACACACACACACACACACACACACAGGAAGCTGATTGGTTCCTACCAGAGCAGCTGATCAATACTTGAAGCACTCTCTGATATCTGCTGCAGTTATGACATCTGAAGGTGTGAGGAGTATTCAGTTACTGCAGTAAAAGTATAATCATCTTTGTGCTAAGCTAGGCTAACAGTTTCACTCTGCTTCTAGTCTTTGTGCTAAGCTAGGCTAACTGGACACAGAGATGAAACAAAGAAAATGAGGTCACAGTTTTTGGTCTCCTCCAGCCTGACAAACCAGCAGCTGACATCATCATCATCACCTTCATCATCATCCTCACCTTCATCATCATCACCATCACCATCATCACCATCACCTTCATCTTCATCTTCATCTTCATCATCTTTGCTGTTGAAGATAAAAGAGTTTGTCTTTTCTGCAGGGGTTGGTCTGTCTCTAATGTCTTTGTCTCGTCTTAAAGACAAGATGTTGGAGACAGCTTTGTTAAGCGGCAGCGGCGCCACCTAGAGGTTGACGAAGAAAATACAGGAGCCAACTTAAGATACTGAGGAGGATCAATTACTGTAATATAACATATAATACATGTTTTCATTAGGGAAATAAGTTAGAATGAGACGTTTCTATTGGTGCTCTTCTGGCAGAGTCCTGGTTGTCAAAGACATGAGACAACAACATGAGACAACACGAGACAACATAAGACAACATGAGACAACAACATGAGACAACATGAGACAACAACATAAGACAACATGAGACAACAACATGAGACAACATGAGACAACAACATAAGACAACATGAGACAACAACATGAGACAACATGAGACAACAACATGAGACAACAACATGAGACAACATGAGACAACAACATAAGACAACATGAGACAACAACATGAGACAACAACATGAGACAACATGAGACAACAACATGAGACAACATGAGACAACAACATGAGACAACAACATGAGACAACAACATAAGACAACATGAGACAACATGAGACAACAACATGAGACAACATGAGACAACAACATAAGACAACATGAGACAACAACATGAGACAACAACATAAGACAACATGAGACAACAACATGAGACAACAACATGAGACAACATGAGACAACATGAGACAACAACATGGGACAACAACATGAGACAACATGAGACAACAACATGAGACAACAACATGAGACAACATGAGACAACAACATGGGACAACATGAGACAACAACATGAGACAACAACATGAGACAACATGAGACAACAACATGAGACAACAACATGAGACAACATGAGACAACAACATAAGACAACATGAGACAACAACATGAGACAACAACATGAGACGACAACATGAGACAACAACATGAGACAACATGAGACAACATGAGACAACATGAGACAACAACATGAGACAACATGAGACAACATGAGACAACAATGTTAACTTCAGTTTTCTTTTGAACTAAATACAAAGTCTGAGCAGCGTGATGTGTTTGAGGGTCAGTAAATAGTCAGTAAACAGTCTGAGCAGCGTGATGTGTTTGAGGGTCAGTAAACAGTAAACAGTCTGAGCAGCGTGATGTGTTTGAGGGTTAGTAAACAGTCAGTAAACAGTCTGAGCAGCGTGATGTGTTTGAGGGTCAGTAAACAGTAAACAGTCTGAGCAGCGTGATGTGTTTGAGGGTCAGTAAACAGTAAACAGTCTGAGCAGCGTGATGTGTTTGAGGGTCAGTAAACAGTCAGTAAACAGTCTGAGCAGCGTGATGTGTTTGAGGGTCAGTAAACAGTCTGAGCAGCGTGATGTGTTTGAGGGTCAGTAAACAGTCAGTAAACAGTCTGAGCAGCGTGATGTGTTTGAGGGTCAGTAAACAGTCAGTAAACAGTCTGAGCAGCGTGATGTGTTTGAGGGTCAGTAAACAGTCAGTAAACAGTCTGAGCAGCGTGATGTGTTTGAGGGTCAGTAAACAGTCAGTAAACAGTCTGAGCAGCGTGATGTGTTTGAGGGTCAGTAAACAGTCAGTAAACAGTCTGAGCAGCGTGATGTGTTTGAGGATCAGTCGTTCCTTGTGTGTCACAGATGTTGTTAATGGTTGTGGAGGCAGACATTTGCAGCGATGTGACACAAACACTTTATTATTTCTCTGATGGAAAACGGGAATCAATAGGAGCCTGAGCTGCTTCCAGTGCTGCTCATTAGTCTGGATCGACCGCTTTCCTGCATGAGGACAGTCCCTGAACGCAGCACGGAAACATTGAACTCACCACCTTCCAGACACCTGCTGCACCTGTTTGACATTCTGGCCGTCGCCATGTTGGTTTTATTTCAAATCAGAATGAGGTTTATCTTTGTGAGTCTGCGTTCCAACACTGAGACTATAAAGATAGAATGTGTTCAATGTAACTGCAGTTTAAGTTCACAGTATGACACATAAAGGTTGTTTGCAATGTGAAAAGATACCACCAAGGACAGTCCAATGTGGGTTTAGGAGTCCCGGGTTCATGAATTCAGCAGCGGGAAGTCCTGATGGACCGCAGCCTGAAGTTGCCTCCCACTCACCCACTCACCCACTCCCACTTGAGGTCCTGGGTGATAATGGTACCCAGGAAGCGGAAGGACTCCACAGAGTCAACTGGGGAGTCACACAGGATGATGGGGGCAGGTGGGGCTGGGTTCTTCCTAAAGTCCACAACCATCTCCACTGTTTTTAGAGCGTCTAGCTCCAGGTTGTTCTGGCTGCACCAGGTCACCAGATGGTCAATCTCCCATCTGTAGGTGGACTCATCTCCACCAGAGATGAGCCCAATGAGGGAGGTGTCATCTGCAAACTTCAGGAGCCTGACGGACTGGTGACTGGAGGTGCAGCTGTTAGTATACAGGGAGAAGAGCAGAGGAAAAAGAATGCAGCCCTGGGGGGATCCGGTGCTGATGGTCTGGGAGTCAGAGACGGTTTTCCCCAGCTTCACGTGCTGTTTCCTGTCAGACAGGAAGTCTGTGATCCACCTGCAGGTGGAGTCAGGCACAGTGAGCTGGGAGAGTCCACAAAAAGGATCCTGGCGTAGAAGTTTCTGGAGGGCCACGTTTACATCTACAGACTGTAGGCTCTGTAGGGTTCGGAAGTGCTCGGGGTCCAGAAGAGATAAACAAACACAACAAACAAAAACAAACAATGTGCACTGACACACCGAGGTCGAACAGGAATGTGTGTGAAAGTGTTATCAGATCATTTTACCGACACACTTAGACTGTGAAACCCAACCTGTGTGTGTGTGTGTGTGTGAGAGAGTGTGTGAGAGTGTGTGTGTGTGTGTAACAATCAGATGAAGATGGATCACACTGGATGTTAAAGGTGTTAGAGGGATGGAGGTTATGGTGTCAGTTTCACAACTGGAAACTAAAAACTACATTCAAAGAGTGTGTGTCTGTGTGTGTGTATGTGTGTCTGTGTGTTGTCTGTGTGTCGACCACAGTTTGAACCCAAAACTTAAAGTCATCTTTTAAACGTCTGACAGGAAGTTCAGAGTTCAGCTGACAGTCAAACTGTTGTGTTTTACATAATGAAACACACACACACACACACACACACACACACACACACACACACACACGCACAAACACAGAGAGATAATGACCTGTTATATCTCTCCCTCCATTCCCAGTATTGATCGCTGCATTGATCGGCTGCAGGCGGCTGATCGTCTCCGTCCAGAAACACACTCCACTTACAGCTGATTACCTCTCTCACACACACACACACACACACAGACACACAGACACACACAGACACACACACACACACACACACACACACACACACACACACACAGACACACACACACACACACACACACACACACACACACAGACACACACACACACACACACACACACACACACACAGAGGAAGAGGAGAACTTTAATATCTATCTATCTAAATGTATTTTAACGTACAGTCTGTAATTTTCACCAAACAATAATAAAAGAGGAAGTGTGACGAGATGGAGAAGCAGTGTTGGATCATGGGAGTTGTTGTCTTCACCACCATTGGCGTCATTGCAGTCAGCTTCTCCCGGTTAGGATTCCTTCAGTGTTCATGGTTCAGGAGGTTTCTACCGGGAGCCCAATGATCCACAGAGGTCTCCTCCTCTCCAACACAAACAGACCCGCTGATTAAAACCACTAAACACACTGAATAAAGCAGTTCCACCTTAACAATCACTGAATAAAGCAGTTCCACCTTAACAATCACTGCTTCTCCCACGCTGTTGGACAGACAAAGGACGTCCCGGAGGGGCTGTGATATGGGCTGATTTTTGTGTCAGTAGAAACTGAATGTGAATTGCTCAACTTGAATATTTGCATTGAAATACGGAATCTGAATAATTTGAATTTATTAGTTTGAAACTGAATTTGAGCCTCACTAAAAATTCAACTTTTTATGTTCTTTCAAATTCAGCTCTCTAAATTCAGATTCAGCTCTCTAAATTCAAATGTGGTAATCTCAACTCAATTTCAAACCACTAGATTACACTTTTAAGGTCACAGACGGGTCAAGGTGTTCAGGAAGAGCAATCGAGTGCAGATGCACAGAGCTCCTTTTTGGCTAAGCAGCACGTTTGTTTTGAACATTTCTGGACCTGTAGACATTGGCTAGAGAACAACATGCTTAAAGGAGACATATTATTCCTCTTTCCAGGTTCATAATTTTTATTTTGGTTTGGTGTGTGAACCTTTGTGTCGGACTGTTTTCACAACCTCGGTCGTGAGTAGAACTAAACAGACTAGTGAACAGAAAAGCAAATAAGACGCGTCTTGATTCTTTGGATGTGGTCAATGAATAGACTCACAGAGTAATTGAAATGGTTGAACAAAAAAGAAAAGTGAAATGAGTAAAGGGAACAAAAGAGAACTGTCTATTGTATACAGTATTTGAAAAAAATGAATGAATGTAGTGAAATAAATTGAATAACTCATGAATTGCCAATCAGAAGTGTGTTTAGCAAGTTCAGTGACTTTTATTACAGTCTGTACTGTTCAGCAGCTGCCCAGAATGGAAAAGTGAAATGAGAAAAAAAGAAAAAAAAAATTAATGAATGAGTTAAATGAAAATGAATTACTTGTTCAAGTGTTATTCAAGTGTTAATTATTCAATCAATTCCCCTTTTGACCAATTATTTTCTGCATTGTTCAGCAGATACGCCCAATATGTCCATAGAAGACTTGGAAATGTTTGGTGCCAAAAAGGCGTATCTGACGTTTTTGCCATATTTTTTTGATTTTAAAATGTTTTAGAACATGTTCATTGTGTTAATAGCCATAGGTTTATTACTTAAATACTCATTCATGTAAGTATGCCTGTGGTTGCAGTGTTTGTGGTTTAAGGTTTATAATACAGTTGATTGAAGTGTGGTCAAAATTTTGTTTCGTCTCTCCTGTAAAGTTTGTCAAAAGCCACTTACGCCCCTCTGGCTCCAAGCCCTCAGCAACAACAGTATTGGCAATGGCAATCTAGCAGGACCATGGCAGGAGGCTCCACCAGGATCGACAAGAACCTGCGAGACGAGAAAGCACAAGAACTCCGGGGAAGAAGTGAAGTTAGTAACATGCATTAATGGGACATGAATGAGTGCAGAAAGAGAGAGGAAGAGAGGAGCTCAGTGCACCATGGGAAATCCCCCGATAGTCTAGGCCTATAGCAGCATAACTAAGGGATGGTTCAGGACTCACCTGATCCAGCCCTAACTATAAGCTTTATCAAAGAGGAATGTCTTAAGCCTACTCTTGAATGTGGAGAGGGTGTCTGCCTCCAGAACCACAACTGGAAGCTGGTTCCACAGGAGAGGAGCTTGGTAACTGAAGGCTCTGACTCCCGTTCTACTTTAACAGTAGTAACTAACAGTAGTTGTTGTTTGTTCCACTAACAGCAGTTGTTGTTTGTTCCACTAACAGTAGTTGTTGTTTGTTCCACTAACAGCAGTTGTTGTTTGTTCCACTAACAGCAGTTGTTGTTTGTTCCACTAACAGTAGTTGTTGTTGTTTGTTCCACTAACAGTAGTCGTTGTTTGTTCCACTAACAGTAGTCGTTGTTTGTTCCACTAACAGTAGTCGTTGTTTGTTCCACTAACAGTAGTTGTTGTTTGTTCCACTAACAGCAGTTGTTGTTTGTTCCACTAACAGTAGTTGTTGTTGTTTGTTCCACTAACAGTAGTCGTTGTTTGTTCCACTAACAGTAGTCGTTGTTTGTTCCACTAACAGTAGTCGTTGTTTGTTCCACTAACAGTAGTTGTTGTTTGTTCCACTAACAGTAGCTGTTGTTTGTTCCACTAACAGTAGTCGTTGTTTGTTCCACTAACAGCAGTCGTTGTTTGTTCCACTAACAGCAGTTGTTGTTTGTTCCACTAACAGTAGTCGTTGTTTGTTCCACTAACAGTAGTCGTTGTTTGTTCCACTAACAGTAGTAGTTGTTTGTTCCACTAACAGTAGTTGTTGTTTGTTCCACTAACAGTAGTCGTTGTTTGTTCCACTAACAGTAGTCGTTGTTTGTTCCACTAACAGTAGTCGTTGTTTGTTCCACTAACAGTAGTAGTTGTTTGTTCCACTAACAGTAGTCGTTGTTTGTTCCACTAACAGCAGTTGTTGTTTGTTCCACTAACAGTAGTCGTTTGTTCCACTAACAGCAGTTGTTGTTTGTTCCACTAACAGTAGTCGTTTGTTCCACTAACAGCAGTTGTTGTTTTTCCACTAACAGTAGTCGTTGTTTGTTCCACTAACAGTAGTAGTTGTTTGTTCCACTGACAGTAGTTGTTGTTTGTTCCACTAACAGTAGTTGTTGTTTGTTCCACTCACAGTAGTTGTTGTTTGTTCCACTAACAGTAGTCGTTTGTTCCACTAACAGCAGTTGTTGTTTGTTCCACTAACAGTAGTTGTTGTTTGTTCCACTAACAGTAGCTGTTGTTTGTTCCACTAACAGTAGTCGTTGTTTGTTCCACTAACAGCAGTCGTTGTTTGTTCCACTAACAGCAGTTGTTGTTTGTTCCACTAACAGTAGTCGTTGTTTGTTCCACTAACAGCAGTTGTTGTTTGTTCCACTAACAGTAGTCGTTTGTTCCACTAACAGCAGTTGTTGTTTGTTCCACTAACAGCAGTTGTTGTTTGTTCCACTAACAGTAGTCGTTGTTTGTTCCACTAACAGCAGTTGTTGTTTGTTCCACTAACAGTAGTCATTTGTTCCACTAACAGCAGTTGTTGTTTGTTCCACTAACAGCAGTTGTTGTTTGTTCCACTAACAGTAGTTGTTGTTTGTTCCACTAACAGCAGTTGTTGTTTGTTCCACTAACAGTAGTAGTTGTTTGTTCCACTAACAGCAGTTGTTGTTTGTTCCACTAACAGTAGTTGTTGTTTGTTCAATATCACTATCACTCTCCACCAGACTCACAGACTCATTTTAGAAGATAACTATAAAATACACTGAAAACTGGACAGAAACTCTCAAATATACAGAACATTTAATGTGGATCAAAGCACACACACACACACACACACACACACTGCAGTAATCTGTCAATCATGCAATGTTTTGTCAATGAGCTGCAGATCAATAAAGTTTCTCCAAATTTCTAAATGTGGATTTATGAGGCAGATTGAATCCAACCGACCAATCAGCCGGCAGCCGCTCAGACTGCATGATGTCTCATTAACTGTCTGCTGCTGCAATCACACACACACACACACACACACACACACACACACACACACACACACACACACACACACACACACACACAGTGGATATGAAAGAAACACTGTTCAGATAAAAGTCATTTAATAACATTACAGAGAGAAACTAATTTGTTTTTTTTACACATTGTGTCCTTTATCTTATTCACACATATCAAACACATGTTCATTCTCTGACATATGTTCGTTTTAGTCATTCATACGTTGTAATGTGTAAAACATCCGTTACGAGCTTCTTCTCGTTATTTATATGGAAATATTAATAAAATATCCTCGTCTAATAATGTCTAATGTCCGTCTGTCAGTTGTGTGTTTGCAGTTCAATAACCCCCAATCAAGGATTTAATGGTGACACTACTGACCACTTACATGATGAAGAGTTTTCTGATGAAGAATTAAAGGATTGATAAAGGTTATTGAACTAAAATGTGTCTATAAAAGTTATAAAATGCCTTTCTGGTGCTGAGTGCAGCTGTGAATGAACTACCTGAAGAGCTGTTTCTGTGCCACCCAAAAAACTACAACCCATTTGTTACAAGGTACTTCCTTGGTCCACTGTCGACTGCCTGGAAACAGAAGAAATACGATAGAAAGAAGTTCAGTGTGGTGGAACCAGAAACAATAGAAGGTGTGTTCAGTTTGTGCCTTCACTAAAATCTTTGTATGCAACCTCCTTATAGCCCGTACATCCATCGGGCTGCATTGATCAATAGCAATGATGCCTTTGATTAGTGATTTCATAACATTAGAACAACATGGGAAGCTTTGAGGCATACAGTGTGTGACGACCCCTCCCTTTGTCTTCCAGGTAGCTGCGAGCCATGTAGGAGCAGGGAGTGGACAGGGCAGTACTAACCCGTATCAGTTAAACTACTCTGTGATTGAGAAGGCCCTTGCGTTAATCTGGGCCCTTCAGCATTTTGCAGTCTATGTGGGGTCTGGGGTGACACCAGTGGTGGTCTACACAGACCCCAACCCACTCACCTTTTTGCACACCCTAACCAGAGACTGATTAGGTGGTCACTGTTCCTGCAAGTCTCATGATCTAGACACTGGACACGTTAGAGGCTGTGATAATGTAGTTGCGGATGTCGCGAGCTCCAGTTTTGGAGTAGTGGATAGAAAGTAGTTTATCTCCTGTGATTCCTCTTCCTCTGCATTCCCTTAAGTTCCCTACAGGTAGAGTGCTTGCTGGGGAGTGGCTTTGGGACTGGAAGTTTACAGGACGTAAGTTGTGCTATTTTATTTATTTTTTATGTTATTGTTTGTTGTGTTGACGGAGATCCTGTCGGACCCCTTCTGATGGGGGTGACGACCCACTCCACCCTGTCTTCCTGTTCCTGGTCCTGTGGCTTATCCTGTTTTCTGTGCAGGTACTTTAAGTGGGTGTACAGTAGACACTCTGGAGGTTAAGGTATAGCACCTTTTAATGAGAGAGAGAGAGAGAGAGAGAGAGAGAGAGAGAGAGAGACTTCCAGATGGGACACTGTCCTTATCTGAGGGTCTTTAAATTAAAGTCCTCATATTGATGTGAGTGTTTGTGCAACCAAGACTTTGGACACTTTTCTAAATAAAATGTTTGTTTGTGGCTTCATTGACTGCCGGAACAATTAATATTAATTATTACTATTATTATTATTATTATTATTATTATTATTATTATTATTATTATTATATTGTTCTGAGTCATTGGTCAAAATGTATTTAAAGCTATTTCATTTTATTAGATTTGCTTTATATTTCAGATAATGAAAATGATTTACATTAAAAACATTCAACAGAAGGGATTATTCACAATAAGTCAGTAAAGTTAAATTTAGGATAATTTAATAATTTATAATCCACAGAGTTAGAGAACAAATACAAATTCAACTGAAAAAAAGGTCAAATTAAAGTGAAAGAAATAATAAAATTACTGTATTAGTTATTTTCTGTTTACTGTATTTTTTGGCTGCTGGAATATTGACAGTTATTTATCTTTTGTTTTTTTACAGTGAATGTCAAAGTTCAGGATGTGTTAAAGTAAACAATCTGTTAAATCATCATAAGTATGAAACAATTTCCACAACTCATCATTGTGGTTCTGGAGGCAGACACCCTCTCCACATTCAAGAGTAGGCTTAAGACATTCCTCTTTGATAAAGCTTATAGTTAGGGCTGGATCAGGTGAGTCCTGAACCATCCCTTAGTTATGCTGCTATAGGCCTAGACTATCGGGGGATTTCCCATGGTGCACTGAGCTCCTCTCTTCCTCTCTCTTTCTGCACTCATTCATGTTCCATTAATGCATGTTACTAACTTCACTTCTTCCCCGGAGTTCTTGTGCTTTCTCGTCTCGCAGGTTCTCATGGATCCTGGTGGAGCCTCCTGCCATGGTCCTGCTTGACTGCCATTGCCAATACTGTTGTTGCTGTGCACCTGTCTGTCTGTCTGTCTGTCTCTCTCTCTCTCTCACCCCAACTGGTCGAGACAGACGACCACCCACCTAGAGCCGGAGGATCTGTCCTAGGTTTCTGCCTTTTAACAGGCAGTGTTTCCTTGCCCCTGTCTCCAAGGTCTTGCTCATGGTGGTACTGTTGGGTCTCTGTAATTAATGTTATAAAGAGTTCGGTCTAGACCTGCTCTATTTGAAAAGTGTCCTGAGATAACTTCTGTTATGAATTGGCGCTATACAAATAAAATTGAATTGAATTGAATTGAATCATTCAAAGTAAAATTACTTATTAATCAATGAACTAATAAAATGCCAAATTAAACAGGAACTAATTAATAATTAAGCATTAATATTTTATTATTGTGGTGCACTGAATGGAAGTCATTTATTTATGTATAATTCTGGCACTTCATGTCCTCCATACAGAGTCAATATTATAAAATACATTATTACAGTGTGTGTTTGTGTGTGTGTGAAGTTAATTATTTGGGGCTGACTCATTTCGACTGTTATTACACACACAGTATTTAACCTTATTGATCTCACTGTTGGAGTTTAGGGACCAATTGAGTTTATTGATACACACACAGACAGACAGACAGACAGACAGACACACAATTCTTCACAATAAAAGTCCTGGTTATTTTGTTGTTTTAAAGACTTTATTATGAAATACTGGACTCTTAGAGCTGACAGCGAACATCTGAATGTAACCATCCACATTTAAAGATGGCCGCCATCTCCACTTCCTCCTACTGTACCGAAACAAAGTCAGAGTCAGTGACGTAGTGATCAGGGTCATCGGCGCCGTATCGAGGTCCCGCCCACACGCCACACAGGGCTCAGGTGTCAGTCTGTCAGTGAAACCCTTTTTTTGATATCTTCCAATAAGTAATTAAAACCAAAATGATTATAAAATAAACCGCCTACTTCTATAGAGGTAGAGACAGCGGTCTGGATTCATGTCGGCCATCTTTCTATCTGTGGATATTTCAGTTCAGTCAGAAGATGAAACCCTGAAGCTCCACCAGGTTCGGCTTTACGACGCAGAGATCAGGGTTCCCGCTCTTTTTACATCATTTTATAGGAGAGTTCACAGCACTCACAATCCCTGAAGGTCCAGCACCGATACGTCTTCCGGTCGGCGCTCAGCGTTTACTCGTGGCGCTCTCTGCAGACGCTGTGGTCTCTCCGGCGCACTGACATCAGTCGGTTCCACGTCTGTGGACTGCTTCAGTCTGAGGGACAACACTGACCATTTCCAGCTGTTTCCACCACTGGAAAACTAGGCTCATTTCAAGGTTTTCCAGGTTTTCCAGGAAGTGTGGGGGCTCTGCTAGAACGGGTTGCAGTCTCTGAACTTTATTAACCCCGATGTGATCAATAATAATATGAACTAATAACCGGCTGTATGAGTGCAGAGCGTCTGCAGACGTTTCTTCACGGATGATGTACCAAAACTTCCAGTCTGATTATCGGAATCTTAAAAACAAACTTTTTCAGGACAACACAGATTATTTCCAGCATCCATTTATTTTCAAAAATTTCCAGGTTTTCCAGCCATCGGCTGTGGCTACCGCCGCGCAGCTGGAACGCGTCGCTGCTGTAGCCCAGTGGAGTTTGAGGGTCAGAGACTTTTAAAAGAAGCAGGAGGTTCGTCCTGTTGGCGGCGGTCTGCGAGCCGCCAACAGGACGCGCCCCGACTCTGGTCGTTCTAATGGAAACACAAATCAGCCAAACAGTGCCACAAACTTCAAACCTCTGAACATTTCAGGATCTTTCCGGACGGTCTGACCTTCATCCCTCCAGGAAGTGAAACCGTGACCCTTTCAAACTAAAATGACTCTTTAAAAATCTTCTCTTTTAGAAATCAAATAAAAGCTGCTGGTTAATAAAAGTCGTCCTGAGAGAAAAAAAACTAAAACCGTAAAAACACAAAAGATCTAAAGTGTCCATCAACGCCGGACTGAATCCGTCCGTCACACAGCGCTGTGATGTCATCAGGCCTCCAGCTGCCACTGCTGTCCCTGCGAGGCGTCACATATCGCCATGGAGACGTAACCCTTGGGCCCGACCGGCTGAGCGACCGAGAGACACTGACCCACGGAGACCTGGTAGAGCCGGTTGGACTTCTACAGGAGACAGAGACACTGAGTGAGGATGGGGGACACAGGAAGACCTGGATCCTGCAGAGACTGTGAGGACTGGGGGGACACAGGAAGACCTGGATGTGGAGGACTCACTGAGTTATATTACACTGCCCCCCAGAGGCCTACCACGGGAACTACACTGACAACCTGAGAAACATGGCTTCAGTCTTTATTTGACCTCTGCCCCGTAAACTGCAGATGCTGCACTGTCTGCACTATATTATATTATATTATATTATTTATATATAAATAGTGTGTATATACAGTGTATGATTGTTTACTGATTGATTGTTTACTGATTCATTAATGGGGGGCTGGATCCTGTCTCACTGTCTGTGTGTGTGTGTGTGTGTGTCTTACCCCCAGGCTCCACTGCTGTGACCCCCCCGAGCCGTGACACTTCATCAGTCTGGGGGGGTCAAAGGTCCTGACCTCTGACACATCCAGGCACAGCAGACCTGCCAGGACCAGCTGACCCTCTTCATCGTAGGCCCAGTCCTGCACACACACACACACAGTGAGACAGGATCCAGGCCCCACCCCCCAGGCTGTGTGACACTGTGTACAGATGTTTACCTGTTCGGGATCTCGGGGGTCACACGGTCGCAGGACAACAACTCCGCCCTTCTGACTGGCTCGGCCCTGAGCCACCAGACAACGCCCGGTTGCTAGGTTACGGAGCTGAAAGACAGCGTTGTGTGTGTGA
This sequence comes from Dicentrarchus labrax, assembly GCF_905237075.1. Lineage (NCBI taxonomy): Eukaryota > Metazoa > Chordata > Actinopteri > Moronidae > Dicentrarchus > Dicentrarchus labrax. The sequence goes on from NW_026136721.1 coordinate 1,718,411, forward strand.
TCAATAAATGTTTACAGAGGCATTCTGGGTAGTTGATGAAGGTTCCTCATACGGACGAGTTACAAACTGACTGTAGGTAAAGAATAATCCATATTGATCAGTATCAATAACAGCAGAGAACAGCTGATCAAATGATCAATAATCCGTTTCATTCATGTCTGTCTTGTGGAAACGTTTTAAATCATTTTAAAATCAAGAAGGCCTCCCGACCCTCAGGTTGGGAACCCCTGGTGGGGGTCCCGACCCTCAGGTTGTATTACTTTAGAGACTTTTATCAGCAGAATGAACTATACTTATACTTCCCTTTGTTGTCTGGTTTCGCCATGGCAACGGTTGTTAAAAGAAGGTCTTTTATTTTGATAGTACAAATACACATCACATGACCAGGAAATCCTGTCTGACCTTCCTGTTTCCATGGAAACTGAAAAATTCACAACAGGTGGGCCCCAAAGTCGAGGAATAGAATTAATGAACTAATATTCAATAATCACTTTTCATTTTCGCTATGGTAACGATGTTAATTGATGAGAATTTGCTGCTTTTGTTTGTAACAGAAGGAAACTGAATATTTTCAGGTTCATTGACGACTCTCAGATGTTTACAGATCAATGAATCCATGAATGACTAATAATAATAATAATAATAAGTTATTGATGACGAGAGCTGCAGGTTGTGAACACTGACTATTAATCTGTATGAAAGATGTGTTCAGGTACCCGTCCTCTCTGCAGGACTTTGGGCCGTCGCAGTCCTTTATTGATGAACACGGGCTGCTGCTGCTTGTTGCCGTTGGCGACAGTCTGCATCTCGGGGTAGACCGTGTCCAGGTACCAGCGGAAGGACCGGCACTGCAGCCGCTTCCTCAACGCCACACGCTCACTGATGTCACCGTAGCTGCGGTCCCGTAGCTCTGGACGCAGGGACAGATACTGCTCCTGATTGGACCACAGAGACACAGGAAGTGAGGTCAGAGGACGCTGCTGTGTGTGTGTGTGTGTGTGTGTGTGTGTGTGTACCTTGTAGTCGTCCATCCATACGTGTGCCAGCCGCAGGGAATTGTGGGCCATGGTGTCCTGCCCCCCGGGAGAGCCGTAGGGTCTCCTCTTCCTGAAGATGTGACCGACTCTGGAGCACGGGATGATGAGCAGCTGACCGCCGCACATCCAGATCTGAGTGAGAGACGCTCAGTTACACCTCCTATCTCAGATTGTTCTCTCAGCCTCAGGACTGAATGACACCTTCACTGACAGTCAGTAAAACAGCGTTCTCACCCTGAAGGAGATCTCCAGGTTTTCTCCGCCCCAGATGTCCATGCCGCCATCGTACTGACCGAGCTCGTTAAAGTACTTCCTGTCCATAGCAAACAGACCACCAGCCATCGTGGGGGACCTGTGGGGGAGGGGGGGCAATAGTGGTGAGGTTACCTGATTGGTCAGCTGGTTACCTGATTGGTCAGCTGGTTACCTGATTGGTCCAGTAGTTCCCTCGCGGCCATTGAGCTCAGAGGGGGGAACAGGGTCCCACTTGAAGTGAAGCCCCCAGTTGAAGCCGCCCCTGACGATGGGCGAGGGCGAGTAGGACAGAGTGTCGGCTGAGATGATGTCGATGACGGGGCAGACGACGGTGTGGCGGTCCTTATGTATTGGAGCCAGCAGAGGCTGCAGCCACGCCTGGTTCACCTCGCAGTGACTGTCCAGGAAGACCAGCGCCTCACCTGGACACACACGGACAGGTGAGTCCTGGTTTACTCTGACTGGATACGGAGGCCCGACTGGACCAATATACAGACTGAACAGAGATTGACAGCTCAGACAAGAATATACGTATTAAGGAAGCAGCAACAAGGACGTACTGCTTAAGGATACAAAGAACCGGTTAAGGAGGTAGGACGTACCGGTAGCATGTGAAGCTCCTATCATGCGTCCTCTGATGAGTCCTTCCCTCTTCTGGTTCCTCACCAGCTTGACTTTCCCCTGCAGCTCCTCCCTGACGTACCGATCCAAGTCGTCCTTCAGCTCCTCTGAATCAACACAAACACTCAGTTCACACACAGTCGTTGTTAGGACACGTTCAGGGTACGTTCAGGACACGTTCAGGGTACGTTCAGGGTACGTTCAGGACACGTTCGGGTACGTTCAGGACACGTTCAGGACACGTTCGGGGTACGTTCAGGACACGTTCAGGGTACGTTCAGGGTACGTTCAGGGTACGTTCAGGACACGTTCAGGGTACGTTCAGGACACGTTCAGGGTACGTTCGGGGTACGTTCAGGACACGTTCGGGGTACGTTCAGGACACGTTCGGGGTACGTTCAGGACACGTTCGGGGTACGTTCAGGACACGTTCAGGACACGTTCAGGGTACGTTCAGGACACGTTCAGGGTACGTTCAGGGTACGTTCAGGACACGTTCAGGGTACGTTCAGGGTACGTTCAGGACACGTTCAGGGTACGTTCAGGACACGTTCAGGAACGTTCAGGTGAAGTTCGGGACATTCAGGATGCATTCAGGGTACGTTCATGATACGTTCAAGGTACAATCGTTAAAATAAAATATACTAAATATTAATATTAAACCGTTGTGATAAACTTTTCCTGGGTGTTACCGAGCTCGCTGTGGTCGTCCACCAGGATGATCTCATGCAGCAGGTAGGTCGGCGTTCGGTCCAGCACGCTGTGAACGGTCCTCAGCAGGGCAGAGAACGCCTCGTTGAAGAAACAGATCACTACACTGGCAGAAGGTAGAGCCGGAGGATACACCTTATCCCGACACCTGTAGGGAGCAGCTCACTGTCAGTAACCAGCAGTTTACTACCACTAACCACCAGTTTACCAGTAACTTACTGGGAGTCTCTGGTGTCGGGCAGCTCTCTGTGGTATCCCAGTCTGGTGGAGATGAGGACGTTGAAGGCGTGTCGATGGTACCCGGTGTCCCTCACATCCTGGTCTGCTTCATTAAAGATCATCCCTGCAGGCAGACACAGACCTTAAACTCCTGCACTACCTTTATCTGACAGCTGGAGGGCCATTCAGATTAAGATGTTACATAATAAACCAATGACCCAGCACCACCACTCTGAACCCCCCCTCACCCATCTCTGGAGACAGCTCCACTCCCTTATTGGCCGGCAGAGGCCGACGCCCGGCCCTTCCGTCCACCAGGCCCTTGGTGATTGGCTGGCTGCGGTGCTGCAGGGGGGTCCTGCCGCGTCCAGGCTCCGCCCCCAGAGAGAAGTAGAGGAAGAGGAGGACGGACCATGTCGCCGAGGTGACGAGGCAGCCATAGCAGAAGTACCTCAGCGTAACACTGGCCATGGTGGCCGAGCGAGCATCGCCTTACATCACACTGCTGCAGAGAGAGAGAGAGAGAGACAGTAAAGTCACAGCCCATGTCCATTTTAAGTTTATTGATATGATCAACATCTAACACACTAACTAAACTCCAATCACACCAATTCTAAAATGATCATATCAATAACCTCCCAATGTTGAAATGTGTCCACTTCCTGTTTAAACGTCCATTTTGTATTTTGAAAATGTCAGAATTGGATTCAGAGTCCTCAACAATCCCAAAACCTCCGTTACTGTCCAGCTGATTGTTCATGCTAAACATGCTACCTGTTAGGTTAGCATCATTCAGTGGAACAGACTGAACAGTTCATCCCACAGTGGGACATTAACATGATCAATAACAACAGATTCACTCAGTCACTTTTACTGGTACAGTGTTTCTGACTGCGAGGGGTCAAAGTTCAACACCCACAATGTGAATGATGCACTGAAACATCTTAATGAGTAACAGCTGTTAACTGAACTCAGTCCAGACTCATGAAAACATCTCAAACCACGACGACCTGCTGCTGCTCGTACTGTAGCTGTAGCTCGTAGCTGTAGCTGTAGCTCGTACTGTAGCTGTAGCTGTAGCTCGTACTGTAGCTCGTACTGTAGCTGTAGCTGTAGCTCGTACTGTAGCTGTAGCTCGTACTGTAGCTGTAGCTGCTGCTCGTACTGTAGCTGTAGCTCGTACTGTAGCTGTAGCTGTAGCTGCTGCTCGTACTGTAGCTGTAGCTGTAGCTGTAGCTGCTGCTCGTACTGTAGCTGTAGCTGTAGCTGTAGCTGCTGCTCGTACTGTAGCTGTAGCTCGTACTGTAGCTGTAGCTGCTGCTCGTACTGTAGCTGTAGCTGTAGCTGTAGCTCGTACTGTAGCTGCTGCTCGTACTGTAGCTGTAGCTCGTACTGTAGCTGTAGCTGTAGCTCGTACTGTAGCTCGTACTGTAGCTGTAGCTCGTACTGTAGCTGTAGCTCGTACTGTAGCTGTAGCTCGTACTGTAGCTGTAGCTGCTGCTCGTACTGTAGCTGTAGCTGTAGCTCGTACTGTAGCTGTAGCTGTAGCTCGTACTGTAGCTGTAGCTGTAGCTCGTACTGTAGCTGTAGCTGTAGCTCGTACTGTAGCTGTAGCTGTAGCTGTAGCTGTAGCTCGTACTGTAGCTGTAGCTGTAGCTCGTACTGTAGCTGTAGCTCGTACTGTAGCTGTAGCTCGTACTGTAGCTGTAGCTGTAGCTCGTACTGTAGCTGTAGCTGTAGCTCGTACTGTAGCTGTAGCTGTAGCTGCTGCTCGTACTGTAGCTGTAGCTGTAGCTGTAGCTGTAGCTCGTACTGTAGCTGTAGCTGTAGCTGTAGCTCGTACTGTAGCTGTAGCTCGTACTGTAGCTGTAGCTCGTACTGTAGCTGTAGCTGTAGCTGCTGCTCGTACTGTAGCTGTAGCTGTAGCTCGTACTGTAGCTGTAGCTGTAGCTCGTACTGTAGCTGTAGCTGTAGCTGTAGCTCGTACTGTAGCTGTAGCTCGTACTGTAGCTGTAGCTGTAGCTGTAGCTGTAGCTCGTACTGTAGCTGTAGCTCGTACTGTAGCTGTAGCTGTAGCTCGTACTGTAGCTGTAGCTCGTACTGTAGCTGTAGCTGTAGCTCGTACTGTAGCTCGTACTGTAGCTGTAGCTGTAGCTGTAGCTCGTACTGTAGCTCGTACTGTAGCTCGTACTGTAGCTGTAGCTGTAGCTCGTACTGTAGCTCGTACTGTAGCTCGTACTGTAGCTCGTACTGTAGCTGTAGCTGTAGCTCGTACTGTAGCTGTAGCTGTAGCTGTAGCTGTAGCTGGATCAAACTGTAATATTTAGTGTCCACAGAGGAACATGTGATCAGCTGAAGTGAGGAGGAAGAGGATGAAAGAGGAAGAGCTGAGTGTGTGTGCAGTTCAGTGATAAACTGCTGTTAGAGATCATGAGGAACTTCAGCAGGTAAATATGACTACACTTTTTATTCCCTGTCAGATTTACTAACTGCAGTTAATGTATAAATTCTATTAATTTCACTAAAAAGATGATCCTCCTGATCCAATCATACAAACAACAATCATCAGTTAATATTAATAATGTCTTTAGCTTTACTATTAACAATACAGGAACCCTTGAAGGGGCCCAACTGTTTGTTAGTTTGTTGTTTACAATAATGAAGTGAGTTAGTAGTTCAGTAATCAATCATTTATAAAAGTTGTCAGCAAACACCTGAGCAGGTGAGTTCATGGGGACAGTGTCAGGTGTCCTCCTGTAAACTGGTTAATAATTCAGCTGCTCATCAGCAGGTACAGGTGTGACTCTGGATGTCAGAACATAACTCCGCCGAAGTCCATTTAAAAATCCTCCATTTTAAGGTTTGCCTTCGTCTACAACAAGCTGCACATTAATGTGATAAAATTCAGTAAAGATCCAAAACACAAAGCAGCCATTTTTCTTCAAAGAGCTTCATCTTGTAGAACGAAGTCACCTGTTACTGTGAACAGCGCGCAGCCGCAGTGCCGACCGCACAGAAACTCTTACTGTTTCACATTTGGATGGATGTCAGTCAATTAGTTACAGCCGAATTAACAGAGAGGATGTTGGGGATTCAGCAAAGACACATTTATTATTAACGAGAGGCGGATCGCGGTTTCTTTTCAAATTCAGCCTGAAATGTGCAGGTTTTTAAAAGCAGGTTCGTTTCCTAACGGAATAATACAGAGTGAGCAGTGGTCGGTTGCTGCACATTCATAGTTAAATCATCTCACAGTTTAAGAACAATATCAATCAACACAGTTTGAACTTAAATGATCAATTATCAGGATCAATTATCAGGATCAATTATCAGGATCAATTATCAGTGTTGAAACTCTTCAGTCAGCTGCTCGAGCTAAACCCTGTCCGATAATGGAACTCACTAGCTTAGCGAACGTAGGCTAGCAAACAGCCGAGCTTTAGGGCTGTGAACTCCCTGAGAAACACACACACACACACACACACACACACACACACACACACACACACACACACACACACACACACACACACACACACACGCTGTGTAACTCCGCTGTACTCACGGTTCATCAGCAGGAGCCGTTTGCTCAGCGGCACTCCGGCCGCCAGGTCGGTTAGCCGATGGGTTAAAATGAGCAGATTTCCAGTGGAGTTCTGAACGGAGCCGCAGAGCAACATAAACACACACACACACTCTGCAGCAGATACACTACACACCACGTGACTTCCGCTCACAACTTTCACAATAAAACACACCTGTTAAAACCAGTCAGCAGACCGCAGTTCCTCTAGCGGCCACCGGAGGCGCCAGCAGTGAGTCTCCATTATTATTGTTGTTGTTGTTGTTGTTGTTGTTGTTGTTGTTGTTTGGCTGAAATGAAGCTGATATCCCTCCGCTGCTGCCTGGACTATTCTCTCTCAGTGCGCCTGCGCGGCCTCCGCTCTGATGAGTTAATTGGCTGCAGCTGTGCACGCGGCTGTGCGCGCTCCCGACACGCTGAGAGAGGAGACACGATGGTAAAAGTGATTGATTATTATTGCTGTTATTCCAACTTGAACTGATCGATCGGCTGTCTGATTGATTGATTGATGTTATTGATTGATCCCGATCACTTTGAACTGAAAATATCCAATCACTGATGAGTGTGAGCCAATCGATCAGATCGATCTGATTAGAAGATGTCCCTGCTGCACGTGTTCCTGTTATTGTGTCACCAACATACAAACAGGAAGGAAGTGTTGTTGTTGTTGTTGTTATTGTTGTTATTGTGGTGCTGGTTGTTGTAGTTGTTGTACTTGTTGTTGTTGTTGTTGTAGTAGTTGTTGTGCTGTTTGTTACTTTAATAATGATTGATTACTTTAATAATGATTGAATTATTGATAACTAATGATTGATTACTTTAATAATGATTGATTACTTTAATAATGATTGAATTATTGATAACTAATGATTGAATTATTGATAACTAATGATTGATTACTTTAATAATGATTGAATTATTAATAACTAATGATTGATTACTTTAATAATGATTGATTACTTTAATAATGATTGAATTATTGATAACTAATGATTGATTACTTTAATATTGATTACTTTAATAATGATTGAATTATTGATAACTAATGATTGAATTATTGATAACTAATGATTGATTACTTTAATAATGATTGAATTATTAATAACTAATGATTGATTACTTTAATAATGATTGATTACTTTAATAATGATTGAATTATTGATAACTAATGATTGAATTATTGATAACTAATGATTGATTACTTTAATAATGATTGAATTATTAATAACTAATGATTGATTACTTTAATAATGATTGATTACTTTAATAATGATTGATTACTTTAATAATGATTGAATTATTGATAACTAATGATTGATTACTTTAATAATGATTGAATTATTGATAACTAATGATTGAATTATTGATAACTAATGATTGATTACTTTAATAATGATTGATTACTTTAATATTGATTGATTACATTAATAATGATTGAATTATTGATAACTAATGATTGATTACTTTAATAATGATTGATAACTTTAATAATGATTGAATTATTGATAACTAATGATCGATTACTTTAATAATGATTGATTACTTTAATAATAATTGAATTATTGATAACTAATGATTGAATTATTGATAACTAATGATTGATTACTTGAATAATGATTGATTACTTTAATATTGATTGAATTATTGATAACTAATGATTGATTACTTTAATATTGATTGAATTATTGATAACTAATGATTGATTACTTTAATAATGATTGATTACTTTAATAATGATTGAATTATTGATAACTAATGATTGATTACTTTAATAATGATTGATTACTTTAATAATGATTGAATTATTGATAACTAATGATTGAATTATTGATAACTAATGATTGGTTACTTTAATAATGATTGAATTATTGATAACTAATGATTGATTACTTTAATATTGATTGATTACTTTAATAATGAATGATTACTTTAATAATGATTGAATTATTGATAACTAATGATTGAATTATTGATAACTAATGATTGGTTACTTTAATAATGATTGAATTATTGATAACTAATTGATTACTTTAATATTGATTGATTACTTTAATAATGAATGATTACTTTAATAATGATTGAATTATTGATAACTAATGATTGATTACTTTAATAATAATTGAATTATTGATAACTAATGATTGATTACTTTAATAATGATTGATTACTTTACTAATGATTGAATTATTGATAACTAATGATTGATTACTTTAATAATGATTGATTACTTGAATAATGATTGATTACTTTAATATTGATTGAATTATTGATAACTAATGATTGATTACTTTAATATTGATTGATTACTTTAATAATAATTGAATTATTGATAACTAATGATTGATTACTTTAATATTGATTGATTACTTTAATAATGATTGAATTATTGATAACTAATGATTGATTACTTTAATAATGATTGAATTATTGATAACTAATGATTGATTACTTTAATAATGATTGAATTATTGATAACTAATGATTGATTACTTTAATAATGATTGATTACTTTAATAATGATTGAATTATTGATAACTAATGATTGATTACTTTAATATTGATTACTTTAATAATGATTGAATTATTGATAACTAATGATTGATTACTTTAATAATGATTGAATTATTGATAACTAATGATTGATTACTTTAATAATGATTGAATTATTGATAACTAATGATTGATTACTTTAATAATGATTGAATTATTGATAACTAATGAGTGATTACTTTAATAATCAGCTGAAGATGGAGGACTGTCTGATCCGCGGCAACTCGTCTGATCTGGTTTCTGTTCTTCACTCTGAGGGTCTGACCAGCATCACACTCACCACACTGGACCAGCTGGTTACCACGGTAACGGGATGTATATACACTGATAAATTGATCAGTACTAACAGTATATAGACTGATATACCCCCCACCCCCCCCACTGACAGGAGCCCTGATATACCCCCCACTGACAGGAGCCCTGATATACCCCCCACTGACAGGAGCTCTGATATACCCCCCCCACTGACAGGAGCTCTGATATACCCCCCACTGACAGGAGCCCTGATATACCCCCCCCCCACTGACAGGAGCTCTGATATACCCCCCCACTGACAGGAGCCCTGATATACCCCCCCCCACTGACAGGAGCTCTGATATACCCCCCACTGACAGGAGCCCTGATATACCCCCCACTGACAGGAGCTCTGATATACCCCCCACTGACAGGAGCCCTGATATACCCCCGCCCACTGACAGGAGCCCTGATATACCCCCCCCCACTGACAGGAGCCCTGATATACCCCCCACTGACAGGAGCCCTGATATACCCCCCCCCACTGACAGGAGCCCTGATATACCCCCCCCACTGACAGGAGCCCTGATATACCCCCCCACTGACAGGAGCCCTGATATACCCCCCCCCACTGACAGGAGCCCTGATATACCCCCCACTGACAGGAGCCCTGATATACCCCCCCCCACTGACAGGAGCCCTGATATACCCCCCCCCACTGACAGGAGCCCTGATATACCCCCCCCACTGACAGGAGCCCTGATATACCCACTGTGTTAGTGCTGATCTGGGTAGATTTATATATATTGATCATATATTGGCACTGTGTATGTGTGTATGTGTATGTGTGTGTGTGTGTTAATTGTATGAAAGAAATCCATACGTATTGATAGATGTAATAATGATTGATAATTTTAATTTCTAATTGTTTAATTAAAGGTTATTTGAGGTTTGTTTGTATTTAGTTTACTTTGATCATGATCAGGATCAATAATCAATAATAATTGTGTCAGTGAGACTTCCTGTCAGGACTTGTTGCTATGACAACAGTCAGCCTAAGAACCAACAAAGATTTTGTAATGTGTATTGATTGTTTGTTTGTTTGTTTGTTTCAGGATCTGTGTGGATCTGGTTTCAGCAGAGTTCTGGTTGTGTTGAAGTCTTTACAGATTCTGTCTGAGAACAGAGACGACCTGCATACGCTGCTCCACCACGGACTGACTGCTAAAGTAATCTGACAGTAATCTCTGAGAGTAATCTGTAATCTGACAGTAATCTGTAATCTGAGAGTAATCTCTGAGAGTATTCTGTAATCTGAGAGTAATCTGTAAACTGAGGGTAATCTCTGAGAGTAATCTGTAATCTGAGGGTAATATCTGAGGGTAATCTGTAATCTGACAGTAATCTGTAAACTGAGGGTAATCTCTGAGAGTAATCTGTAATCTGAGAGTAATATCTGAGGGTAATCTGTAATCTGACAGTAATCTGTAAACTGAGGGTAATCTCTGAGTATTCTGTAATCTGAGTGTAATTTGTAAATTGAGGGTAATCTGAGAGTAATCTGTAATCTGAGAGTAATCTGTAAATTGAGGGTAATCTCTGAGAGTAATCTGTAAACTGTAATTATTTTATCACGCATTAACGCAGTTGTTTTTCCTATTTTTTATTCTTCTTAAGAATATAATATAAAATAATATATTAATAATAGAATATATGTTGCTCACTGTAATATGATATAATATATTAATAATATAATATAATACAATAGCTTCAAACTGCTGTTGATTAGTATTGTGGAAGATAGGTATATTATATTATAATTTAGTATTGTGGAAAATGCACCAACTGTTGCTCTCACTGGAGACTACTGGACATCGCTGGGTAACCATAGTGACCTCAGAGTTACAGTGCATTATATTGAGGGACAGTGGGAGCTGCATTCACATGCTCTGTAATGGAAACAGACATATATATAATATATATATATAATTATTAAGGACACTGAGCACAGATAGTGCAAGAATAATTATATAATAATATATATATATATATATAATTTTATAATTATTAAGCACACTGAGCTCAGATAGTGCTAGATATATATATATATATATATATATATATATAATTTTATAATTATTAAGCACACTGAGCTCAGATAGTGCTAGATATATATATATATATATATATATATATATATATATATATATATATATATATAATTATTAGGCCCACTGCGATATAAAGTGTGACTGTGTAAAGGGAATACTACTCGTTGGTTTAAAGTATAAAATGTTGTTCATATAGCTCTACGCTGTTGTTTGTCTGTTTATTGTTTGTTTGTTTAGGTGTTGTTGTGGTTCGAAGCTGTCCATGATCTGCTCACCTCTGACCTCCAGAAGAACTCCGCCTCCTTGTTGAGCCTCACTGAGGAGTTTTATGACTACTTCCTGGTGAGGAGCATGCTGGGAGATGAAGTCTCCTGTCAGTTAGACTGTTGATATTAGTTCACGCTGTTTCAACCAATCAGGACTCACCTACCAGCCCCTTCTGTCTGCCTGTCTGCCTGTCTGTCTGCCTGCCTGCCTGCCTGCCTGCCTGCCTGCCTGCCTGTTTGCCTGCCTGTCTGCCTGTCTGCCTGTCTGTCAGCTGCTGGGTCAAGCCTCTCTTCCAGGTCAGTCTCTGTGTCTTTGATGGATTTACTTTGTGTCACATGTTGGTCTCTAAACACACCTGTCTGTGTACCTGTCTGTCTCTCAGTCAGTCAGCTGTCTGTGGTTCTTCTTCAACTGGCTCGGTTCGCGCTGGAACCGGAAATCCACTTTCCACTGAGACTGGAGGTAACCTCTCTGCTGGTCTCTGCTGGTCTCTGCTGGTCTCTACTGGTTTCTACTGGTCTCTGCTGGTCTCTGCTGGTCTCTGCTGGTCTCTGCCGGTTTCTACTGGTTTCTACTGGTCTCTGCTGGTCTGTACTGGTCTCTGCCGGTCTTTTCTGGTCTGTACTGGTCTCTGCCGGCCTTTGCTGGTCTTTGCTGGTCTCTGCTGGTCTGTACTGGTCTCTGCCGGTCTTTTCTGGTCTGTACTGGTCTCTGCCGGCCTTTGCTGGTCTCTGCTGGTCTCTGCTGGTCTTTGCTGGTCTGTACTGGTCTCTGCTGGTCTCTATTGGTCTCTGCTGGTCTCTACTGGTCTTTGCTGGTCTTTGCTGGTCTTTGCTGGTCTGTACTGGTCTCTGCTGGTCTTTGCTAGTCTGTATTGGTCTCTGCTGGTCTTTGCTAGTCTGTACTGGTCTCTGCTGGTCTCTGCTGGTCTCTGCTGGTCTCTGCTGGTCTTTGCTGGTCTTTACTGGTCTTTGCTGGTCTTTACTGGTCTCTACTGGTCTTTGCTAGTCTGTACTGGTCTCTGCTGGTCTCTATTGGACTATACTGGTCTTTACTTGTCTACACTGGTCTATACTGGTCTCTATTGGTCTCTGCTAGTCTCTACTGGTCTATACTGGTCTCTATTGGTTTCCACTGGTCTCTGCTGGTCTCTATTGGTCTATATCGGTATATATTGGTCTCTACTGGTCTTTCTCTGAGTTGAAAGTTGTTTTTCTTGTTTCAGGCCATCAGAACCTTCAACAGCATCCTGGAGTCTCTGAGCAGAGAGCAAAGGAGACTGATCCAGAACGACCAAAACCAGATCCAAATACTGTAATGTACACAGAGTACACACAATGTACACACAATACACACAGAGTACACACAATGTACACACAGACTTTATCATTTGATCTTTGTCTGTCTACCTGTCTGTCTGACAGATCCCAGATGTCAGCAGCAGTCCTGACAGCTGGCGGTGAGTTTGTATCTGAGCGGTTTATAGTCGAATATCATTAATGACATCAGCAGGAAGCGCCCCCCCAAATGCTAGTACAGTAAATATGAACAGCTGTACATTACTGTGATACAGCAACACCCCCACTACCAGTACAGTCTGAGCTAACTAGCTTGAGAAGCTAACTAGCTTAGCAGAAGTCCCCTGATGATCCTCAGAGACAGAAGCTGAGGGGTTTTATTGTTTCAGACTACGAGCTGCAGGTCAGCCTATCAGAGGCTCTGTGCCGTCTGACTCCCAGGAAGGACCGAGAGCAGAGAGCCAATCAATGGTTCTCCAGCTGTGACATCAGCACCGCCTTCTGTGACATCAGAGACGGAGACTTTGAGGTGGTGAGTGAACACCTGTCTCTCTCTCTCTCTCTGTGTGTGTCTCTGTCTCTCTATGACCCGTCTTTCTCTCTCTACAGGACTGTCGCCGTTTCCTGAATTTTATCAACGGTCACCATGGCGACCAGAGGAGGTGATGAACGGTCATTGAACCTGAATGTGATCAATTCTCTTCACGGTGGTGATTTTTCTCTGCGTTGTGTCTGTCAGGGTCTACAGCTTCCCCTGCCTCAGAGCGTTCCTCGACTCCACAGAGGTAAAACATTTCTACCTAAAGTCTGACCTCTGCAGGTCTCACCTCTGCAGACTCCGCCCACCGTCACTCTGCGTGTTTTCTTCTTCTGCAGCTGTTTCCTCCAAAAGATGACAAACTGGACAAGTTCTGGATCGATTTCAACCTCAGTTCAGGATGTGTGAGCTTCTTCATCGATGAGCCTCAGGTAGAACCACAGCGCTCCCCCACGTAGTACTACTACAGTATTATAGTGCTACAGTATTATAGTGCTACAGTAGTACTACTACAGTATTATAGTACTACAGTAGTACTACTACAGTATTATAGTACTACAGTATTATAGTGCTACAGTATTATACTACTACAGTATTATCGTGCTACAGTATTATAGTGCTACAGTATTATATAGTGCTACAGTATTATACTACTACAGTATTATACTGCTACAGTATTATATAGTGCTACAGTAGTACTACTACAGTATTATAGTGCTACAGTATTATAGTGCTACAGTATTATAGTGCTACAGTATTATATAGTGCTACAGTATTATAGTACTACAGTATTATAGTGCTACAGTATTATATAGTGCTACAGTATTATATAGTGCTACAGTATTATAGTGCTACAGTATTATAGTGCTACAGTATTATATAGTGCTACAGTATTATAGTACTACAGTATTATAGTGCTACAGTATTATAGTGCTACAGTAGTACTACTACAGTATTATAGTACTACAGTATTATAGTGCTACAGTAGTACTACTACAGTATTATAGTGCTACAGTATTATAGTGCTACAGTATTATAGTGCTACAGTATTACTGCTACAGTATTATAGTGCTACAGTATTATATAGTGCTACAGTATTATAGTGCTACAGTATTATATAGTGCTACAGTATTATAGTGCTACAGTATTATAGTGCTACAGTATTATATAGTGCTACAGTATTATAGTGCTACAGTATTATATAGTGCTACAGTATTATAGTACTACAGTATTATATAGTGCTACAGTATTATAGTACTATAGTATTACTGCTACAGTATTATAGTGCTACAGTATTATAGTGCTACAGTATTATAGTACTACAGTATTATAGTGCTACAGTAGTACTACTACAGTATTATAGTACTACAGTATTATAGTGCTACAGTAGTACTACTACAGTATTATAGTGCTACAGTATTATAGTGCTACAGTATTATAGTGCTACAGTAGTACTACTACAGTATTATAGTACTACAGTATTATAGTGCTACAGTATTATAGTGCTACAGTATTATAGTGCTACAGTATTACTGCTACAGTATTATAGTGCTACAGTATTATAGTACTACAGTATTATATAGTGCTACAGTATTATAGTGCTACAGTAGTACTACTACAGTATTATAGTGCTACAGTATTATAGTACTACAGTATTATAGTGCTACAGTATTATAGTGCTACAGTATTACTGCTACAGTATTATAGTGCTACAGTATTATAGTACTACAGTATTATATAGTGCTACAGTATTATAGTGCTACAGTAGTACTACTACAGTATTATAGTGCTACAGTATTATAGTGCTACAGTATTATAGTGCTACAGTATTATAGTGCTACAGTATTATAGTACTACAGTATTATAGTGCTACAGTATTATAGTGCTACAGTATTATAGTGCTACAGTAGTACTACTACAGTATTATAGTACTACAGTATTATACTGCTACAGTATTATAGTGCTACAGTATTATAGTGCTACAGTATTACTGCTACAGTATTATAGTGCTACAGTATTATAGTGCTACAGTATTATAGTACTACAGTATTATAGTACTACAGTATTACTGCTATAGTATTGTAGTACTACAGTATTATAGTGCTACAGTAGTACTACTACAGTATTATAGTGCTACAGTATTATAGTGCTACAGTAGTACTACTACAGTATTATAGTGCTACAGTATTATAGTGCTACAGTATTATATAGTGCTACAGTATTATAGTGCTACAGTATTATATAGTGCTACAGTATTATAGTGCTACAGTATTATAGTGCTACAGTATTATACTACTACAGTATTATATAGTGCTACAGTATTATAGTGCTACAGTATTATACTACTACAGTATTATAGTGCTACAGTATTATAGTGCTACAGTAGTACTACTACAGTATTATAGTGCTACAGTATTATATAGTGCTACAGTATTATAGTACTACAGTATTATAGTGCTACAGTAGTACTACTACAGTATTATAGTGCTACAGTATTATAGTGCTACAGTAGTACTACTACAGTATTATAGTGCTACAGTATTATATAGTGCTACAGTATTATAGTACTACAGTATTATAGTGCTACAGTAGTACTACTACAGTATTATAGTGCTACAGTATTATAGTGCTACAGTATTATATAGTGCTACAGTATTATAGTACTAAGGTATTATAGTGCTACAGTATTATAGTGCTACAGTAGTACTACTACAGTATTATAGTGCTACAGTATTATATAGTGCTACAGTATTATAGTACTACAGTATTATAGTACTACAGTATTATAGTGCTACAGTAGTACTACTACAGTATTATAGTGCTACAGTATTATAGTGCTACAGTATTACTGCTACAGTATTATAGTGCTACAGTATTATAGTGCTACAGTATTATAGTGCTACAGTATTACTGCTACAGTATTATAGTGCTACAGTATTATAGTGCTACAGTATTATAGTGCTACAGTATTATAGTGCTACAGTATTATAGTGCTACAGTATTATATAGTGCTACAGTATTATAGTATTATAGTGCTACAGTATTACTGCTACAGTATTATAGTGCTACAGTATTATAGTGCTACAGTATTATAGTACTACAGTATTATAGTACTACAGTATTACTGCTATAGTATTATAGTACTACAGTATTATAGTGCTACAGTATTATAGTGCTACAGTATTATAGTACTACAGTATTATAGTGCTACAGTATTACTGCTACAGTATTATAGTGCTACAGTATTATAGTGCTACAGTATTATAGTGCTACAGTATTATAGTGCTACAGTATTATAGTACTACAGTATTATAGTACTACAGTATTACTGCTATAGTATTATAGTACTACAGTATTATAGTGCTACAGTATTATAGTGCTACAGTATTACTGCTACAGTATTACTGCTACAGTATTATAGTACTACAGTATTATAGTACTACAGTATTATAGTACTACAGTATTATAGTGCTACAGTATTATAGTACTACTGTATTATAGTACTACAGTATTACTGCTACAGTATTATAGTGCTACAGTATTATAGTGCTACAGTATTATAGTACTACAGTATTACTGCTACAGTATTATAGTACTACAGTATTATAGTGCTACAGTATTATAGTACTACTGTATTATAGTACTACAGTATTACTGCTACAGTATTATAGTGCTACAGTATTATAGTGCTACAGTATTATAGTACTACAGTATTATAGTGCTACAGTATTACTGCTACAGTATTATAGTACTACAGTATTATAGTGCTACAGTATTACTGCTACAGTATTATAGTACTACAGTATTACAGTACTACACTGTAACAAATTGCTGTAAAAATACTGGACTCGTCACCTGCGCAGCGCACCCTCATCCATGCTGTCCCCGTGGCTTTCTTAAGAAGGTAAATATAATCTTGCAAAAGTCAGCATAATGCTAATGTGATTTTGTGTTTGAGTCAAAAGTATGTGCCCCACGCTAGCATACGTTACTCTCATTTAGCAACTATGTGGACAAAAGTTTAGCTTTCTGTTGAAGCACATTACTTAAATTAGCATAAGTTGGCTTGGGCATTTGATTTGTTGTCAGATCTAATTGAGGTGGGCTACAAGGTTCTATTTAACCATTTATTGTTTTACTTTTTCAAGTAAAACAGTTTATGGGAGTTTATAGGGAGAAGCTTGTTATGCAGGTTGATGCAAAAAGCTAAAAAACATTTGCACATGTCAGGCACATGCGAACTCATAGGTGTTCATTTTTTATTCAATTACTGTGATAGGGTTCCATATTAAATGCAAATGATCTTTACTTACCATACCTAATATCTTTTATACTTTCCCTATTATTACATTTTAGGTGCCTCATTGGGATTAATCCTGAGAGGGGAAGAAAGACCAGCCAGGGGAAGGTGGTGTCAAAGAAGATGGGGAAGCTGGTCCACAAAAGGGCAACAGCGGTGAATCCCCATGTAGCCACTCTACTAAAAATTGTGATGGACTTTGAGTGGGGCTTTATTTAGCCAGTATAGTTCAGTCCATCTGTCTCAGATGTCCAGGTTCATTTTTGGACCCACCATTGTTGAGAGCCAGTTTGATATGTTTAATTGTTATTGTTAATGGAATGTGTGTAATTTAGTTAGCTTTTACTTAGTTTTCTTAGCTGCTATGCATTTGATGCAGTGACTTTAACCCAGCTGTCTTTGGGTGAAGGGAGGAAGGAAAAAAACTAGCAGTATGGTTAAATGAAGTTGAATTGGCTGATAATTTGTACTCTATGCTTTGCAAACAGTTAAACCAGACCTGGTCAATTTTGACCCGGGGAGGAAAATACAAAGTTTAATGAATGTAATGTTAGCCATCACTTGTCATAGTTCGAGAAAATATTAAGTATTAAAGAAGTAATGATGTTTTTATGGATTTTGTAGATACTGAAAATGTTCAGCTTTAATAAATGCCTAATGTTGTAAGGCCATTTCTATGACAGCTATTTTCATTTATTATTATTATTATTATTATTATTATTATTATTATTTCAGGGGTTTTCATTTTTAAATGTAAAACTTCATTAGTTTATATCACTGTGAAGATCACATTCTACAGTTTTACAGTAATAAGTTGTTAATGGAGAACACTCTAGGAACTGTAAAATAACAGTATAATTGCAACCAGAGAGCTGACAGTATAATACTGTAATGTTTATTTTCCATACAGCACAGTACTGTAATATTTGTACAGTATTAAACTGTTGTTGTAGATCACAGTAGGTACACTGTAGAATAACAGTTTTAAGCTGGCAACTGTAGCTGCCAGTAGTTTACTGTAATTTAACAGGACTACAGTATTATAGTGCTACAGTATTATAGTACTACAGTATTACTGCTACAGTATTATAGTACTACAGTATTATAGTGCTACAGTATTATAGTACTACAGTATTACTGCTACAGTATTATAGTGCTACAGTATTATAGTACTACAGTATTACTGCTACAGTATTATAGTGCTACAGTATTATAGTACTACAGTATTACTGCTACAGTATTATAGTACTACAGTATTACTGCGACAGTATTATAGTACTACAGTATTACTGCTACAGTATTATAGCACTACAGTATTATAGTGCTACAGTATTACTGCTACAGTATTATAGTGCTACAGTATTATAGTACTACAGTATTACTGCTATAGTATTATAGTGCTACAGTATTATAGTGCTACAGTATTACTGCTACAGTATTATACTGCTAAAGTATTATAGTACTACAGTATTATAGTGCTACAGTATTACTGCTACAGTATTATAGTGCTACAGTATTATAGTGCTATAGTATTACTGCTACAGTATTATAGTACTACAGTATTACTGCTACAGTATTATAGTACTACAGTAATATAGTGCTATAGTATTATAGTACTACAGTATTACTGCTACAGTATTATAGTACTAAAGTATTATAGTGCTACAGTATAACTGCTACAGTATTATAGTACTACAGTATTACTGCTACAGTATTATAGTACTACAGTATTACTGCTACAGTATTATAGTGCTACAGTATTACTGCTACAGTATTATAGTGCTACAGTATTACTGCTACAGTATTATAGTGCTACAGTATTACTGCTACAGTATTATAGTGCTACAGTAATATAGTACTACAGTATTACTGCTACAGTATTATAGTACTACAGTATTACTGCTACAGTATTATAGTACTACAGTATAACCGCTACAGTATTATAGTACTACAGTATTATACTGCTACAGTATTATGGTGCTACAGTAATATAGTACTACAGTATTACTGCTACAGTATTATAGTGCTACAGTATTATAGTACTACAGTATTACTGCTACCGTATTATAGTACTACAGTATTATAGTACTACAGTATTACTGCTACCGTATTATAGTACTACAGTATTATAGTACTACAGTATTACTGCTACAGTATTATAGTACTACAGTATAACTGCTACAGTATTATAGTGCTACAGTATTATAGTACTACAGTATTATAGTACTACAGTATTACTGCTACAGTATTATAGTACTACAGTATAACTGCTACAGTATTATAGTGCTACAGTATTACTGCTACAGTATTATAGTGCTACAGTATTACTGCTACAGTATTATAGTACTACAGTATAACTGCTACAGTATTATAGTGCTACAGTATTACTGCTACAGTATTATAGTGCTACAGTATTACTGCTACAGTATTATAGTACTACAGTATTACTACTACAGTATTATAGTACTACAGTATTATACTGCTACAGTATTATAGTGCTACAGTATTATAGTGCTACAGTATTACTGCTACAGTATTATAGTAATATAGTATTACTGCTACAGTATTATAGTACTACAGTATAACTGCTACCGTATTATAGTACTACAGTATTACTGCTACCGTATTAGAGTGCTACAGTATTATAGTGCTACAGTATTAGTGCTACAGTATTATAGTACTACAGTATTATACTGCTACAGTATTATAGTGCTACAGTATTATAGTACTACAGTATTATACTGCTACAGTATTATAGTGCTACAGTATTATAGTACTACAGTATTAGTGCTACAGTATTATACTGCTACCGTATTATAGTGCTACAGTATTATAGTGCTACAGTATTAGTACTACAGTATTATAGTACTACAGTATTATACTGCTACAGTATTATAGTGCTACAGTATTACTGCTACAGTATTATAGTACAGTATTATAGTGCTACAGTATTATAAACCGGGAACTGGGGGGACCGGGGGAACCGAAGGAACTGGGGCCGCTGTGACCACACTGGTGTCTCTCTGGCTCTCAGGGTTTCCTGTGGGGCTCCGTCCACCTGCTGAAAGAGGAAGTGGATCGTTATAGCGTTCAGCTGAAACGTGACGGTCAGTAAGTGCACCAACACCTTTAGAAAGGACTGACTGATGCTGTTACACACGTCAACTGTTGGTGTGGGTGTTTACCCAGGATGCTCTGGGGCAGAGACGGTCCTAAGTGTGCAGCTCAACAATCCCATCATGCACCACAACAGCAGAGGTCAGACAGTGGAGCTGAACTTTGACTGTGAACACCACCGAGAGCTGGAGGAGGCTGCTGGGAGAGTCTTCATGGTACCTGTCTGTCTGTCTGTCTGTCTGTCTGTCTGTCTGTCTGTCTGTCTTTTCTTCCTTCTTTTCTTGCTTCCTCCCTTGCTTCTTTCTTTCTTTCTTTCCTTCCTTCCTTCCTTCCTTCCTTCCTTCCTTCCTTGCTGAACTGTGAACTTCCTCTGAGAGTTTCCAATAAGACTTTCTTTGTGTTTTCAGATGTGAGCAGTGAGCAGACTTCCTCTGACCTCTGACTTCTGTTTTCTGTCTGTATGAACAGAAGGGGAGGAGTTCCCCCTGTGTCGAAAGCACTGGTGGTACAGTCCAGGTGTTCCCCTCTGCTGCCAAACAGAGTGGTAGATCCTACAGCAGGAAGAAACCACAGAGCAAGAGTCAGCTGAAGAGTGAGCGAACCCTGCTTACTGCTGTAGCGTTTACTGACATAGAAGCACATTCACTGTTTCTGTCTGTCTGTCTGTCTGTCTGTCTGTCTGTCTGTCTGTGGTCCAGTCTTGCCTCTGTCATCTCCGAGCAGTGAAGATGACTCGTCTGTAATGAAGGTAACTGCACTGTTAAAACAGCATTAATAAATATAAACACGTTGTTGGGATTGAAATCTGAATGACTTGTTGTTGTTGTTGTTGTTGTTTTCAGATTCCAGGGAGAAGCACAGCAGAGTTTCTGTTTGATCAGATCAGACACTCGACTCCGACATACGACTCAGGTCAGACTCACACTGTTTGATTGATGTGTGTGTGAGTTTACAGTGCAGCAAACAAACAGTACAGATCCTCAAAAAAGAGAACTACAACAACAAAGAAACTCTGGATTACCTGCTGCATCATTTCCTGTCCAGGTATCTGAATCCAGTCGGTGGACCCCGCCACAATAAAACATAGGGACATAATCACTGAATATTAATGGAATGTAAATTAATGTAATCTGAAGGAAGAAAACATTTGGGCTGAACCTGTCTGTCTCTCAGGTGTTCCTGTCCCTGAACCTGTCTGTCTCTCAGGTGTTCCTGTCCCTGAACCTGTCTGTCTCTCAGGTGTTCCTGTCCCTGAACCTGTCTGTCTCCCAGGTGTTCCTGTCCCTGAACTTGTCTGTCTCCCAGGTGTTCCTGTCCCTGAACCTGTCTGTCTCCCAGGTGTTCCTGTCCCTGAACCTGTCTGTCTCCCAGGTGTTCCTGTCCCTGAGATGTCACAAGAAGAGACAGACGTATTCAGAGGAAGCAGCTCTCCTTTCATAAAGGTACGTTTCTTCTTTGATTTCTCAATAAAAGTCATCACCTGCCTCACCTGTCTCACCTGTCTCACCTGTCTCCTGGTCCAGGAAGTGTTGAGTTGTGGCAGGAAGAGAGCGACTGCAGACTCAGGTGCTGATTGGTGAACACTTGGGGGGGTGTTTCTGCCACAGGAAGGACTTAAAGGGCAGTATTCACTCTAATTGATTAGGGGACAGTTGTTGTAAATCAATCAGAACATTGACTCTCATTCTGAATTATGCAGACAATATTTTTAAAAACAGATCAATTGAGATATGAAGACAAAATAAGAATAAAATCTAAAATAATTCTGTTGTTCATATCACAGTATCTTTTGAACTAATGTTGGTCTCGGTTAAGTGAACTTGTTTCTCTTTTTGAAGGCTACCTGTCAGACCAAACTGAGGGTGTGTCTGCACAGAAGAAGAGGGCTGGGCCTCAGACCAAGGGGGAGGAGCCTAAATCACCTCTGACAGGTAGTTTGATGTACATTGATTCTTTTCTTTTTAATTCGTTCCATTTATTTGATCACTTTTAAGCGACCTCAGTGTTTGGCTGGTGTTTGATAAACTTACTGCTCCCCTGGTCTCAGAGGGGTTACCTGAGGGGGCGGAGCCTCCGGAGGAGGAGGAGGAGGAAGAGAAGCTGTTTGATGGAGGTGCAGAGGAAGGTTTAGAGAGGAAGGCACCTATAATAGAGTCAGACCTCACATCAGGCATCACAGCTGCATTCAACACCTTCAGAACACACCTGGAACAACACTTCACTGTCAGTACACACCTAATTGATTATTGGTAATATTATTGGTAATACCTGGCGGATCAATAATACGACATAATAGAATCAATTATTTTCAGGGCTGCTGGCGGAACGTTGAAGCTCAAGTTCTTCTGTCTTTAAAAGAGTGTCAACAACACGTCGCCTCACTGCTGACAGCTGTCCATCAACACAGGTACCGCCCACCTGTCCGTCAACACACCTGTCTATCAACACAGGTACCGCCCACCTGTCCGTCAACACACCTGTCCGTCAACACACCTGTCCATCAACACAGGTACCGCCCACCTGTCCGTCAACACACCTGTCCGTCAGCACACCTGTCCATCAACACAGGTACCGTCCACCTGTCCGCCAACACACCTGTTCATCAACACAGGTACCGCCCACCTGTCCGTCAACCCACCTGTCCATCAACACACCTGCCCATCAACACAGGTACCGCCCACCTGTCCGTCAGCACACATGTCCGTCAGCACACCTGTCTGCCAACACACCTGTCCATCAACACAGGTACCGCCCACCTGTCCGTCAGCACACCTGTCCGCCAACACACCTGTCCATCAACACAGGTACTCCCCACCTGTCCGTCAACACAGGTACCGCCCACCTGTCCGTCAACACACCTGTCCGTCAACACAGGTACCGCCCACCTGTCCGTCAACACACCTGTCCATCAACACAGGTACTCCCCACCTGTCCGTCAACACAGGTACCGCACACCTGTCCGTCAACACACCTGTCCGTCAACACACCTTACCGTCAACACACCTTACCGTCAACACACCTGTCCATCAACACAGGTACCGCCCACCTGTCCGTCAACACACTGCCCTCACTGTCTCACTGTTCTCACTGTCTCACTGCCCTCACTGCCCTTACCGTCTCACTTCCCTCACTGTCTCACTTCCCTCAATGTACACTGTCCCACTGTCCAACTGCCCTCACTGTTTCACTGTTCTCACTGTCTCACTGCCCTCACTGCCCTCACTGTCTCACTTCCCTCAATGTCCACTG